>NW_015554098.1:110120-135292 GCF_001515605.1 Sinocyclocheilus anshuiensis
GCACTTTGGATGGGTTAAATGCAGAGCACTAATTCCTAGTATGGGTCACCATACTTGGCCACATGTCACATCACATGTCACGTCACGTCATATTTGACCTCTAATACACCACTGTGTCCAACTGTCTTTGTGCGTGTGCACGGCTTCCGGTGCGTGAGGTGTGTACGCGCTCTGGCGTAGTTTACGCAAGCGCCGGAAGTGATCTCTCGCGCGTATACGTCACTCATTGTTTACACAGTGCACAGTCATTGTAGGTACGACGGCTAATCAAAATAACAGTTGTTTGTTTCCGCTGTTCGATCGCGCCGGCCACTCACGCACACACATACAGCATTGCAAACGCTGCAGCCTGTTCATTATCAGAATAAAATAGTCAACCAAACATATAGATACACTATAAAATCTAGATACACTGGTTAATTAAAACAGCTTGTAGTACAATCCGTGCCGTTCAGGCTGAGCACATATTTGCTCATGTGAAGAGAATGATTTTTCATGTGAAGAAGACCATGAATTTTTTTTTTTTTTTTTTGGAAAGAATAGTCAGAAAAATGTAGAAATAAAATATTGAGAATAAAAATAATTAAATTTCGAGAATAAAGTCATTCATCAGCATCGTCAGCTTCATCTTTGCAGACACTCACTCAGAAAAGTTTGGTAATAAGTCGCCTAAATAAAATGTTCTAGCTATTTATGCGATCCGCTTGAGCGCGGAATAGGCTATGTTGAATTACAAAAAGAAAGAAAAAAACAAGGTACCGTCACAAAGTTCTTGTTTGGCAAAATTAATATAAGCTAATCTGTATCTTAAGACAAGTTAAATTAGAACAAGTACAATAAAACAGATTTATTATATTTCTACGGCAGAGAATAGCCAAACCAAAAAGCAACAAAGAAAACACAATGTAACATTCATAAAACCGTACACTGTAAATAGGTTGCTGTAAATTTTACAGTAACTTACTGGCAGCTGGATGCCAGTAATTTACTGTAAAAAATGCAGTTTTGCATAAAACAGAAATAATATACTAACCTTTCGTCGAGTTAACGGTGCATTTCTCTTTTGTCCTTTTACAGCCACTTCCACCAAAGTCAAAAAAGAACTCCCTTGCCATTGGTCAGTTTTTCGCGGGCAAGTTCACTACTGTAAATTGATTTACAGTAGTGAGGAAATACAGTAGTGACCGTATATTTTCCCATAATCCTTTGCGGTTTACAGTAAAATACTGTATACACATTTTACAGTATCTTACTGTACATATTACAGTATAATACTGTTCAAATTACAAAAATCAGTTACAGTGTACACAATGGAATGCGCACATGTGAGTGGGTCTGGTGCCATCTAGTGGTCGCTGATGTTCTGTGGCTCAGCTGCGCGTGGATCGCGAGCTGTGTGTGTGTGGATTGCGCAAGGCTAAAAGGGCGGAAGGAAAGTCTCAATTCAAATGAATCAAATAGAATCGACTCAGAAGAGACATGACTGAATGCACGCGTGTCACCTGATCCACAAATGCACATTTTAATCGCTACATGCACAAATCATGATACTTTAATACAAACCATAACATTTGTATTCACAAATATGTCTCTATTTGAACAAAATGCTGCACATTAATGTAATTCTTAACTCTGCAGACACCGGTTGAAAAGCATTTGTTTTAGTGTAGTGACGCACATTTGCGATTTTTTCAAATCGTGTACACGTTAATGAATTGCACTGGGCCTTGTTCGTTGGTAGCTGTGTGTGTGGGGGACGTGAAATGATGTAAACTGCGAAAATTAAGTCTCAAAATCCAAATGAACCGAACAAGATCGACTCGAACTAGACATCAATTAATGCATGCGTGTCACCTGATCCACATATGCATGGATTCCTTTTTGCATGAGCAATTTATGATATATTAATGCAGAACAGAACATTTTTATTCACAAACATGTCTGTATTTGTACAAATCGCTGCACAATAATTTAATCCCGAATTCCACAGACTCAAATTGAAAGGCATTTGTTTGTGGTTAGTAAGATACATGTATAAAATGTATGCAGTACATGGATAATTGTGCGTGCATCTATTAATCATTTTGAGTCTAATATCATCCCATAGACAGGTGTCTAAAATATTTAGTAACCAGCAGACATGTGTATATAAAAACGTACAGTGTGTTACTGATTTGTATTATTCTCTCAGGAGACACCAAAGATGAGTAACCTGAGAGACTACTATGAGCGAGCGCTTCGTGAATTCGGTTCCTCAGATGAAGGTGAGTGTGATTCAGTGCTTTTAGCCTTTAAATAGGCAACTCTCTTTCATACTTTGAGTAGTATATTTCTCTGATTTTGTAAATAATTTGATGTCTTAGATCTCTGGATGGAATACATCAAGGAAAAGCTGGGAAGCCACGGAAACCCAGAGAACTGTGGGAAGCTCCACTGGAGGGCTGTTAAGACCCTGGAGGGCGAAAGTGTTGAGCATTTTACTACGAAGTACACACTTCTGCAGACTGGGCACATGTAAAACCAGTATGAATCTTCAATGTGTTTTCTGTATTGTTCATATTTGGACCACAAACTGGCTTCAGTGATTTCGCTTTGAAAAGCCCAATTTCCCGGTCCTTCTGAAGTTTTTCAAACATGCTGGTGCGTAGACATTTGCACTGTTCTGTTGTTCCAGTAATAAACATTTTATGACATTGTCTTTGTTAAAGAAATGCTTTACATTGGATTTTAAGAGATCCTCACTTAGAACAGCACACCAAATAAAACAAAAGTTCAATTCAAACGTAGTACAATAGAGAAATGCTTTAGTAGGTAGCGTAGCATCAATTCAAAGTCAAAATACTCTGACTTTTCTTTTGCATTATAAAGATAGACATTCGTTTTGCTGACAGAACAGGTGTAACATTTTTAATGGTAGTTTTTTTGCCCCAGGAGAAAACGTTTCTGAGGAAACATGGTAAAAGTAAAAATTATAACCTATAAAACACAATGGTGCATTAACCGATGAACTTTAACATGAAACCAAATTAAAAACCCATCTACATATAGTAGTAGTTAATACACTGATAACATTGTCAAGTTGACTACATCAGATACCTTTAGTGATTAAGGCCACTTTAAGTTCTCTATCAAGTTGTAAAATCAAGAATTTAATCAAGTAATTGATGCCTCTCATTAACCATAATGTTAAGAAATAAGCTGAGATGTCATAGGTTAACATAATAAATATATATATATATATATTACATTATGCGTAGTCATTGCCAAGTTGAATGTTTTGTTAAAAGTAACCAAGACACACAAGCTGACTCCACTGATGATAGCAGCAAACAGGCTGAAAAGCCTGCTGATCCAGTAGTTGTTTTGTGTTTGTTCAGCTGTCATCAAGCTTTGTGTAAAGAACCGTGGACAGGTAGCATCTCCGAATCTTTCCTCTGTGGTAGCCATCAATGACCTTAAAAGTCCATTATAAGACATGGTGGAAGACTACTTTTGATTTAGAGATACGCTTATTTTGGTTTACCAGATTACTCTGAATCACATCAACCCAGATAATACAGTAGTGAAATTTTAACAGAATTAGAAACTAATAAAGTTTAGTAAATAATCAATTAGGTAAAAGTCAGACATGTTAAAATCCCTTTAAAATGAACTGAACAAAGCTTGGCATCAACATGGTTCCAGAATTCCCTCTGATGTCACCGATGTAGTCTTGCATACAAAAAAAAAAAAAGGCTGAAATCCTGGGTCAGTGCTTCCTTAACAGAATGTAGGTGAAGAGGGCCACAAGTCCAGCAGAGAGCAGGCCAATGACACACTGGTGGATGGTTATAGCACTCTCCAGTGAGTGAATGCGTTCTTCCATGGCACTGGTGTGAATGTAGTCATAGATTGAGGCCCCGATGCTCCACACCACCCAGACTGCATCCACCAACGCCTTCATTGTGGGAGACACCATTCAGTGTGTGGCTGCCCCACAGTGTGGGATCCTCACAGCAGCCCTCACTCACCCCACCCCCACTATGGGACAGAGAATAGAGAGTAGAATTGGTACAGCATTCTGAAAGCCTGAGGAGCAAGTAGTATTGACAGAAGACAGTATAAGCTTGACCAACATGACCTTTTAAAAAAAAAAACCTGTGGTCATGGTAAAATTAAAATATGCCCTCAAACTAAAGTAGTAACACTGTCTGGGAATAATGTACATACTTATATATACAATGTCCATACATATGTGACCCTGGACCACAAAACCAGTCATAAGTCGCACGGGTATATTTGTAGCAACAGCCAAAAATACATTGTATGGGTCAAAATTATCTATTTTTCTTTTATGCCAAAAATCATTAGGATATTAAGTAAAGATCATGTTCCATGAAGATATTTTGTAAATTTCCTACTGTAGATATATCAAAACGTAATTTTTTGATTAGTAATATGCATTGCTAAGAACTTCATTTGGACAGCTTTAAAGGCGATTTTCTCAATATTTGGATTTTTTTATTTTATTTTTTTGCACCCTCCGATTCCAGATTTTCAAATAGTTGTGTCTCAGCTAAATATTGTCCTGTCCTAACAAACCATACATCAATGGAAAGCTTATTTATTCAGACTATGTAGAAATCTCAATTTCGAAAAATTGACCCTTATGACTGGTTTTGTGGTCTAAGGCCATACATCAATGGAAAGCTTATTTATTCAGACTATGTAGAAATCTCAATTTTAAAAAAAATGTATCCTTATGACTGGTTTTGTGGTCCAGGGTCACATATACATTTAATGTTCTATGCATCATCTATTGGAATATTTTTTATTGTAATATCTTGTTTGGTTCTACAACAAATTCTTCAGCATGTTAAAGGGGTAGTTCTCCAAAAATGAAATTTCTGTTATCATTTAATCACGTCAACTTTTTCTGAACTATTTTCTTTCTTCTGCAGAACATAGAAGACATAGAAAGATATAGAAGAAAGAAATGTCTCAGTATATATGTATGTATTCATTCATGTTGTTGTTGTTGTTGTTGTTATTATTATTATAGCCAATGGCACCAACCTTTTTGGTTACCAACATTCTTTAAAATATCTTCTTTTGTGCTCCACAAAAGAAAACAAGTCATACAGGTGTGGAACAATGACACATTTGCATAATTACGCAATATGTAGTTTCTATTATGGAACACAACACGCAGAATCTTCACTATCCCGTGGTGCCTACAGTAATACCTTTATTATTAAAAATGGAAAATAATCAAAACAATGCATGCGTTAGTATGAAGAATTACTCACAGGAAGCTCTAGGGCTTTCATACAAACTAAAAGAGATGTGCTGTTTTATATTAACGTATTTGCTTGTAATAAGTGATGTTTTTTGTTACTGCATTGACCGGTGTAGCAGTCGATTCTGTTCCCCTAGGAATGCCTGTTTCCCTTTACGCAACCATACTACAATTCTTACGTAGTTGCCTATTTATACATACGTACGATCAGAACTAGCGTGCGCAAGAAGCACAACTGGATGTACGGCAAGTCAAATGGTTCAAAATACCGTCTTTAATCCGAAACTTTAAAATAGTTTTAAGAAGAGAGGTTTTTCAACTTGAAATTTATTTCCTTTTTTTTTTTCCAATCAAATTTATTACCGATTTCAATGTGATGCTTAAGGCTTTGGCTATTCTGTTTTATACTGTCTTATACTTACTCATTTATGCTAATATATTTTTCTTTTTTATTATATGCCTTGCTGTTGTTGTATTTATGTGTGCACTGAAAGCTTAAACAAATCCTCATGTGTGGTGTGTGCAAAACATACATTAAAATAAATATACAATGAACCATAAATGTTGTGTACAAATCAGAACCCTATGCACACATGAACATTTTGTCAATGTGCTAGTTGCTTCAAGTCAGGTAAGTATAGTTTCTTGACAAGCATTGACTTTTTGTTAGTATCTAGTCTTGGTGTATCACTATACCTCACTTTACTATGAGAAAACTTGTCAGTGTAGAGGAGTTATCACTTAAAGTAGTTTGCTTACCATCAACTTGGAAACTGGAGGAACATCTGCAAATGAAATATTTCTGCTCCTTTTTATGACAAATGGATAAACACCTCGAGTTTTGTAATTTAGAATTTCCTCATATAGGTTTGGATCCATTGCTTTCATATGCCAACAAGAACAGTCATTCAGGTGACAACATTTTGTGGTCATCTCCCTTATTTATAACTGAGCTATTTTGAATGATTGATCAATTGATTTATCTGGTGCACTCTGAGATTGTATGCCAATTACAATTACAACATTATGTTCCACACTTGCATCTTGTATGCAAGGCGTTCTTGAGGGGAAAAAAAGGTTTGGATAAGTGTTCTGATTAAATATATTCCACTGTATCAGTGAGAAGGTAAACAGATTAATCAAATATAATATTAATTAAAATGTATTGTTGATATGGAAACAGTAATAGCCTATGCCCTGAGTTTGGACGTCAGCACGGACAGATTACACTAATTTGCATAGGCAAAATTAAACTTCAAAAACTCGGACATAAACAAAGGAACAGTTGCAAGAAGAATACAAAAATCACAGAACATTAACTGGAGTGTGAGAATCATTTTACTATGCTGCAGTGTAGCAACACATTTGTCTATTTTTGCTTTCCGTACATCCAGTTGTGTTTGGTGTATTTGCATGCTGCAGTGTTGCCAAATCCACAATATTTATTCCGCGGAATTGGGCTACTTTGGGGCAATGTTTGATTAACTATTTGGTTGGGTTTATTACACAGACCTGGCAACCCGAGGGGGAACACAACTTCCAGAGGGGAACAGAATCGACTGCTACACCGGTCAAGTCTGCCCACCTCACTGAACGAGCCCAGATACAACTCACAGCCCTCATGTTTACATGTGTAATATAAGCATGGCATGACACAACAACAGCAACAGTGCGACATTGGAGCACAATTCAAAAGCTTGTACCACTTCCGACTCAATCATCAATTTTAAAGGCCATGAGGAGCAGCTGTACAACAACTTTGCACTGATTTACAGGCCATTACTGCTCAGTTCACTAGGCCCATCATATATCTCCCTATGGCTAAAAGCGTCATCTGTGCTGATTAAAATGCACTATGTGTGGGTTAGTATCAGACAGTTTCCGAAAGAAGTAAGATAACAGCATTTAGAGAATGATGTGAGAGATGAAAACAATCATCAGCTGACATCCCTGCTCGCACAAACAGCGTGATGAACAGTGATGGAGACTCACCAGAGGATCGCCGATGTTAGCTGAATAACGAATGCAATGTGGATGGTCATTCGTACAGTTGAATATTTTGTGTAAATATACGTACGGGCCGAATGACAGAAATCCTCTACTCTCCGCCTCGAGCCCGAAGCGTGATGACGACATTATAAAGGGCGTGTCTTCCATTGAGAAGCAATTTCAATGAATTAAATCTTGTAAACAAAACGACAAATCTCTTTAAACATAATCTGGGAAAAACATAAACAACAGAGAACACGAAAAAAAAACATCTTTACAAACACAATATTGGTATTTAAATTTGCTTTTAAAATGTTTTTGTATAAATTATTTTATGTTCTTTTTATTTTACTTGTTATATAGGCCCGTAATATTTACCTATGCAACTACAGTCGTGGAAAATGTAAATTAATACCAGTGTTTACGAATGGTATATTAATGTGTAACCACAGGGGGCCGCTCCACACTGCAATGAGAGCCTTTAAAATGGGAATCCCAAATAACTGAAGAAAAAAGCATACATTTACAGTCTGTTGCCTAATGATAGGATAATTTCAGTTTTCAAAAGAGGCCTATAAAACCCAGAAATAAATGTAACACACTTTTTAAATGGTGTTACACAGACATTCAATTTAAACACTTAACAGACTTTAGAGGCGACATAAATGTAATAATAATGGATTTTTTCTAATTATATATTAAGTAAAGGCACTAAAAAATGTGTTAATATATAGTTAATTAATTTCTTTATTTTTATAAAATGCCACTAAATCAGTAAGTGTTTTAATAGCACATAAAGAACTTGATTTATTATTACAGGTTCAGTGCATTTATCATCGGTTCTACAGAGGATCTTGAAATAGCCAGGCTATGCAGTCACACAACGATCCAATTTTGGGAGGTCCCGGGCGCGGATATACACATCCTACTACGATGAATATTGGCTTATGAATATTAATTAGTTTGAGTGACGTCTACCCAGTAGGTTAAACCAGCAACCGGTTTAACTAAAGAGTAACCAAAGATTAAAAATTAATTAGGGTAGCCTACGTGAATGGACACTCATGAATGGTTACTACGCAACGTCAGCCTGGCTTCATTGATATTCATAAGCTAAGCCTTCGCCATAGTAGGCTTTTCTGATTCTGGTCCCAGACACAATTTATTCCGCATGTGGTCAAAGGAACCAGTCGGTGGCGCTTCAGCGCAACATGTACAAATATGATATGTCTACAGCAGCCAGATGGATAATTCATTAATAACGAGCGCATGGGGTCGCTCTGGCTAAAACAGCATACATGGAGAATTTCAAAAGGCTTGCGCATTAACGTGGTTAACTGTTCCACCGCGTGTTATTGACTTTTTCCCTTCGTCCACTTTTGCGCAAAGGGAGAGTGTTGTAAGCGGTCCCTGTGGATATACTGTGTCTTCATGAGGAGTTGAGCGCAAATAAGGGGGCGGGTGATGATAATGTGTGAAGAGTGGCAGTAACTTCTCACTGCACGGCAACATTTTCCGTTCTTCTTCAGGCGATATGCCCTTTCTTTCTAAAGAAGCTCCAAGGAGGAAGGCTGGTGGTGCACGGCAACATTTTCCGTTCTTCTTCAGGCGATATGCCCTTTCTTTCTAAAGAAGCTCCAAGGAGGAAGGCTGGTGGTGGACATGGTGAAAATGACAGGTAAAAAGTGGGACCCTGGCGGTTGGATAGGCTCGCGCGCTCTTCACTGGACGCGTCGTGTCGTTATTTCTCATGTCATAGGCGCTGGGATGATCGCGTTTCCGAGATATGCCGATGGTCTATTGCAAATGTCATAGATTAACGCAGACTAACACACTTTTAACGCACGATCACGCAACCTGAGGCAAAATTCAGCAACAACTGAGAGTGTGTCAGAGGCTGGGTCTTTGCGGGCAAGGTGAGTTGTCCTTTTATTCAACTGGCCTACAAAGTCCCAGTTTTCGGCCCATGTGACCATCTCTGTCAATTGACCGTGTGTGTGTATGTATAATGGAGTTTATATCTAGTATTGATAATAATAAAGTACTGAAATAGAACACAACAGAATAGAATAGTTAAAGATTGTGTTCTATTCTTTGATAATGGGATAATTGATAACATAAAAATGTTTAATTTCCGTTCTTCACACTTAAAAAAAAAACTTTCTTAAACCTTTCATTTTTTTATTGATGATTTAAATGCAGAATTATTTATGTACTTAAAATATTTGATATATTAAAAAAATGTGATGTAGGCTATGTATTCTTAAGTACTACATATTACTACAGCCTAATTAAACTAATATAATTAAATACATATAGGCTGAAAAATCTGAAATTATCTTTAGTCATCATCAGTATTTTACAGTATCTGTTAACTTTAACAAAAAGTTGTGTGTAGTTAAAAGAAAGAAAGAAAGAAAGAAAGAAAGAGAAAAAAGAAAAATGATTGATACAAAAGATTATTTGATACAAAAGATTATTACTGGTTTAGGCTTGTATCAGCCAATTATTTTGTGAACTTGCATAATTTTATTATGAATGTTCAAATTAAATATATGATACACTTTTGTTAAGAATTTAGTTATGAGTAGTTGTTTTTCATTATAAAACGTAGGTGTTGTATTATTTAATATTTTTACTTTTGTTATTTTTATTTATTTATTTATTAAGTAGAACTATTTGTGAATATTGAAGTGGTATGTCAGATATATACTTACAATCAAAACATAGGCTAGAACATATAAAAATACAAACAAATTGGAATTTAGGAATTTAGGCCTTTTTCTTTACTAAAAATAACTTACAAGAACAGCACCTTTTTGTAACACAAAGAGTAAAGTAAAGATTTTTAAATTAATAGACTCGAACACCAAATAAAAGTCTGGTTTTGAGTGCCTGAAAGTAAGATTCTGAGTTCAAGGACAACAAGATATCAAAAAGATGTCAAAAAGCAAAAATATAAACTTCATTAGTTTCTGTGAAATGAAAAGTATGTCAGTTCTCATTAAATATTTTACTGTATAGGGAGTGGCAGAGGCAGGTTAGCTTTGTTAGTGTGTGTATATATTCTGGGATAGTTACCAAGCATGTCTGATACATATTTTTACATAATTTGTCATATTAAGCAGTTCTCAAAGCTGCCTGCCAATAGTTTCCCAAAGGATTTGTATATTGTTCTGGCTCAGTCACACATCTTGACAGTTGCAAAAGCCTGTAATCATTGTAAACTAACCTCTTCCAACGCAGCACATGCAAAGCATGGAATTATAATTAATTGTATATTTAAAAGTTATTTCATTAGATGTTACAAGATGAGTTCCTATTCAGATACCACAAAATATCTAATTTGCTATATTTTAACTTAGCACCTAATATAGGAATTAAAAGCGTGCATTTAAAAATACCCATAATATATTAATAATATACAGGTTAAAACATACATTGGTTTTACCAGTTATTTCACAAAAACTTAATCTTTCAATTTCATATTTACTTATTTTCACATTTACCAATGATTAGCAAGTCGTTTTATCGTTTTAACAGACCGTTTCAGGAGTTTGCATTAAGTTTTGACTTCTGCTTTGACTTCTATTAATACTATAATATTTTATTTGCATAATTTGATTGTAACAAGCAGGGCACACAAAGTTATGTACTGTGAAAAATCTGCCTGAATGATCAAGAGGTGTTGTAATTTGTAAATGACAGTTGCTGTAAACCACTGAAAACCGCTTTGTGTTCAGTTAAAAAACACAGTTTGTCATTTAAAATAGTTTAGCCATTTAATGCATTCTAATAATAAGGGTCTGACATTATGGTTGGCCCTTGTTCAGGGAGAGGAGGGATATTATAGTCCAGACTGACCTTTACTTTGGGCTTTAGTTTGAGTCTTTAGAGCCATGGTATAAACCTTAAACATTTCTTGAACAGCAGGCAGATGCCGGACAAAGAAACTGTGAATAAGTCAGCAAGAAAAGTGAGGGACTTTTAGGGGCAGCTGTGTTATACTGACCCAGTCATAATGCCCCTAAAAATCCTTATTGCTCTTGCAATGCTCAGCTATTAACGGCTCTTAAATCAGTCCTAACATAACAGCTCCCACAGAACCTGTAATATAGTGATTAGCCCCAAAATGTGCTTTCCTTATAGACATCATCCTTTAGAGAAGAGTGTTTACAGAATCTGAGGTGGTTACGTTTCAGGTACTAAACATGTTCTTATGCAGTAAAATCCAGATCCCAGTGCTTGAGATCTGTTTTCGCATTCAAATCAGTAACTCTTATGTCAAATATATCTGCTTCTCTCATTCACTGCGCATTTTGACATCTTGGCATAGGGCCATCCGTTGTCTCCCAGGCAAGCAGTGAGGGGAATTTTTGATGTGAATGGGGGAATACCAATGCCGTTGCTCAGAATGTATGTTAATTTCTATCCGATTGTTCTCCTGCTATTAGTTTCACACAGGCAGAGAGAGAATGTGAATGACAGGTAGAAAGTGGTGGCAGCGTAACGGAAACAGAAATAGTGAAAGAAGTAAGAAAGAAAAGAGACAAGGCAGCATGGTTGGAGCAAGAGAAAGAAAGCTAGCTGATGACTCAGGCTCATACGCTTCATATGTAGGGAGGGAGGGAGGGAGTGGGGGATGAGGAAGGGAGGGAGGGAGAAATGACTCATCAGAGCATGTGGAATCTCATATGGCTATCACAGGATCGAGGTTCTCTCTTCCTCCTCGCTGCCGCCTGCCTGTTCATGACTCTGTCTGAGGTAAGTGAAGACTGCCCACTCTGTCTGTCTCCAACAACAACCTCGTCCACAGGGACAGCAAATTGCAGTGCACAATGATCCTCGAGAGCTGCTGGGGGAAAAAACATAACTTTTGAACATCTTTGGATAAGACCATATTGGATGAGCTTATGTAGAACTGCATATGTTTTTATATACTATCTATGAACTCCAGAGCAAGGCCCCCGAAACACACGTACAGTGTTCCCAAAAATTATTTGGCCATAAGTGAATTTATGACAAAATTACTTGACCTTTTCTTTGAACCATTTTCACTGTTTTTGCAATGTCTATTAAGCAACTGAGTTATTATTGGCTGCATCCAAAATCTTGACTTGTTGCCTCTCTGCCCTATCAGGCAATGACTTTGTAGGCGGTGTTTGTGTGCGAAGGTGCGTAATGAAACTGATTTTGGACAGGCTTCTGATGCAGCATAATGGTCCAATGATCTACAACAAAACTGAGAGAGCTTTGGTGAGAAGTAAGCCAATACTTGATTACCACAATACTAATTACTTGCTACAAATGAAATCAAAAGTTGACAAAGTCAGAAACATACATTTACAAATACCGCTTTTTTACTTTCAGACGCCATTTTATTTATTTTTTTAGCTCAACTGTAACAAATGTGCCCAGGATAGTGAGATATTACAGACAGTGAAGGATGTGACACAATCATTGGATTTGGACAAGCCTTGTTTCCTCCATATGCTGCATGCGGAAAAGTATGGTTGATCTGTATTTTGTAATTAGCCCTACACTAGGTTTGATATTGCGATGATAAAAGGCAAAGACATTTATACATGTTTAAGGGCTACTGTGTGTGTATATATAGATATACAGTATATATACACTACAGTCAAAAGTTTGGAATAAGTCTTTAGTTTTCATATTTTTGAAAGAAATCTCTTATGCTCACCAAGGCTGCATTTATTTGACCGAAAATAGTGAATAAACAGTAAAACTGTTAAATATTATTACAATTTAAAAAGAAATGTTTTCTATTTTAAATTTTTATTTATATGATGTAAAAGCTGAATTTTCAGAAACCATTTCTCCAGTATTCAGTGTCAGATGGTCATTCAGAAACCACATATTACATATAATGCTTGATCACATAAATGCAGTCTTGTTGAGCATAAGAGACTTCCTTCAAAAACATTTTAAAAACTTAGTGATTACTGGTAGTGTATGTTTATAATATGCAGTCATCTGCCAAGCAGAAATGCAAGTAGCCCTGATTAAAAAACGTGTTTCTGTTCTCACATTTGTAAAGGTAAAAGCACACATTCAGTATACAGGTGAATCTCAGGGAGGTTGATGAGTCACCACTGGAATAGGACACACGCTATTAACAAGTGTCAACTCCAAACATCTCCTTGGGTTCCACAGTCATGTGGGTGTGGGATCCAAAAAAAGCTGGTCCACATACAACAACCGAGAGGCAATGTGCAAACAAAATGTAGAAAGGCAGCAGCAACCACCCCCACCCCCACCCCCAACACTCCTTCGTCCCCTCCAGGCTAAACTTACCCGACCTGATTTCTGCAGCCACCTTCCAATATAAAAGTTGGAAAACGCATAGTTGAACAACCTCCAGAGCAAATAAGAGGTCAATGCTAGTTGTATCCTTGGAAAGGGTGGGAAGGTATTGTATATATAAATAATATGTGCATTCTCTTTCATTTTAAACATGATTTAGTGTCATTGGTATTTATGCATCAGTAAACTCTATTTAAACAGCATGAAACAATTTAGTACATTAAGAACTAATATGGACGTGTGCTACCAACAGGTCTTAGCGTTTCTCAATATGACTGAATGAAAGGGAGGAGGAAAGGTTAAATAAACAACTCACTGAAATCCCAGTCTTGGCTCTTGGCTCTTGGCAAATGCAACTTTTTGAATTGGCATGATTATATATTTATGATTCATGTTCAGCATGAGGGTTATTGTATAGAGTATATGCATAAGAAAACTCAAAATGAAAGCTCAAATACTTTCCATCTTTTTTTTTTTGGATTGCTGTTTTCCATTATATGCTGTTAAAGGCTTTAAACCCAACAAAGTCAGGTTCTGTTTTCTTCCTTCTCGAGTGTTTGATGGTACTGAAAATCTGGTAGTAGGTTTTTGGCTGGTTATGCACAGTGATTCGTGGTTAATTTCTGCATGATGAAATCAGGCTTAACCTGTATCCTGAAAAGCTTATTCCACAGGAGAGCAATTCACTTATGTTTAATATCGCTGATATGTGGATGAATTACTTGATGGAGGCAGGGGTTTCATCAGGAAGCTTGCAGTGGTACCCTGGAGAGGCTCCTAATGGAAAGCTGGATCTAGACAATTCATACATTTGAGTTTTTTTAAATGAATTTTAAATTATCATGTAATATTATGTATAATAAATATATAACAAATGAATATAAATGGTTCTGTTTATTGTATAACAACGTGATTTTTCTTTTCTGATTTTCTCTCCTTATTCAGAGAAAAAGTGCCTCAAATTGCATTGCTGGAACTTACCAGGCTACCCATAGAGGAAATACACACACTGAAGCACTCCTCAAATTGCGTAATTAAATATATTTATTCTACTTTTGGATTTTGTGATGTATTTTTGATAAGTAGTTATTTAATAGTTGTCTAACATTGTTTACTGAAAACTGAGACTATGTGACCGTCAGTGTTGGGGAAAGTTACTTTTAAAAGTAATGCATTACAATATTGCGTTACTCCATAAAAAAGTAACTAATTACGTTACTTAGTTACTTTTTATGGAAAGTAATGCGTTACTTTACTAGTTACTTGAAAAAAGTAATCTGATTACGTAACTCGCGTAACTTACTTGTAATGCACTACCCCCAACACTGGTGACCGTTGCCACATGGCATCCCTGTAACACAATAACTGCAGTAATTTATTACCTCAGTGAAGATTTTTTTGCAATCAGTTATATTATAGCATGCATTTAATTAGTTATGGAAATGGAAATGTTTGTACTAATTATACATGATAATTCTATCTTTGCATAAGCCTTGTGTTCTGTAAGAAAAAGAGGCAACATTGAGTCAGCAGTGAGGATGACAGGCTTTTAGAAATATATTGAAAAATAAATTAACATTACTTTTTTAAACTTGAAAAAATTACTTTTAATTCTTAAAATACCATGAATTCAATTAGAGGGAGACATTTATACTTGAAACAGTAGTCTATTTAAGAAATACTATTCCACTGTAGTACCTAATTTCCAAACATTTACCAAAAAAAAAGGCTCTAAAATTTCTGATATTAAAAAAAATATGTCTGCCATAATTAGACATATTGCATACCAAAGAATCTTGCCGATCTGCATACAGTAGGTTTTATATAAAAACCATAATATCTTGATCACATAAGAACACAATTTAAATTTGATATGAAATGAGAGCACTCATGGAAGAACTGATTCGATTTCTGGAGGGACCTGTCTGACATTGTATGTGTTATCTGTGTTCTGTAACCGTTATATTTTGATATGCTGTCTGTGTGCAGAACAGATGGGGCCCCCATCTAAGGTGTGAGTGTTCTGTGCCAGAATAACCAACTTGAGAAGCAAAGAGTGAGTTTACCATGGCAAGCCCATGCAGTGAACCTACAAAAAGTCAACAGTACTGAATTATGGCCACCGCCGCAGAGCTGCGTGAGGTGAACCTCCACTAAACTCTATTGTGATTTCTTGGGGAAACTGATGTAAATGAACCAAAACAAGACAATTTGCAATACAAACTGTTATTCAAACCTGCAGACATTAATTTTTATGCAAAATTAAAGAATTTTGCTATTCGAATATGCAGGTCTTTAGTAGGCCTGTTATGCTTAGTTTTAATTTCACAGTCAAGACCATAAAGGTTTGTTGAGATTTGCGTGGGTGAGGATTGATTGTTCCTGTGAGGTAAGTGGAAGTTTCCTGAAAGCTACGAATCCTTGACCCATAACCCCTTCACCCACTCATTTAGACCAGTCACACGCATATTCACACACAGGCACGCATTAATTTAAAGGAATTTTATTTTTTTTAAATACATGTAATGCCTCTCCCACTCTCTCCTCCAGCACACCCATATGTGCGCCAAAGACTATGACACCCAAAGGAGTAAAGGCTGATTTATACTTCTGCGTCGGTCCTACGCCGTAACTTATGCATAGACGCACACCCATACGCCGTTGCCTGACGTGCACCTCTCCAAAAATCTAACAGCGCGTCAATTCTACGCGGACCGCAAGCGCTGTGATTGGTCTGCAAGAACCCCTCCCTCCATATGTACTTGAGTTTTGTGTGCGTTTATGTGCACTTTAATATATTTTAATGTTACACCTTCTTATATAAAATAAAACAAAGCAAAGAACAAGTGTCTTATGCTACGGCGTAGGTCCGACGCAGAAGTATAAATCAGCCTTAACTTCGAAGAAAAAAAAACAGTAATGAACAAACTAGGGCCTGGTTTGAAGAGTAGTCTATGAACTTAAGCGTTAAACCAGACGGTACAATATATTCTTTGTATACTGTGACGCGAGTTGATCAAAAGGAAGCTATTTTTACATCTTTAACATTTTCTTGTGTGATGGTGGCTGCATAATTTGTTTACTCAGTTGTTAGCATTGCTTTCAACTAGCTAACAATCTCAGTCACTGTGCGTGTGTGTGTGTTCTGCACACATCTTCTGTCCCAAAGAGGGCATGCACATGACATGAAGCCTGAGGCAAAATCTCTTATCAGATAGCAGTGAAACTAAGATGAACGGACTGTTCATTCAGAGTAATATTAACAATATTCAAGTGGTTCTGGCCTTTTATATAATAATGAAATACTCAATTTACACTGTATGTAAATAAAGCTAAAAAGTTAATAAGGGTAAGGTTCATAAAAACAGTATCAATGTCAGATCTATTTATGATGAATGACTGTTCTATGACTAAATTCTGTGAAACCATGTAAAATTTAATTGAATATGTAATGCCACCTGATATCACAAGATCCTTAAATTCTCAGAAATTGCCTCTGGTACTTGACAAACTGCCAAACTAAGCCATTTAAAATCAAGCCTTGCTGTTGAGAATGCAGAGATAACATAAAATGGTGTTTATTGCCTTTTGAACAGTTTAAAATACTTGGGCACACGAATACTTTCTTTGATAGATGGCAGCATAAATCACAGCTTTAAATATCTTCTACATTTTTTCTACATGTTATTGAAGTTTTACTGTAAAATGCTTACTGCCTGTAGAAATTAACCATGTCATAAAAACAATACAAAATGTGCATACTTGATCATGTCAGAAAATAATACAATAATGGTTGCATAAAATTTACTTGAAATCACTGGCCATCATATAAAAGGGAAGTAAAAATTCCCAAAATCATTCTAAACCAGCAATACTGATATTCTAAAAGAACAGAATTTCTTAATAACAACAATGTGCTTGGCCCAGTTGTAGTTTTCTTTTCAGTGTGTGTAAGCATTAGTATAGAGCAAGTAAACAAATCAACTCAAATGAAAACAACTTAAACTCATCCTGATAAATATTACTCCGGTAAAAGTACAAGCACTCTTTGTAATTATCTACTTTATCTGCAATTATGCAATTAGAATTAATAGAAGAATTCATGGTTTATTAGGGTTTGTTTTTTTCATTATGCTCTATATGCCTATTTAGACACAGATCAGAACTTTTATGAGGTTAGAGCTCAGCCTGACAATATTATGAGTTATGACTAATCAGCAAAATAATTAATTAATTAATTGCAGTGACCAGTATTTCAGTGGATGCAGACATTAAATACACATGATTTGCAAATATTTTTAATTAATGAAAAGATTAAATATTAGTTGTTTGGATTTTTTAAATAAAAAAAATGAAAATGAAAATTTCTTAGGATTAGGGTGTGGATTAGTCTATAGTATTTTATAATTGGCTGTAAAAAAGTGTAAGTCTATGGTATGGGTAAGTATAGTAATGTCCTCACAAGTATAGTAATACCTTGTCATGTTTTGTTTGTTTTTTTGCTCTAAAATTAAAAAAAAAAAAAATGTATGAGTTAGGGTTAGGGTAAGTTGATAGAAAATACAGTTTGTACAGTGTAAAAACCATTAAGCCTCTGGAGAGTCCCCATGAAACACGGAAACCCAGTGTGTGTGTGTGTGTACCTGGTATTTATCACGTTATGGGGACCAAATGTCCCCACAAGGATAGTAATACTAGTAAATTTTGACCTTGTGGGGACATTTTTGAGGTCCCCATGAGGAAACAAGCTTATAAATAATACAGAATTAGTTTTTTTTGAGAAAGTAAAAATGCACAAAGTTTTCTGTAAGGAGTAGGGTTGGTGTAGGGCAATAGCACATACAGTTTGTACAGTATAAAAAAACATGGAAACACAACATGTGTGTGTGTGTGTGTGTGTGTGTGAATATAATTATAACACAATAAGTGTGAAGTTTTACAAAACAGTTTAAGTGTATTTCATATTTCCTTTGAGTATGTGTGCATCGGTGCATATTTAACCATTCTAAAAAAATGACAAAAAGCACCATAAAAGTTGATGCACTATATTCCAAATCTTCTGAAGGCATATAATAGCTTTGTGTAATAACAGACTGAAACATCTTGATTCGCTGAAAATATTTCCCTGGGCTAATGCTCTCAAAATTCAGTTTTATTAATTACAAATATGCCATGTGAAAATGCATTGCACCAAGTTTGATGTCAGTGATTCTTAATGCCACTGGCTGTTTTATTTCATGATTGATCGAGTCTCTGCATGTTTGAATATTCAGAAGTGCGAATGAGATTTCAAAGCTATTTGAAAAATTCAGTTTTTCAATGTTTAATGTTATTTATTTCTTTACTTCCAGATAACAAGGAACCAAATGTTTTTCTAGAATGCAGAAAGATAAATATTTTGACTTGGAATGTAATTGAGTGAAGGTAAAAGGTTCCTATCCTCATCCTTCACGTAGTTTCCATCCTCATATTTGATCTAACTGCACACAAAAATAAAGCTGAGCAGGAACTTGGTGGATTTATATGTTAATTCAACCACAAAGGAAGTTATGACCTGGGACATACAAATTCATCTTTACAGCTCCTGTGTTTAATCACACAGTGCAGATTGTACTTGATCAGTGCTGAGTTCTCAGAGCTTAAAAATGTAGTTCCCCAAACAGCAGACAAAGATGATGATGAATTCTAATGACTGTGAAAACGCCATGTGTGTTCGGGGCTCTCAGATTAATCTGTAAAGAATGAAGTTAATATATTTTTAGAAGGTGGAGGGCCACCCGAACTCTGTCTGCTTCAGTAACAGGGAAGTGTAGAAGGCTGCCGGATCCTCTCTGTCAAGGCTGGCAGCGGCAGACGCACATGATTATGTGTATATGTGCTTCACTGAGTACAGTGAGAAAATACAGACAGCACTAACTGTGCTCGCTGTTTATTTGAGAGAACAGCAAAAACATACATATAAAATGTTATTTTAATTTTCTAAAAAATACAGTGATCAAATCTACTACTAATATTCAAACTTGGGTTGTCAGTCAATAAAAAAAACTAATAGAAATAATTACATGATATACTTAATTATTAATACAATTCATTATATATAAACATCTGTTAAGACAAGCCCCCAGTGAAGAGTAAATCACTGAAAAGACATTTAAAAATCAATTGACTTTAGACGTTGGTGGTAATTTAAGTATGAGTTGTTTCTGTGATAGGAAAATATTTTTAATATGCAATTCATGTACAAAATAAATTTTTGAATGTGTTATTTTTATGTATTTTTAATTGTACTAAATTAAAGAGTTAAACTGAGCTCTAATGCAAATATTAATACAATTTGTACATTAAAGGCACATTCTGTCCAACAGTTGCTCGTTGTTCTTCTAATTTTGTTCTTCTTATTTGACATTCATGAAAACATATTTCAGGACTACCAAAATGCTGCCGGAATGCACACGCACACACACACACACACACATCTGAAGCATTCTGAGAGTGATCTCTGGCTTAAAGCAAGAATGAATCAGATTGTTTTGATTCAGATTGGATCCGGTTGTTTTTAGCTGTGTAATGGTATACATAAGCTTTTTTTTCAAGGAAATTAAATGATAAATGGTTTACGTTATAAAAAGAATGAATATGTTTACTCTAATAAATTAGAAGGGAGGGAGCTTGTCAAACAACTACAGTCAGCCCACTCATGACCCTCTTCAGGTTACTGTCTGTGGATTCCTCAGTTTCGCTTAGATACTGTATAACATTTCACACCCATCAGAGGTGCATTCTCAGCACTTCTGTGTGGAGGAGGGATTCCCTGCTGTTTTCTTAACCAAGAAAATGAATGAAGATCATTCAAATTCCTCATAGTTTAAACATGCAACCAAATCCATCCATCCTCAGTGTTTAAAACAAAAAGCCATATTGCAGTCTAATTTTCCCAAACAAGGGACATAACATAATTAATACATTTTTACCAGAATTCACCAATTCTCGTATGGAAAATGTGGTGCAAGTTTATTGTTATGGCCAAAGGGATAATGTCTGATGTACTCTTTATATCATAATGGTTTAATTTTTTATATTAGGCTATTATTATTTACACTAAAAAGTAAAGTAAAGAAACTAAAATTTAGACAAAAAAAAAATGTAGTCGTCAAGTTCCTTCCACATGACATTTTACAACTAACATAGCCTTTGCCATCACATTATCTATAGAGACTTCTTGACTTTGACACACACGGGATATCACATTATCATTTCCTGTTTTTTGTTGGTCACACAATATTCGTTTTGCCTAACAAAAGTGTTTCTATGTTTTTTTCTTCATGACAGTTGTATTACCCTGACATTTTTGCATAACTAAATATTAACATTTATCTTAATTTAGAAATGAAAAACAATCATATCATACAAGAGGTGTGTGCAAGTCATCATATGCATAATTTGTATTTGTATGCATTTTTTTTATAAATTAAGTTATCCAGGTCAAAAGAAAATGAGCATCATATCATTAAACTTTATATGATACATTTTCCAATGTCTGACATGGACACACAATCAGAAAATTATGTTCTGGCTTTAATAAGCTTTTTATGAAACAAGTTAGTACAAGCACAAAATCAAGGCTGCGGGTGTTTGAAGGAGCATTTCCATGCATGGGGCAACTAAGCATTAGCGCTACCAAGAATCTCATATGAGATTCCCTTTCATCAAATGACCAGACTCTGGAAACACACACAAAGAGCATGTCATGAACTACTTTGCAAAACAACTCTTTACAAAAATCTGTTTCATAAGAGCATGAAATTGCCACTATTGCTGTGCTGTTCAGCAACGATCCTCCCTGAAGACTCTAGTCTGGGTCTTGAGGATCATTCAGCTCCTCTCTACCAGTTAGATACACACTTTTTCCGCTGACTGGGAGCATGGAGCAGCCGTTTTTTCCAGTCTCTAATAATAGCTAGACAGTGCACAACAGTCAGACGGTTTTGAAATACATGACAAATGCCTGGGGGGCAACACATTAACACTCATCAGACAATCAACATTTAGGAGAGAAGGTTGAGGAAGACTACTTGGAGAGAGAGACAGAGAGAGAGAGAACGAGGCAGCCAAAGAAGAAAGAAGAGAGCAGGGGTTGTGTGTGCGGTCATGTATTATTAGTGAAAGGGAAAGAGTGCTTGACAGACTATTCAAACATCGGAAAACACCTGTGCCTTACTCTTAGATGAGACAAAGCGCTCTTAAGATCTAATAATATAACAAGCTCTGATGAGGAGTCACATTTGGATAAGAGAAGTTACAGACTAACATAGCCTGCTGACTCTACAAATGACTAAGTCAAAGAATATTTCCTCCATGTTGAATGCATACTTGGGTAACCTACTGAACCAAAATAACTGGGGCAGGTTTAACAGTGTGCAGATTCCTAATGATTTAACCACATCAGCTCCCCCATGAGTCATCAAAGAACAAAAGCTCTTATTCAAATAAATAACTGATCTAGGATCAGTTCTTTCAACAGTGGCACAAAGCAGATCAATTTAACTCTCACGAGAAACGAATCACGCTTAGCAGCATTGAACCAAATTTGAGTCAATGCCGGGGTCTCTTGCCATCCTGGCTGGGGTTTGAAAACCACAAAAAAACAGAAGACTGCCTATTAAGACCAGATCTCCACCACATCACAGAGCCGTCAGTGGGTCAACGAATCACAGCCTTGTCAGGAAAACATACCAAAACTATTACAGATCAAGAGTTGGTCGACTGGATTCTCTTTCCCACGCAGGCCTCCCACATCTAGAACTCCTGGTGGAGTTACAGTAAGCCAACTGTCCACCTATAACAACAAACACATCATACAAACATCTCACTGCATTCCAGAATCCAAATCATTCACAAATGTACCAGACTGTTACAATATTGAAGAATTGTTTTCATTTTAGCACCTTTTATTTGTGTAATCTATGCTGTGCTCAAGATAATTTGCTTTTTCCAGTTTATAAAGTGGTTTTCAAGTTTCTCATCCGCAAAGCAGATTTCCAAAGATCTTGCATATACAGTATCTGACACATTAATTTTTAAGAAAAACTGTGTGTAGAAAATGTTAACTGATCGGAGGCAATTGAATGAGATAATTTGTAGAAATTTGCACAATGTAGATGCAGATCCAAACTATAACATATGTAACATAACCTTTCATTTTTGTTATTTGATATTTATTTATTGTTTTGCATACCATTTTCAACACTATACATTGTTTTAAAGCAGCTTTACATAACATAATATCTGTCTAAAATTCTTTGAAATCCTCATTGAGCGGTTGAATTCTAAAGCTTCAATGAAAAAAAAAATGTCTTAATATATTTGCCAGTAATTGCAGGGTGCAGGTATTTGCATTAAATCACACAGGACTATGTGAACAGGTAACTGCATATTCTATGAGTCACAACAATCCGAAGCGTACATGCTCTATGCCTGACAAAGATCAATGTAGGGGGGAGGGGGACATATTTAGCTGAATTTGAAGTTTTTAGTGAATTGAGGGGTGCTCTTTACTTTACGGTCTCCTTGTTACAGTGTAATTATACATTTAAGTACTGGGTAATATATTAATTAACTACATGTACTTATTATGGTTATGGTTAGGATTAGGGTTTAGCTTAGGGTTACTTGCATGTAATTATGCATAATTTATTGTCATTATAATAGTAAGCACATGTAACATGTGTAACAAGGACACCTTGTAATAAAGGGTTACCGAATTGAGAATAAGTTATCTACAATTGTTGTTTAGCATTCAACAAATGATAAAACTACACTAATGCACGCTCGGATTCAAGCAGTAATATAAACCTGAGAAGAGGAGTCTGCATGCAAATAGATGAGCAAAGACAAGCTTTGATGACTCATCATCTTCCAACAAGACTCCAACATCAAACACAGGCGGCGGTTCAAACTTGTCATAATGGCGGGATCCTACAGGCAAGGATGGGATCTACGTCAACACACCTATAAACTTGGCAATGATATGGAGAGGCAGCCAATATTTTGGCAGTTTTCTAAAAAGACCTCATTTACTAGTCTAAATTTTAAGACCTGACTAAACTTATGGATGAAACTGAGACTGCAGAACTGTCTAAAATTGACAAACACATTATCTATTCATTATTCAGTGGTGGCCAAAACTTTGAAATAAACTCGAAACTTTGGCAAAATTATTGGAAAAATTGTGGCAGTGGTTGGCAGGGGTATACTGTGGTTTCCCTACTATTTTCTGTTGCCAGTGTCTTGTTTTCCAGTGCTTAGGATACTCTATTCCAAACTGTTAAACACACATTGACCTGTTAATATATATATATATATATATAAAATTTTAATCCAAATAATTCACTTTTGCTATAGGGGAAACTTTTACAAATTAACATTTGAGACAAGAGAAAGTTTTATTGTTTTCAGAAGTCACTTTCCCTGGCATTGAAATGCAACCTATGTTTTACATCAACATACATAGCCAAATCTAAACTAAACTACCAGCACCCATGAGAGAGAGGCTGTGTAACTTAAAAACCTTAATCATTTTAACATATCGCTCTGTATTGGTTAAATGGTACATATTACTCTATGTTGTTGTGACTTGATACAATACTGCCATCAGCAGTACAAACACTGAGAATATCATCAGTTCTGTTTGTTTAAACTTTGAATAATCTTCTGTTTGTTACATACTGCATTCAAGTTATTACATTGCTCTCAACTGATTTTCTGTACAACTGTAGTTTCATCTCTTCAGCATCATTCTGAGTTTCTCAAATAATTATCAAATTTAATACTCAAACTTTGTCCATTTATTTACTGATTTTTCACAAATTGCTTGTGGTGTTCCTCATTTCTTCACTTTGGATAAAAACATAAAATACAAATGCATATTTAGTCTGAAAGGCACTTCAAACAGCACAGGAACAACTGTACATCGATACAGTACATCACTTTTCAGAAAGTGGAGAAGGAAATACCTACCAATCATTTTTATTTAGTCTAATTAATCTTAGGTGTGAAATAACAAGCATAAATAAAGTGCTGAATATACCACCCTTACAGTGCCATTAACAACATTTATTTTGTATTAAACATAACAGCCATAATTTAGTTTTTAGTATGTCAAATTATATATATTATACTCAGTTACATTTTAGTATTTAAATATACATTAAAAATATTTACATTAGATATAAATTCACAAGGACAAATTATATACATTTATATATAGTAATTGGTATTAGATTCATAGCTGTTTACAGAAGATTATTATCTCATTATAATTGAAACCTCTAATCTGTCAAGTATTGTCTGCTTTTGATAGTGTTGCAGGGCATCCAAATAAACAATTGTTGTCAAGAGAAGTTGTAACGAATCAGTCCACTGAAGGCGAGTTGAAGTGAGAACCCAAGTGCAGTTTATTTACAGTGTGATGGTTTCCCTACTATTTTCTGTTGCCAGTGTCTTGTTTTCCAGTGCTTAGGATACTCTATTCCAAACTGTTAAACACACATTGACCTGTTAATATTATTCAACTATATATATA
>NW_015554098.1:135585-146192 GCF_001515605.1 Sinocyclocheilus anshuiensis
CAGGCTCTGAAATGGCGGCCATGTCGTGACGAGACTCTGGAAGATCAGTTGAGATGTGACGAGACTCTAGAAGAGCGGCCATTTGGTGAAGAGACTCTTGTGTGGCGGCCATCTTGGCCGGGGACTCAGGCGTGGCAACCATCTTGTGAAGAATCTCTTGATGTGCCGGCATGACGTGAGCAAGCTCTGGCTTGGCAGACGTGACGTGAAGAGGACTTGGCGTAGCAGACATGAACGAATGGGTTCATTTAAATCCACTCGAAAAATGTCCTTAAGGGCCACATCATTAAAAGCCACCAAATGGCACAGTCCTCAAAAGTCCTCCACATAGTCCTCTATGGTCCGACTTCCCTGATGAAGGCTCAGAAGGCGAACAACTGCTGGGTTCATTTTTTTTGGGGTCGTGTATTCTGTAATGAATCAGTCCACTGAAGGCGAGTTGAAGTGAGAACCCAAGTGCAGCCAAACACCAAACCCCACATTACAGAAGTGAACTTCGGAAGCAGTGTAGCGACCCTGTGAATTTAAAATGCAACTTAAATATCTTCATGTTGAAGTCCTGTTTAACCTATCAGGGTTTATTTTGCAATAATATCCTGCTGAATGTACATTATACCTTGCTTATTGTATTTATATTATTATGGGGGTAGAATTTATGGTAAATGTAAATTTGGTAAGGTAAGTTTAGTGTAGGGACAGATTCTCACTACTATTAACTATTAGCATGCATATTACTAGTATATTGGCTGTTTATTAGTACTTATAAAGCACATATTAATACCTTATTCAACATAACCATATTTTAGATCCCTTAATCCTACCCCATACCTAAACTTAAAGGGGTCATATGATGCAATTTCAATTTTTCCTTTCTCTTTGTATTGTTACAAGCTCTTGGTGCATAAAGAAGATCTGTAAAGTTGCAAAGACTAAAGTCTCAAATCCAAAGAGATATTGATCGGCTTTCACCGTGGACGAAGCGGAGTCCAGCCCGGGGTCGTCACATGTGGTTGCTGCAAGCCCGCCCACCGCGCCGTTCTTAAGCCCACCGACCGCCGCTCACTCAAGCCGGCCTACACTCACTCTAGCCGGCCACCGCTAACTCTAGCCCCCGGCCTCTGCTCACTCTAGGCCACCGTGTGTGACGCTGTGTTTCGTTGTGAAAGCGAAACTTTCAGAACGATGAGCTTTGTAAAAATCGACGCGTTTCAGAAAGGCTGGGGCATAGAGGAGAAACAATAATGTACAATATGTGGAAAATAATGTGTTTTTTTAACCTTAAACCGCATAAACACATTTCATTACACCAAATACACAAAATAATGTTCTTTTTAGCAGCATCATATGACCCCTTTAACAACTACCTCACTAACTATTAATAAGCAGCGAATTAGGAGTTTACTGAGGCAAAAGTTGTAGTTAATAGTCAGTAAATATAGAGAATTGGTCACCAAACTAAAGTGTGACCGAATTTACTTTAAGAATGTACATATTAAATTCATATCAAGGTCATTTTAACCTAAAATCATCTAAAATTAGTCTATTATTGTAAGTTATTGAATCTGCTACCAATTGTCAGCTGGTTTATACATTCACCCAGGCAAAGGTTCTTTCGACTGTGTAATTTCCAGCACAATGCAACAAACTGTCTTGTGAATGATGTCTAAGAAATGTAGGTGAAAGAGGAAGCGCATAGTTGTCATTCCCCACTCAAGTCTCAAGTGGCCACTATACTTTAAAGCCCTGTCAAAACGTTCTTGCCCAAGACCCTTTTAGTGAAACCAGGAGACAAACTGGTGAAATTTTCAGGGGTCAGGAAAAGGTAAGAGACATTTGTTTACCCATAATCCTTCTTAAGCAAAAGCTTGGTATGATTGGACTTTTAACAATGTTTCACATGAACACATGATTCCTTCTTTAGCAATATGCTTGCCACTCAACCATCAAGATGGGCAGGGTAGAATGAGAAGTTACTAACTACAAGTGACTATGCACTTAGGCATCTCTCAGTACACATCACATGTCTTGAATCTAGTTTTGTGGCATAGTTATGGAATATCAGTTTGTATACATGTTAGGTCTTTTAAGTCCTCTCTTTCCTCTTGTTTGTTGCTGCCTCTCTGTCTCTCTTTATCTGTCATTCGCTCCCCCTCTCTCATGGCTCTGAGCCAGAGGTGACAGATTTAGAGGAGGCACAGGTTCTATTTTCTCCACCTGGACAAATGATACAGAAACTCAAGCCTGGACCACTCTGCTGCTTCGGAGGCATTTCAATGGAAAGACAGACTCATGACCTGGCCCTAGTGCTCGCTTACAGCCAGGAACCTGAAAACTGAATAGTGAGTTAAACCAAACAGAGTTTCTCAAGCAATTTTGTGTATTCTTGTAAAGGAATGTTTATAGACATTCAGATTTAATGGACCCCCAAATGATTTCTCTAGGGCAAAAAACACCTGTCATCAAATGTAAGCGGGTATAGTAAGTGGGTTAGGTCATCTCTACCAAATGGGTAACACGCTCATGTTGCAATGTTTGCTCATTTGGATATATAGAGGGGTAGAGATTTGAACTGATAGCATTCTTTTTATTTGTGTTGATTTCAGTTTGAAAAAACAAAAACATTTCAAAGTTTAAATTTTGACATTAGCATGCTGTACATGTCAAGTGGTGTAAAAAGTAATAAAATACTTTCCTTACACCTTCTTAATCATTATCAGAAAAAAATTAAGAATTATAATCATTATTATAATTATATTTTCAAGGCAATATATATATATATATATATATATATATATATATTTTTTACATTTTATAATCTAAAAACTAACCTAAAAAGTCACTAAAAAGCCTGATATTTCTCCTGTTTTATGGGTTATTTGTCCCTGCACGTTGGTTGGAACACATGCCACATAGTTTACTTTTCAAGAATTGCATTTTTCTCTTTAATGAGGCTTTTTCTTCATCTACAGGACAGTTGCATTGCCACAATTTTTTATTTATACCCCTAAAAATATCAAAATGAATTTTAGGTACGTTAAAACATATTCCTAGAAAAGGTGTATATTCAAGTAATTGTATGTGTTAAATAAATAAATTCTAATAAATATTGAAATGACAGGAATAAATTGAGGGGAAAAAAGTTTTTAAATTTCTTTTTTAACACTGGTATGTAGTAAGCTGAAAGGGTGATTTGATGTTGTTCTCTATATTTCTTTCTCACAGGTGTTCACACCCACTTCCCCAGGCACTTTTCTTCTTTTTTTTATTTCATTCTAATACATGTACAGACCCAAAGATCTCTTTTTGTCTTTTATGAATGTAAGAGGTTGCCCACACCTTTCAGCACTGCATCGGGAGGAGTGACCTTGCGATGGGCTGTCCTGGATTCTGTTCGAATCCTGTTGCTAAGTCTGCTGTGCAGAGCAGGCCAGAAAGTGTGCCAGAGACAGACCATGGACATTTATTGTCGAAATCAGGGAGACAGAATGCAGCGAGCAGACAATGTCATGTGGTTACAGAACGGAACCCTGCTTGGAATCATAACAAGACTGTTGATGTCAGTAAAAGGGAACTAGAACCTGACTACCTGCTAGCACCCTGTCACTAGGGTAATATTCCCAGAGGAATTCAATGACATAGTCACTGAAAAAAAAGAAGAAAAAAAAAATGTATTAGCCCCAAGACTGACACAAGATTTATGAATGAAGTACATTCTTAAAACAAGAGGGCATACTTAAATACATTCTTCCTGTCCTTAAAGGAATAGTTCACCCAAAATGGAACATTTATTGAAGACTTACTCACCCTCAGGCCATTCAAGATGTAGATGAGTTTGTTTCTTCATCGGAACAATATGGAGAAATTTAGCATAACAATATAGCATTACATTATTGTAAGAATCAAATCCATCATTAAAACGGCTTAATGATATATATATATATATATTTTTTTTTTTTACAAGAACACAGTTTTTACAATACTTTAATTGATGGTCTGGAGTTATGTCAATTACTTGTGGAGATGCTTGTCAGCTGTTTGAACTCTCATTCTGATGGCACCCATTCACTGCACAGGTAGTGGAATGTTACATTTCTCCAGATCTGTTCCAATGAAGAAACAAACTCATCTTGAATGGCCTGAGGGATTCATTGTTGGGTGAACTATTCCTTAAAGTGTCTGTGGGAGGAAATGCCCTTATCAGAGGTCTAAGTAATCCTGGAAATGAGGATGTGGGTTTATGCCTGGTGATCAAAGCCAGCCTTCTCACATCCTTTCCTTTTTCCTTTCCTTATATTCTGTGACATTTCTAAGTGAAACTGCTTCTCAAATGAGAAAAAAGTAGGGTGGAACTTGATTTTGTTCACTTTATTTCAGTATACTTAGTACACTTCCATAATTTACTTAAAATGCTCTATTTTCATGAACTAATTCTATACTTAATATACAAAAAAATATTTTTTAGTACTTCTTAAGATAATCTTAAGAACATCTAAGTGTACTCAACTGTACTATTTTGGGACACCATGAATATGAACTAAAATGTGCCTTTAACATACTTTCGCTGTAAAAAAAAAAATATATTTAGTTACCGCTTGTAGCACAGTTGAAACCATCTTGCATACACTTTAAAATATACTCATCATACATAGAAATACACTTTTTTAAATATAAGATTAATATAAAATGTATATTTATGAAATGTATTTATAATGTATTGCCCACATATTTTATAGATTAAATAATTCATTTCAAATGTATTGTAGTTATGTTAACATTCACTTTATATACTTTACATGTTTATGGTGTCTTTAAATAGTACAATCAAGTACACTATTAATATGTCATTAGTAGCACTTTTTTCCACATTAAAAATATAGCACTTCAAGTACTTTATGCTAAACGTATACTTACTGGTTAATTGTGAATTATGGTACACGTCTAAACACATATGAATGAATAATCCAGTTATGTGCTATTAGAGCATTTATAGTAGCCTACGCATAGTAACCTATAGGTTTTTACTTAAGTAATACATTTCTACTGTATTTTTCATGAAAGTTCAAATAGAACTTAGTAATAGTATATATAAAACCCCATTAAAATGTTATTACCATAGCACACTTTTAAGCAATGCAATTATAAAACACTTCTGGTACTTTATCTGACTACACTTAAAATCAATTTGTAATTTACTTAATTACTTAATAATAATAATGTATTTATAACTATTACATTACTAATATCTTTTAAATAAAATCTATTTAAACTTAGGATAACTATATAAAGGTGTACTAACATTTAACTAATTTTTAAATCATTCAAAGCACACTTTTAAGAAATACACTAATAAAAGTCCTCTGTATATTTTTGCAGTACTATACTTTATTTCAATGCACTAAAAATCAATTTAAATATCAGTGGTATTTAGTATACTTTTGCAATTGCACTGAAGTACTACTGAAATAGAAATATACTTTTAATTAGTGTATTTATAGTGTATCACTTCTACAATTTTATTTAGCACAAAAAAAATAAGAATGTACTACAAATGTACTTGCTTGTATTTAAGTGGTTTTTTTTATGCACCTTATTTTTACTTGGGAGATGCTGTTACAAGGGGGAGGGGAATTTAATGTTTTTAATTATAGATGAAGAGGGCACACAAAAATTAAATATATAAATATACAGTATATATATACATATATACATACACACACACACATATGGAGAAATTTAGCATAACAATATAGCATTACATTATTGTAAGAATCAAATCCATCATTAAGGCATTTTAAACTTTAAACCGCCACTTATGGTCATATAATAGCCCATATAATAACGATTCGTACTATTTTGGGACACCATGAATATGAACTAAAATGTGCCTTTAACATACTTTCCCTGTAAAAAAAAAAATATATTTAGTTACCGCTTGTAGCACAGTTGAAACCATCTTGCATACACTTTAAAATATACTCATCATACATAGAAATACACTTTTTTAAATATAAGATTAATATAAAATGTATATTTATGAAATGTATTTATAATGTATTGCCCACATATTTTATAGATTAAATAATTCATTTCAAATGTATTGTAGTTATGTTAACATTCACTTTATATACTTTACATGTTTATGGTGTCTTTAAATAGTACAATCAAGTACACTATTAATATGTCATTAGTAGCACTTTTTTCCACATTAAAAATATAGCACTTCAAGTACTTTATGCTAAACGTATACTTACTGGTTAATTGTGAATTATGGTACACGTCTAAACACATATGAATGAATAATCCAGTTATGTGCTATTAGAGCATTTATAGTAGCCTACGCATAGTAACCTATAGGTTTTTACTTAAGTAATACATTTCTACTGTATTTTTCATGAAAGTTCAAATAGAACTTAGTAATAGTATATATAAAACCCCATTAAAATGTTATTACCATAGCACACTTTTAAGCAATGCAATTATAAAACACTTCTGGTACTTTATCTGACTACACTTAAAATCAATTTGTAATTTACTTAATTCCTTCTCTTGGCCTTCCAGATCATTAGATACTGAGAACATCTACATTAAGTGCCCTGGACAGCAGTCATGGATATACTGGAAGACACAGTTAAGGATGCACCATTATTGAAGCCGGCATGAAACAGAAATTGCAATCATCTGGGGCAGTCGTGGCCTAATGGATAGAGAGTTGGACTTGTAACCTGAAGGTCACGGGTTCGAGTCTCAGGTCCAGCAGGGATTGTAGGTGGGGGGAGTGAATAACCAATAAACACTGTTAATAAAAATTAAGAAATTTAAAATTCTAGCAGATATGCTAAGACGATAATTATTTACAATAAACTGCTTTATTAAAATTTAATACTATTTTGTCTACAGTTAAATAAAAAAATGCAACACTGAAGACTAAAATGATTTATTTTAAATGCCACAAATGAATTTAGGCATCACAATATTATAATGAATGAACAGTATGAAAAAATGGATGTTATTTCATTATTTTATTCCCTCTTCAGCATCTTTTTCACACTCTATACAGTCACAAGAATCAGTAGTCTATAGCTTGACCCAGACAGCTGCCTGGTGCTGGTCTAGACAGTGATGGAGACAAGCGTCACAGCTCCCTGCGCACAGGCCTGCAGACAAACTCTGCATCTCAACATCTCAGGGCCACACACCTGTAGAACACCACCCTCTGTTGGCTCTGCATGTAAACTACAGCAAACCTGCCGACAACTAGGATTCTGATACAAGGGTGTTAAATGAGGTATCTAAGTCACACAAGACCCTTGCAAAAGCCCTTAAGTAGAAGCACTTCAAACAACCCATTTATAATAGATTGAAACTGCATTTACTCTGAAACATGCACCATCATGACTATGCAAAAAGGCTGGCCTACTTGGAAGGCCTGCACTGTTCACAAAACTACAGCATTGCACCATTTTATGGTCCATTTGAGTTAGGAAATAAACTGTTGCACCAATAAACGTGCCTTTACACTTGCCAGGTATTTCTAAACATCACATCCTTAATGTTTTAGACATTAAGTCTTTGTTGCACTTTTGCCCAAAAAGCCAGCTGCACTAAACCCCAGTAAGATATGAGTGCAAGATAAAAGCATTGTACAAAATCAAAACGTACAACTGACTGTGTGCAACACGTTTTCAGCCCAGAATAATGTAGTATTAATAAAAACTGGTCTAGATTACAAATAATGGTAGAGTTTGTAGAGTTTCTGACTAACTTGTTACTTACTGTCTGGTCTTCACAGTTATAATGGATCGAAAAATGAGATAATATAGAGGCTGTCTCAGATGATGATTAAATGTCAGAAAGGTCTTTGGGCAGGCTGTGGTGAGAGGGTCAATAAATCATCAAAATAAATTATCCTCCCAATATACAGTATATATATATATATATATATATATATATATATATATATATAGTATCTCACAGAAGTGAGTACACCAAAAGTGAGTACACCCCTAAGTGAAAATGTCCAAATTGGGCCTAATTAGCCATTTTCTCTCCCTGAGACTGGACCACAGGGCAGTATTCCAACATGATAACGACCCCAAACACATCTCCAAGATGACCACTGCCTTGCTAAAGAAGCTGAGGGTAAAGGTAAGCTGTACATTCACTACTTTACATTGTAGCAAAGCGTCATTTCTTCAGTGTTGTCACATGAAAAGATATAATAAAATATTTACAAAAATGTGAGGGGTGTACTCACGTCTGTGAGATTCTGTGTGTATATATATATATATATATAAAATGCCCAAAACACTGAAGCCTACCATATTAATATTCATCTCAGATGTCTCTTGTAAGGTTAATTTAATCAATTGTGTTCAAAATCCATTCATAAAAATACTTTTAAAAATCTTTACAAATCTTTGTATTTTTCTAGTTTGCCTAATTCTAATTTCTAATTCTTAAGTTTATTTACACATACATGCCATTAAAAAGTTTTTTTTTGTTTTTGAAAGAAACAGTTTTGCTGCTTAATATTTTTTTTGTGGAAACTATGCCACATTTTTTCAGTATTCTTTGAATAGAAAGTTCAATAGAACATAATATGTATGAATTAGAAACATTTCGCAAACAAAATGTTGTTAGTCAAAATTAAGAAAAAACATTTTTCTTTCTAAAAAATCTTACTGAGCAAAAAAAACTGAACTCAAATTTCTGAACAGTAGAGTATATAATAATCAGTATTACAATTTGAGTCAGTTGTACTGAATAATTTAAGATTTTCTTCTTCCTTTTAGTTTTTGACAGCAGCACTGGAAATACTTATGTTACAGCTGATGATTCATGTTATCCCAGAATGATTTTTAGATAGACATTTGAGATCTGTATGTAAAAGTAAGGAACAACAGAGCTTGCTTGAGTCTATCAAGAGATCAGTACCAATGCTCAATTCAAAGACAAAGCTTTCCTGAAGACTAAGCCTATACTGCCACCTAGTGGAAACACTTGTGAAATGACACGTTGCACAAACGAATGCTCATTTTCAGTTCAATTCCACTTTGTTTTAATTCAGATTAACATTGTAATGCAGTATTTAATAGATAAACAGTAATCAAATTGAAAATTGTGCTTAGAGATTAAAACAAATTGGCTTCAACTGGCAAAAATGAATGAATGAAATAAACTTGCAAATATGAATGCTCAGCAATGATTTGATCAACATAACTATAAATTAACATCAAATACTGAGAGGCCACTAAAAACAACAAAAGTACTTAAAACATTAGCCTGGGCTCAGTAACTTATAAACAAATTTTATATAAACTATTTTTTTTTTCCTAAAAGGAAGCACATATACAAGGAACCAACAGCCTTATTCTTCTGCATCAGCAAACTGGTCATCCACTACAGCATAAATAAAGCGGACCCATTTCACAGGTTTAATGTGGTGAATTGCTGGGCTGTAGTGTTCCTGGCTTGAGCTTGGGCCATTCTGGACGTTACAGTGAAACCCCTCCCTTACTCCAGTACTCAAATCATCTCCAGGATCTGTGTTAAAAATAGAGCTATTAATGTCGAGCCACATCAATTGTTGATTACAAAGTTATTTTTATGGAATAGAGATTCTAAAAAACTTTATTTGGAAATTAAATTACCATAAGGAGGCTCTTTCTGCTTTTCAATGCGTTGTGAAATCTCCTCTAACTCCTTTTCCCAGTCCTCTTCCTGACTAAGGGGCTGTGGCTTGATGTTGTTGTTACCCATCTGAGGGAATCTTCGATATACTTTTTTTGGTCTCCACTTGTATGGGCGCATTTCTTCTTTTTGACCCCTTTAAAGTTAAGGTCTTCAAAGGTCTTCCTCCGGATGCTAGGCCTATGTTAAACATGTTGCAATGTTAAAAATGTGTAAACAACACATGAACATTCTATTCTGGTAGTGTTTGATACAGTGGAGAAAATATTTATTTGATCCCCTGCTGATTTTGTAAGTTTGCCCACTTACAAAGAAATGAAGGGTCTGTAATTTTTATGGTAGGTTTATTTTAATGTATAGAGACAGAATACCAACCAAAAAATCCAGAAAAACACATTATATAAAGGTTAGAAATTTATTTGCATTTCAGTGAGTGAAATAAGTATTTGATCCCCAAGCAAAACATGACTTAGCACTTGGTGCAGAAACCCTTGTTGGTAAGCACAGAGGTAAGACTTTTTTGTAGTTGGTCACCAGGTTTGCACACATCTCAGGAGGGATCTTGGTCCACTCCTCTTTACAGCTTCTCTCTAAATTCTTAAGGTTTCTTGGCTGTTGTTTGGCAACTCGAAGTTTCAGCTCCCGCCACAGATTTTCTATAGGATTGAGGTCTGGAGACTGGCTAGGTCACTTCATGACCTTAATGTGCTTTTTCTTAAGCCATTCCTTTGTTGCCTTGGCGGTATGTTTCGGGTCATTGTCATGCTGAAAGACCCATCCATGACCCATCTTCAGTGTTCTGGCTGAGGGAAGGAAGTTCTTGTCCAAGATTTTACAGTACATGGCCCTGTCTATTTGCCCTTCAATGCGGTGAAGTCATCCTGTACCCTTAGCAGAAAAACAGCCCCAAAGCATAA
>NW_015554098.1:146475-177146 GCF_001515605.1 Sinocyclocheilus anshuiensis
TCCTTTGTTGCCTTGGCGGTATGTTTCGGGTCATTGTCATGCTGAAAGACCCATCCATGACCCATCTTCAGTGTTCTGGCTGAGGGAAGGAGGTCCTCGTCCAAGATTTTACAGTACATGGCCCCGTCCATTTGCCCCTCAATGCGGTGAAGTCGTCCCATACTCTTAGCAGAAAAACATCCCCAAAGCATAATGTTTCCACCTCCGTGCTTGACTGTAGGGATGGTGTTCTTGGGCTCAAAGTCAGCATTTCTCTCCCTCCAAACACGGCGAGTCGAGTTAATGCCAAAGAGCTCAATTTTTGTCTCATCTGACCACAGCACTCCAACAGTTGTCTCCTGACCAAGCTGCTTGCTGATGGTCTTGTAGCCCATTCCAGCCTTGTGCAATCTACAATCTTGTCTCTGACATCCTTTGGTCTTGCCCATGGTGGTGGGAGAGGTTGGAATGGAAGATACAGATTGTGTGGACAGGTAACTTATACACCTAACGAGCTGACATTAGGAGTAACTTCTTAAAGTGGCAGGACTAATCTGTGTTGCACATGTCTGTGGGAGCCAGAATTCTTGCTGGTTGGTAGGGGATCAAATACTTATTTCACATGCAAATCAATCTCTACCCTTTATATAATGTGTTTTTTTCTGGATTTTTTGGTCGGTATTCTGTCTCTATCCATTAAAATAAACCTACCATATAAATACCCTTCATTTCTTTGTAAGTGGGCAAACTTACAAAATCAGCAGGGGATCAAATAAATATTTTCCCCACTGTACATTACTGGGCTTTTCACAAAAGTAACCCTGTTTTTTGTTTTGTTTGTTACAACATTAAATTCAAATTTCATTGACTACCATTCCAAATTCACTTGAGCGAGGCCTAATTCGTTTTTTTTATTTTGTACAATTTGGATCTCTTTTTTTTTTTTTTTTTTTTTTGAAAGTAACCCTGTTTTTTGTTTTGTTTGTTACAACATTAAATTCAAATTTCATTGACTACCATTCCAAATTCACTTGAGCGAGGCCTAATTCGTTTTTTTTATTTTGTACAATTTTTTGTTCTTTTTTTTTTTTTTTTTTTTGGAAAGGGGTTTTGTTTACGTTTTCTGTATCAATTAATTCCTTAGTTGGTTAGTTGTCATCACCTTACCGTGTTTAGATCGTTTAACGTCTTGTTAAAAATCACTTAATGTGGATGAAAACGTAAATATTTCCGTTGCATTTTTGTGATCCAAACCAAAAACGATCCCTGTGCCAAACAACCCGGTCTCCCTTGTACTGATAGTGTATCATTGTCAAATTTACGTTTTGTCATCATTAACAAACTTGTGAAGTGTACAGATTTTTTAACTCACGGCGGCCCCCTCGTTCCCGTTACTACTACTATGATGCTGCTCTTGCAACGGGCGTTCACTCTGCTCCAGTTTTCTCTTTAATAAAACTTCCGCGAGCAAGTACCGAGTGAAACAATTAAGCTAACATTGAAACTGCTAAAGCAAGCAGCGCCCTCGAATGGCCAAAGCAAACAGCACGCCATAAAGCGGTAATCTGTGGGTTTTAAACGCTCTTCTTGCCATTATTTTACTTTGCAAGGTGTTGTAAAGGCTCATTGAGAACATAAACGCCTTGAGGCCTGGGTACTCTGAACGCAGACATTTTTAATGTTCTTTGATGAGTAGCATGAAGTGGAGCATTATAACATTTAACCAGAGCTAATTGTCACGAAGACCGAGAGACGCCAACGGACGTAACGTGATTTGCAGATGTTTAACAGATATAAATGCAATTTTTTGTTTTAATATATGTTGGGTTATGTCAACTGTTAAACTACGACTGTAAACGTTTGTTCAGTATCGTCTTCGTGTTTAATAACAAATCTATAATACAGACAAAATATAACTTGCAACCCAATGGAACAATGAACAGAAGTTAGGCCTACCTAAGAAATATCAGCTCAAGAGCAATAGTGTTTCACCGTTTCATTTAATCTTCTTTGCTATGATCACACAAGGAACAGTAACAATATAAATTATTAAGATTGTTATGTGGTATTCAAGGTATGACGTAAAATATGCCTATGCATATATGCAGCCTTTGTTCCAGCAGGTTTTTTTTTTTAAACAACAGTTCCAACTATTCTAGTGAACACAACTTGACCACGTATATTTCCACCTTTCTGCAAAACTTGTTAAATGTAAATTGTTGTAGGCTATAGCATGACATGACAATAGCAGGTGTTTATTGCTGCTATGTTGTTTGTGATATCCTTTGCTTTTCCTTGTTTATTTATTTTTTTTCATTATTGGAATACTGTATCCACTGTATCATGACCTATATGACTCTTGCTCTTTGCTTGACACATTTATGTCACGAGATCCATAAATGAAATTTTCATATATAAACCTTTCTTAATATTTGCTCATTCTATTTGCATCAGTCTTGAATACAGGGTCATGTACTGTATATACCAAACCCTTTAAGCCACATATGGAATTTTGTATTGCTTTATTTTAGAACATCAGTTTGTTAATTTCTCATGTTCAAGTTCAGTAAATTCAGTAACACCTGACATGCAAAAATAAATGCCTATATGCACATCTTGATCTAATTTAGATCCGAAACAGAAATAAGCCCACAGTCATAAGTATTGCTAAGGCATTTCAGATTAATCTTATGCAGAAAATGAAATGCAATTGGTATACATTTTGTGCAAGTGTACAGATACCCTTTTTTGGATTAAAGTGTGTGACCATTCAGCATGTTGTGACATCATGAGCCACTGAATTAGTCTGCTCTCTCGTAAACAAGCAAAACTAATACTGCCGCCTTCTCAGTTCCTCCTTCATAAATATAAAGAGAATAAGAAACAATCAGTACTATATAATCAGATAAAGAGATTCACAAAATAAACCGAGAAACAATGAAAAAGCAATGAGTGGCACAAGTAAAAAGATCATTTCTTTACATCATTTACAAGTTTTTAAAAATCCCACACACATGTATAAAGTGTAATATAGCTCAGCAATTATTTAATTTGTGAAAAAAGGGTTTACTTGAGTTAACTAATGAGTGAAAGCACAAATACTAGAAGGAAATAGGAGGCATTTATGTGAGAGAATATGAAATTTACAGAATCACATATACTGAATGTAGGCCTAGATCAGCACAGAATAAAGCAGATGCTTTATATTGTCATCACATACAATCTATTGACTGAATAAGAGAAATGTGTAACTGTGGGGGACACTTTTAGAATACTCTTTTTAAAAAAATTACCATTTTAAAAGTGTCTGACATTCAAAATATGAAACCTTCCTGCGATAGGAACACAAATGCCATAGTTTTTTGTGTTTTAGACCTGAATTATCTGATGTAAGTTGTATTTAAATCACATTATAGACAATTGTGAGAATCGTGCATTTGAAATTAATAATATTATTTTAGTTTGGAAGAACAAGTGCAAGTCCCTTTAAGGCTATTAAGAACATAATTCAGCTGATGAAAATACAGGTCTTAAACTATTATGCTAAAGCCCATAAATAACCTGAAATACTACTTGTTTGGTACATTCACAATGACATTTTACATTCAGCCTCTTGAATTTTCACTTCCTTTTGAAGCACACATACTGCATGTAATGTCAGAATAAACATCTCACCGTTACATTGCAAACACAGACTAGAGCATTGCCCTGCTCTAAAATGGATTTCTTTTACAACAGGCAGTGTTATCAAGTTCCAGTTTGAGTTTCAATTACCTCTCCTCTATTCTTCTAATTTGTCTCTCCTTACAATTTTCCCTCACTTGCCATTTATAATAGGAAGACAGTCAAAAACTCGCTCACCAAAATCATTACAAGTATACCCACAAAAGTCTCTTTCCTCATACTCAGCAACTTTGAATGGGACAGTCTTCGATGGCCATCAAATAGGTAAATATTTCTCTTTTTTATCATTCAGCCTTTCTCATCACATCCCCAGTGCAAACTCAGCAAATATACACCATCCATATAATACAAATACACTCTGTGAGCATCCAGTGTGATATATTCACATATTAGTTGGTGCAATTCAGTAACCATAATGACATTCCAGTGAAAAACTCCCTTGTGTTGTACAGAGCAGCACAAATCCCTATAAAAGTGCATGAAATATTTCACCAGTATATTTTACATTTTTGTAGCAAGAGAAAGGTGCACAAAACACCAGCACATTGTAGTTATTGTGCATTCAGAGGCACAAGTCATTTGAGGTTCAGTGCTACCTCAGGGGGAGCTCTAGATCCACTGTTCTAAGATTCTAAACAGCTTATGACAGGCTTTTAGTTTTTGATTTCCAGAATAGACGGGTTGTGGTCCAGAATAGATAAAATTATCTTGTCCATGTATTGCCTGAGTCGGAAGTTTATCTCCTCTTGTTCCTTGAGGGCTTCCATCAACTGTGGGAATCAAAACAAGTTTAGAGCAGTATAGGACTGGTTAATTGGACAGGTCTCCAAAATCTCCACAAAAAAAAAAGAAAGAAAGAAACGGAAAGTTTGCCAAAAATTTTATATTTTGAATAAGATTTGAGAACTACTGAGGAGGTCAGGATTAACACACACATAGAACTTTAATTTGGCCTGTTCCTCACACAAAGCTATTGGTGGTTTCAGAAAACCTTTGTCCCATTATGCTAATGAACATTTCGGAACACGTTCGATTTTATTTCTCCTTTTCTGTTCCTCAGAACATTAGTAGGGTTTCGTTCTTGTTTGTTTTTTCTCCTCCACTGGAATGGTATGAAGGCGAGTAAATCATTTTTGGGTGAACTATTCTTTAAGTACCTCACAAAATGAATTTATTTTGTTCACCTTTTCAGAGAACGTTCCAGGAAAAACAAACATGCTTCATACTGTTCTATTGCTTACTGGTACACATTAAAAGGTGTTTTTATTTACAGACTTCCACTAGTACTATCCAGTTTTATCAGTACATCATAGTCACGTACTCTTTGTTTAAAATATTCAAAACAAAGTCCTCTACTTCTCTTACCTGGTCACGGGAGGCATGATCAATCTCCATGGCCAGAGACTGCGCTTTTGTCTGTGTGGCAAACAGGTTTTTGGCCTCATGGAGGCTCAGACTGAGAAGCTGACCATTTAGATCTTCATTCTGTTCCCTCAGTTTCTGGTTCTCCTGTGATAGGAAAGAGGGAGGAGTTACAATTTACCCCCAAAAGATGATCCAGAAGTTATCCTGCTTTTCCTTTTCCTTATTGTGGCCTTGTTAACTGAACCAAGAGAGTTGGTAAAAGAAAGCAGTAAATGATTTGGTTTGAGATTATTGCATTATTATGCAATGACTCTAGATTAGAAAAAAATTATTAGATCTTCTTATAACAGACATATATACACAAGACAAAACACTACTAAATGTTTACTGCATTAGCTATATTACTTCATACCACAATTAGTTCCAGCCTCTAATTTGTTTGTTCAAGCGGTGCCGGTGTCCGAGTGCGCACATATTTAGTATAATAAGCAAAGAGTGATTTCACTATTTGTATCACTCCAAAGTATGTGAATGGATTTTTGCATGGGTGAGGAGTGTTTTTTTAAGGCTGAAGCATCAGTGGAGTGCAGGAAATGGAAAATTAGAGTGGTATAAAAACAGAAAGCTTTGAGAAACATGGCTCTAACTCTGCTGTGGGCAAGAGGTGATATTGATGATATTGAATATAATAGCACTTCGGTGGTATTGTGTAGTTATCCCCTTCTTTTGACAGGAACATGGAACTACAAAATCTACAACCTACAAAAAGTGTGGCTATATTAGATGTTAAGGGAGAAGGCATGTCAGCCTGGCAGATAATCTGAAAATAGACTCCTTGTGAATGAACACATTAGTGGTTAAGTAAATGATTTTAAGTCTGCACAGGAATTACAGTTTACCATCAGACTCGGACAGAGTCGTGCCCGAGCAGACACAAGCTGCTGGAGGTCAAAGGGCATGTCCTTGGAAAAGCTCCTCTGCATATACACAGAGTAAACAAGATCAAATAAGAAATAGATGATTAACAAAAGAGTTTATTTTGGTATCACTGTTTTCTGATGCTTTCTTTGCTTTTTTTAAACAAAAAGTGGAGACTGTGTCTGAATTATGTTTACAATTATGTTTACACTGTTCCAGTTATATCACATCCAATTCCAAGAGGTTAAAAGGTAATAACATTTATAAAGAAAGAAAATGTAGAAAGAAATGTATTTTTTTTTATATAGGCATAGTTTTGTGTGAAAATGGAAAATAATTAGCACTCATTCTGTTTCTCAAAGATCTGACAACACAGAACTATGTAGCCTTCACCAGAGGAAATACACCTGCTAAAAGATCAAGTTACCAGCTTTCCATCTCTCTCACCTGTTTTAGTCTCTTGACCTCCTGTTCCAACTCACTCTCACGTGTTCGAGTGCTGTATTCTGATAGGCTAATGGGAGATCTGCGGCCACTCCCCATTCTTTCTGCCTCCAGCTTGTATATTTGGAGGTGCTCCAGTTCTCGCCGAAGGTCCTCAATTAGCTGAACATAAATTAAACAGAAAAATCACTAAGCTACTGAACTGATAACATTACTATTTTATATTTGAAAGTCAAGTACATGAGTGCTGTATAGCCTTTAGGCAGAGTAAAACATAACGGTAGCTCTGGACTAAATTAATAAATTAATTTAAATATACTAGTGAATAGAATATGCTTCTTAGTCTTCTCTATGTTTGAGTAACTTCCTCTCAGTGTTTGACTTGTATGTGTGCATGTTTAGGCTATCTTCAGTTGTGGTTTTTAAGTACACAATCCATTTAAGCCTGAGGGCAACTAAAGCTGCCCAAGGCTCTGCCACTCTTTTCTATCTCTAAATATTTTTGGGTGACTACTGACTACATCTTAAAACAATTGACACACAAGTAGACAACCTTAGCTTTTGACAGTTTGCTGAATAATTTTACTGTTTCGCTGGCCTTTCTGAAATTTACTGTACATTTTTGCCCACTGGAAACTTTAGCACAGTCTTACCTCCTGCATAGTATTTCTTTCCCTCTGAAACTCATTTCTGTTCTGTCGTAGCTTGTCCATCATCTTCTTGTACAGATCCATCTCATCCTTCAACCGCAAGCTTGTATCCTCTAGCTTATCTGTCATACGCTGTCTCTCCTTTACATACACAAACAACATTTTTATGCATAGTCAATTATAGGTCATTTTTTATCTGTACAATCACTATTGGGTCATTTTTTGTGAACCAATATTTAAAAATAAGTTTGATGAAATAATATTTTATTAAAACAGATACCATCAAAGCCTTGATTTGTTTGTTTGTTTATTTATTACCTATGAACACTTCTAGTTCTATGGACATTTAGAAAACACTTTTCACATACTATACTACTTTCATAATCATATGTTCATGTTGTTCTTTTTTTCAGTTGTCAAACCTTTTCTGCAATCTCAGACTGGTCAAACTCAAACCAACATGCATATTTTTTATAGAATAATAAAAAATGCTTTTATAGAATTGTAAAGAATATATATATATATATATATATATATATATTTATATTCCCTTCTGAAAATGATAAGATACATGTAGCTTTCATCATTTTGAAAGAGTGAGAACTCCCAGATTGCTTTTCCAGACTAACAGGCGTGAGGAATTAATTTTGTTCTAAACATTTAAACAAACAGTGCCATTACAAGCATTAGCACATCCTCCTTTGCATCTCCTTCACCCTAAATCATAATGGTCAATTTACTCCATTTTCTCCTAAAAAAAAAAAAAAAAGTCAGTTTATGTATAATAAAAATATCTTACGTCATCCAGTTTCTCTGTCTGGGCTTTCAGTCTGATCATGCTTATTGCCATCTCTCCATTTTCCTCCTCTAGCTGGTGTACTCTGCCAGTGGGAAAAATTAAATAAAAACAAGCCATACATCATACTCTTGCAATAAGCCTCCACTGCTCTATAGCCCTGAGAATCAAAAATTCTAGATGAAGATTTCTGGATGAAATATCAGGGTCACTTTAATGGTTCAACTGTCACTCTTCTGTCTAAAACCCTTATGAAGGACACTCTGAGACTGCTTTATAAATAAAGTGCATTAATTACGGAGATAGAATTGTTGCTTAATTCCAAATAAATAGATTACGATCCACAAATAAATGTAAAGAGATTAACAAAAATTAAACATATTGACAAATAAATAGAATGAGATCCACAAATAAATCTTAAAAGTTTCACAAACATGAATTAAATTCACAAATAAATAAAATGAGATTTGCAAATAAAAAAACATTCACAAATATGTATTTGTCACAACCACAACTTTGCCTGGCATTTATTTGTGAATCGCGTCCTGTGCATTTGTAGATAGCTGCGCGCATTTGTGAATTGCGTCCTGTGCATTTGCGAATTGTGAAACATTTCTTGCACGTGCTGACAATCCACAAATACGTGGACTCCACCCAACGTCTACTCAAGCCAATCAGATAACAGCCACATTTCGCTGACCAATCGTAGCACGATCTCGCTATAGCCAATCACGTTTTGCTATACTATCAGGGTGGACTCGCCCTGAGATAACTTAATTCATCTGCATTGGCTCAAATAGATAATATAAGGGCCATAAAATGGGTACAGTAAAAGAAGTTTAAAATTGGATTTCCTTAGAACATTAGACTGTGTATCATGCCAACCAAGCCACAGTATTTTATGTTACGTGCCTTTGAAAAAGACAGAGAAACAGTGCGTGATGAAGTGTAGTAGGTTAGACTAGTGCGTGTGCGCATTTACACTGCTTTCTTTCACTGTATGATTCAGTTTATTAAAATACATTAGACTGTGTATCATGCCAACCAAGCCACAGTATTTTATGTTACGTGCCTTTGAAAATGCCAGAGAAGCAGTACGTGATGAAGTGTAGTTTAGAGTGCTTTCTTTCACTATGATTCAGTTTATTAAAATACACTTCGAATGATCACAAAATTCAAGATATGTTTTCTTTTCTCCAAAAATCAACATGATTTCAAATGTGATATTAAAATTATGTGATATTAATATACAGTTCAATAAACAAAAAGTTAATTAAGAGACTTAAGTTTTAGACACCATATTGCCTATTTCGACAACAAAAATAACTCCAAACAAAGCCATAGCACTGTTTTCCGTCTCTGAGCAACATGGCGGTGTTTCGTTTCTGAATGAATCAACCGTTTAAATGATTCGGTTCAATCGCAATGACTCACTTATTAACAGTGACTTGCTGCCACCTACTGGTGGTTTAAATTTCACATTTAAAGTATCTTTTCATTTTTTAAATAATTTCAAATGTCAGTATTCGACGTTTTTTGTTTAAAATATCAAAATATTTTCTATGCATTTGTAACTGCAGGTTAAAGCATCCCATGTCCCTCTGAGCTGCATTAATCAGTGTGACATCTAAATGCCACTCCAGATGCAGCTTCTGTGTTTCCTGAGCAACATGGCGGTGTTTCGTTTCTGAATGAATCAACCGTTTAAATGATTCGGTTCAATCGCAATGACTCACTTATTAACAGTGACTTGCTGCCACCTACTGGTGGTTTAAATTTCACATTTAAAGTATCTTTTCATTTTTTAAATAATTTCAAATGTCAGTATTCGACGTTTTTTTTTGTTTAAAATATCAAAACATTATCTATGCATTTGTAACTGCAGGTTAAAGCATCCTATGTCCCTCTGAGCTGCATTAAACAGTGTGACATCTAAATGCCACTTCTGATGCAGCTTCTTTCCTCTGCATTGCAAAGATTAATTTCGTTGATATTTATACCATTTGTTTGGTAACAGCCCAAATGTTTCATTATTCTAATTGACAAATTATATGCAAGAATTTGACTCAAAAAGATGATACACACTTTAAGAAAAAATGGCTTTATAAATGTAAAAATGCTTATAAAAGGTAATATATATATATAAGCGTATTGGTTAAGCTTATTGGTAGATTAATTTCTATCACTGCTGTGAACTGACCACCACAGAATATCAAAAACTTCATACATCGTTAGATCCACATAGCTGCTCATATACATCGGCATTACTGAAAAACTGGGAAATGCTGTTGGCTGTTGTGTGATGGCAATTTAACCTATTACACAAACAAATGTTTATTATGAAGTTGAGTTCAGTTATTTATTAGTCAGTTATTTACTGACGCTTTTATTTCCATATTGAATAACATGACACTTCTATATCACATTTGAATCCAGTAGCCATAGCGTTGTTCCCATAGCCGTGATTTAAAGCTCTGTTTCTCTGGCATTTTCAAAGGCACGTAAAATATAATACTGGCCCTTATATTATCTATTTGAGCCAATGCAGATTAATTAAGTTATCTCATGAGGAGTCCGCCCTGATTGTAAAGCAAAACGTGATTGGCTATAGCGAGATCGTGCTACGATTGGTCAGCGAAATGTGGCTGTTATCTGATTGTCTTGAGTAGATGGTGGGTGGAGTCCACGTATTTGTGGATCGTCAGCACGTCTTGACGCAAGAAATGTTTCACAATTCGCAAATGCACAGGACGCGATTCACAAATGCGTGCAGCTATCTACAAATGCACAGGACGCATTCACAACGCAAGAAATGTTTCACAATTCGCAAATGCACAGGACGCGATTCACGAATGTGTGCAGCTATCTACAAATACACAGGACGCGATTCACAAATAAATGCCAGGCAAAGTTGTGGTTGTGACAAATATATTTGTGAATATGTTTTTTATTTGCAAATCTCATTTTATTTATTTGGGAATTTAATTCATGTTTGTGAAACTTTAAGATTTATTTGTGGATCTCATTCTATTTATTTGTCAATATGTTTAATTTTTGTTAATCTCTTTACATTTATTTGTGGATCATAATCTATTTGGAATTAAGCAACAATTCTATCTCCGTAATTAATAAGGGAAGAGGGGGGAAAACAGTGGGACAATGGACAGTGTAAAACCTCAAAATAAAATTAAAACCATTATACTGCATGACAAAAATAATAGTATTATTAGTATTTTTGCCCTGTTTTCCAATATAAAAAAATTCTAAACATCGAAAATATACCAAGATAAACTAATTTAATTCTAATTCACATTTGTTTTCAAAACACAGAATTAAATTTATTTTTCTTAACCCACAGGCAAAGCTTTTTTCTTGTTTTAACCGTGTTTAGTTAGATTTATGAAAAATGATCTTGTTTTAAAAATGTGAGGATAATTTTCCTGGGAAACAAGAGAAAAACAAAATTGCAGTTCTGCTCTTGAGATGAGCCAACCTATTTGTGAGCAGCTCTATCTGTGTGTTTTTGTCTTTCTCCAGTCGGCTGTAGGCCTCTCTGTGTCTCCTGAGCTCCTCTTCCATCATGTTCTCCGCTCTGGTCTCCTGGTCTTTTAGCTGCTCCTCCAACTCGTGAATCCTGTTGAAGCACAGTCCTCATCATCATCATTAACATTTTGTCAGTCCTGCTGAGGCCCACTTTGACCTTTTAGCATTTAGCAAATGCAAAACTTTTGTTAAGACTATTTTCATGGAAGGTTTTGCTAGTGGAAAGAATCTGCTTTTTAAAGAGACAAGCATGCAAATACATATGCATATAACATAGTTCCAATGAAATGAACTTTGTCTGAAGAGTGGGTGGGTGGACTTTGAGTAGCAATTTACCTGTGAACCAACTGTATGTTTTCCTGTTTCAGCTTCGACTTCACATCCCCGTTCATCAGAATCTCATTTTCGAGCTCTGTCACTTTCTTGTCCAAGTAACTCACCTGTAACAAAGTTAGAATATATGCAAATATTACTATCACTCACAGAACAGCTCTGAATTAGTAGTAGTTTCTGAACCAGTTTAGTCTGAATGACTGTCAGCACTGAAACATAACCCTTGATCTGCACATCCAAAAAAAAAAGAAAAAGTTTTGCAACAACAGTGCAGATTAAGAGTTTGAAAAGTGTTTATGCGTATAAACATATAGTGATCCTGATTCCAAAAAAAAAAATAAAAAAAATAATAAAATAAAATAAAAACAGATTGTTGTTTTTTCATCTGTAAGCACTTTTGGCCCTGTGGAATTTAGAAAATAAACATACTTTTCACACAATAACTTGTTTACTTAATGTGTATGCTAACAAGGTCCAACAGTGGATATGTATCGAAGGTGAATTTTGTAATTTTTATGAAACATCATAATCCATGATTTCCACCACAACACTACTTCCATCGTATCTTGAATTATGTACTTATGTTTGTGTATTGTATTGTATTTTGTGGTGAAAATGACATTTAATGTAATATTTGTGGTGTTAGTTGACTCCTTTTTAAGGCAAAATTATATATACTGTGTGTGTGTGTGTGTATATATATATATATATATATATATATATATATAATATATATATCTCACAACTTCATATAACATTTATTTAACCACAGGAGGTGCTCACAGTCAAAGCAGAGAGGGAGTTGGAAACAAACACCGTAATGATTAACAGCAGCATAGACTACACAAACAAACACAGAGCATAACATATTGAGTGACCTACCTTCCAAATGCAGTGCTGGAGATCTTTCTGTTTGGGCTGGAAAACAAACAAAGGACAGCTAATTAGAACTTCAACATATGGTGTAACTGGTGTAAATCCCTCTTCTTTTTCAACAATTGTTCATTAAAACATTATATAGGCTATTTACTGTATATATAAGGGTTGGTTTACATATAATGTTGAACTTATAATAACTTGGATAACAGAACTGAATGTTTAGCTTTGATAAATGCATTGGATGCTACACTTGTATAAAAATGAATAAAATTGTTATTGATTGTTAAACATTACATTCTTGATGAAAAATTGTTAAGAAAAAATAATAAAAAACAATAGATTTGTAAAACATTTAACTGAATAGCAGTTCAAATTATTATATGATTTTAGTCAAGATGTTCAAGTGCTCTGATGTGGAGCAGATCAAAATCACCTAATTATAGGGGTGATACAGACATGCTAGTTAATTATATGTTAGATAATAATTCTCTAAACAAAAACATGAGATTTGTGTGTCTGATGCTTTTAAAAAAAAGTAATGGGACACCAAATTGTACCTTTTTTTAGTGGAAAGTTCCAGAGGTATCATTCTATTTTTGGACATTTCATTAATATGCACTTAACCCAGACTCACTCGAAATATATTTGAATATAGTGTTGGCCCTGACACGAACCTCAGTTCACATACCTTCAACCTTAACAAAGCTCACAAAATGTCTTTGAATAGAGTTTGTTACATAGCTCAGATATACAACTGCTACTTGAGTAAAAGTTGCAGTGGAGAAGATATCAACACAACAAGAGCAGAAAGCATGTGAATGTTGATGGTTTCCTTTCTAAGACTGTTCAAGCTCTCCACTCAAAATTCAAATATTAATCATGTTTATGGGAAAACACATACTACACAGTTTCATACACAAAACTCTCTCCTGCTCTCTCTCACACACACAGAGTTATTACCGACATAGCTTTTCTAGCAGTGACAGAATGAGGTGTGAACTAATGTATTTCTTGAAGGAGCCTCCTCTCTATCTCATAGCCCATCCTGTCTTTTTTTCTTTCTTTCCCTTCTATAGTATGGCACTCTCTTCCCCAAAATCCCTCGGTCTATCTGATCCAGTTCCTATTTCATCCTCTGTTTTGAGAGGCTAAGATATGAGAATCTAATTACAAGCCCTCTCAAAAGAAAAAAAAAGTTAAAGCAAACTCACATGAAATCTTGGAAATTGTCAAGGATGAAGAAAAGACAAGAAAAGCATCCAAAGCCTCAGAAGGGTTTGCCTGTTGTTCATGTGTTGTTTCATGTGGATGTGAGTGAGAGTGATACAAAGACAAAGAGAGACGGCAAAATACACAATGCGCAGAGTCAAATAAATGTGTGGATGTGTGTGTAGCTCACTTCCCAATGCCTAATAAAGCTCTAATGGGCTCTAAAGTGGTGGGCTGAATGATGTATGGAAAAGGAAGTGAATCATTAATGGTGCAGAGAGACTGCAGCAAGATATCAAAGCTCCTCCACCTCAGTTGTGTTCTTCTCATATACTCACATTAACTCCTCTGCCTCTATTACACTGTTGCTTTAATTTAGTCTATTGTAGCCCACAGGAAGACAATGTAGAACTGATAAACACTAATCCTCTTAAAGCGCCTCTAATGTGGATTCCAAGCCACTAAAAGTTTATTTCCCAGATGTGAGGGGACACTCCTTTTACATTACTGAAGAGAAACTAGACAAGTCAATAATCACTTAACTCTTATTTCAAAGGTTTATCTCTAACAAGTCTTCTTGAAGAGGAGCTTACACCCAGTTTATGACAAAGCCCTCTGGGTGAAAAAGTACTTTATAACTTTATCTTTCATAACAGATGCAAACTGTAGTCTATGCAGTACCTGTTGGTTTTGAGGTTTTTGAGCCTGTTCTCCAGGTCTTTGAGCAGACTGACCCGCTTACAACACTGAGAGCAAAACACATCCATCTGGTCACCAGCATGGCGCATCTTCCGAGGAGTCTGACCAGCACTGGAGGAAACGGGGAGAGCGAGAGAGAGACAGAGACAAGGTCAAACACATTTATGGCACATCATGTGTGCATTCTGAAAACATTCAATAAACAATATAAGCAGAATGTAGAAAAAAATACTATATAATAGTGAAAACTAAGAAAGCCAAAAATAAAAAGTGAGAATCTCTAGTAAGCCAAGTCTGATAAAAAATCTCCCCAACAGAAGCGTCATACCTATTCAAACATGCCTCAACAGTTATAGATTATATATGCAACTTCCAAAGAAAAATATTTGGATAGAGAAGACTATGGAATGGTGGTAACACTTAGTTGTAACACCATCAGTTTGAGCACTTAGAAATTAGGATGCAACTATTATGATACATGACCACCATCCTTTGAGGTGGTAGTAGATTGTGTACAAATATAAAGCATTTATATGCATAAAAAAATATTTTGGCCTAGAAAAAACAACGACATTTCACTTCACTGGAATATAATATGATTTGCAATCAGATATGCACATTAGATGACAGAACATGTATCATATGAAGCAAATTATGTTGTTTAATATGATATACTACAAATCAACATCTACCTGTTAAAAAAGACATATAATGGCATAGCAATATTTTACATTCTTAAATTATAATAAAGAAAATAGAAGGTGGTGGTTTTGGGGTACAGGTAAACATGTTTAAAACAAGTAAACTTGATTAACGAAATAAATGCACAAAAAGTGTTTTCTACTCTGTGTTTAAATAAAAATCCAGCAAATCCAGCCTTTTGGACAGTAGGGACTAGACAGGTAAACATGTTTAAAACAAGTAAACTTGATTAACGAAATAAATGCACAAAAATGCACAAAAAGTGTTTTCTACTCTGTGTTTAAATAAAAATCCAGCAAATCCAGCCTTTTGGACAGTAGGGACTAAAAAGAAACCATAACAGTTTCCCCACAGTCAGACAGTTCCATCCACTAATACAGTCACTAATATATATATGCTGAAAGAAATCTTGTGTAATGAAGGCAGATATCTGGATTTCTAAACGAATCATCCTTTCATTTTAAAGTAAATCCCTTTGAAAACAGGCTTTGGGGCAGTCAGAGGGAAAGACAGTACTGTTGTGGTTACATGTAAAGAAATAAAAATAATTAATGAATAATTAAAAAACCTTAGGAATACAGACACACACAAACACACACCTGGAGGAAACAGAAGAGCCCAGATCTGAACATCCATTAATGCGGATCTCATCATCTGGACAGGGGCTGCTGGGATTGTAATCTCCATCCTCTCCTTCACCATAGTCCTCAAATTGCTCCTCATTTACTGAGGCAGATGAACGTGTAGAATGATCAGAAGTCTCCGAGCGATTATACATCTGACCACACCTTGAGGAATGAGACAGGAAATGGAAATGAGAAAAGCATTTATTTTGACTTAGTTTTTTGACTTAATATCAATGAAAGTAATAATTACTCAATTCATTAATTCATTTGCAAATCCGTAAATTCGGCCTTATGTACACAAGAAAACATTATAAAAGCACTCACTTTTCACCTGGGAGGCAAAGCCCAATCCCTTCCTCTTTTTCTCCAGTTCTCCCTCCATCCGATATCTCTGACGACAGAGTGCTGTTTACTGCACTGTCTCTGTCCGACTCTCTCTCCACCCCTCTGCCTTCCTCACCCTCCTCATCCTCAAGCATTGGACTCTCTGGGCACTCCTGGATGGACATTTTAACTAGTAGCCCGACCTGTCCTCACTGTACTGTCAAAAGCAAAAGACATTAAACTTTTAGAACAGTCACACAACTCCCAACCTGTGTTACATAAGGATAGAAACAATTATGAAAATATGAACGCATGGATGTCTGACACGGATACAATCTCTGGGAGTGACAACTGCATTTCTCTATGATAACCACAGCCATATTTCGGTGCCTCACAAGCTGTGAATATGGATCTCAACAGTTCACCCATTTGATATGTTAGTAATATTAGTGACTGAACACAATTTAGGGTCACAACAAAGAAAAGAAAAAATCTAGTGTAAAATATGTAGATATTCTTTGTATTCATATTGGTTTTATACTGTTTTGAAAAATGTTTATACCATTTATACCATATAAATGTATCTAAACCTGCATGAGGTATAACCATCAAGGAAAAATCATCATCATTATATTCCAAAACGTTTTAAATGTATTATTCATGGTTATCACAAATTATGTATTTACAGATATAATTATGTTTCAGAAACGTATTGACCTTGATACAGTCATGTGGTTAATAAGTCAGGGGTCTCATCTAAATCAATTTTATGTTGATGTTGTTTTAATGTTTTGGACCACATGACTTTGACTTGGTTTTGTACAATTTTTATAAAAAAATAAAAGAATATGCCGTACATTATGTTTTTTTTTCTACAATGTCATTCTTTTAATGAGGCTTTTTTATTCATTGTGTTAAAGTTGTATCACCCTGAAACTGAATGACAAATAAAGAAAATAGAAGAAAGAAACAGAAGCAAGGAAACTGTCTTGTATGTCTTGGCATGGAAAACACAGAAGGAAATGATGAAGGAATCTTTAACATGACAGACCTACAACAAAAACAAAAGGCACCAATGTTCCTTTTTTAGAAGGAACAAAAACACAACGTGCCCAAACTATGGTTTTGTCAATAGCAGAAACTCACTGCCAAGACCAGGTTTACTTCCCAAATGCATACTCAGATTCGAACGGTGCATTTAATGCATCAGCAAAAAATTTATATTTATAAACGTACTATTTCTGTGTACTGCTATATGTATCTGTATATATGTACAGTGTAGATTGTGCCTGGCTGGTTTTCAAGGTTTTCAAACATACAGCTGGTCTTCCCAATTTTTAATAAATAACGCACTGCTTCTGTGGTTTACCAAACTGGCTCTACAACTAACAGTCACTTTTGTAAGCTGAGCACACAGCAGGTGGGTGTGCGTGTGTGAGAGAAAAAAAGAGCTCTTTAGTATTCTGTTGTGCTGAACATGAGGGGGCAGGGATACAAAATGCCAGTGTGTGGTCAGGCTGCTTGAACAGTGAGTGGTCCTACATACACAGAAGCAGTGAGCATGCACACACACACAAACACAAAAAGCGCTTTTTCTCAAATGCAAAACAACCACACACTTTTCTCAAATTTTGTGTCATAGGACAAAATCAAAACAGGTCATAAAATGTAGGTAATTATGTGCCCTTGTATTTGTGAATAGATCTCCTCCTCCACAATATGATCATTGACTGTCTCATAACAGCAGGGTATGAGTATGTGTACCTACTGTATGTTTGAGCACCTGATTATAAATGCACACAACTCGCCGCAACTTGAAACATGACATTCAAAGCCCTGCAGGAAGTTCTTCCATTGTAAATGCTAGAAAGTGATCTGTACATGCACACACTGAATGCTTTATTATGCATGTGTGAAACGCCCAAAAGGCAATCGCATTTCACAGTGCAGTGCCCCTTTAAAATAATATTACATAATGGTCTCCAAAATAATTTTAACATTCAGAAAAAAGGTGTATTTTTCAGATGTTGAGAACACTTGTCAGTTGCAGGCATTATGTAATTACTTACAATATGCCATACATGAAACTGAAAAGGCATGCTGTGTGAAAATACTTTCTTTGTGAACCTCAGAGACCTGACATGACTGTACAAAAAAAAAAACAATTGTGTTTGTTATGACGTAGATTTATGATGTGCACTCCAACATGAAGAACATATACTTTCTACTGTATGGTTAGACATATTTTATGTTCTCATCTCATGATTTTCCCAGCTGTCATTGAGTATAATATCTAAAGCTATTTTCAGCACAAACACAATGTTAAGTATTGAGAAACTGTGAAGTAGCAATGACTTATTGTCTAGTCAAAGACGTGTGAGTCTTCCACCAGTGCACTTAGACCGATGCATTAAGAAGTCACAAACATACCACCCACCAAATAATACTTTAATGGGGTTCAGTAAACAGCTTCAAGGCCACTGTCGGCAGCTGTTTCATGAATACAGTAAGCAAAACTAAAAGGGGCCTAACCAACCATTTGAACATGTACAGTTAGCAATAGCATGATCTAATTTAGACAGAAAGCAAGAGGTGCACCAATTATTAAATGACTCGAAACCAGCTGAAGTGAAAAGGAAAAAAAAAATAATAACTTCTCACTGGATTCAAACAGAATACAATGACAAACCTCTCCACCTCTTACATCATTCTTAGAGAAGTCTCTGTTTCATGCAGGGTGAAACACTGCTCCCAAAACAACAACCTGGTTTAGTCAGGTAATTGCATGAACTGCAAAAACAGAAGTTAGAAAGGTAAACTCATGCAATATCACTAAGGAGAAAATATAAAAACATAATCCTTCCCCAAGGCAGAATGGGTGCAGCTAAAGACAACTACAGAACCAACAGTGTACATTAGGGTCTCATAGACCCTTTTGGAATGTGACGTCTCATATCCGCCCTTGAACCTTAGAGCCCACGAGCCCTGTTCTCATTTCCATCTTATTAACAGCTTATCATCATAAGCTCCATTTAACTGCTCACTGCCTAGAGAATTCATAGCAATCCTCAACAGGCCTCTTTACTAACTTGAATTAAATGCAAGTTAAATGTGCAACATCTCTACCCATATAGTGCATACACTCTTCAAACTATGAGGTTTTCAAATAAGTGCTCAATAACACAAATCCTTGTTGAAAAAAATGCTCTTAAGATTTGCCATTATAATAACTTCCCTGGATTAATTGGACATGAGATAACTCAATTATCGAAGGTATTAGTTAATACATCTTTACATTTCAAGTTGACTAAACTTTTTTTGTGAATTGTATGCTTAAAAAATTCCAATATGACAATTTGTTTGCATTATTGTAGCTGGAAGTAAATTTTAAGTTAACTCAATAAAACCACACTAGCATTTATTTAGGCAAGGGTCAACTATATAATGAAGGTTTTCCATGAAGATTTTTACCTGATAGATAGAATGGTTCTCAATGCAAGGTGATTTCTCATAAATGTCAGGTTGGGGGACAGGTTGTCACAGGCATTGTAAATGTTTGATTTTTTCATATATATATATATTTTAAATTTCTGCTGTTTCATGAATTGGTTTATAATTGTTTTAATGCAATAAATAATATATAAAATAAATAAGCTTTATAATGGATTATTTAATGACAGGTTCCACTGTAACTTAATCCATGTCTTTTTCCTGAGCAGAAAAGGTGAATATATTCAATAGCTTTCTTGTATCCAAAGAATTAAGGTATCTCCCAATACAGAAATTCAAAATTTAAAAAATTCTGAAATTTAAACATTCACCTGCAAATATTCACAGGAGTAAAAAGTAAGCCTAATCCTGGATGCAAAAACTGAATGCACTACTTTTTGATCCTAACAAACCAAACTGATATTAACCATACTTTACATGTAACTTTTTGTTTCAAAAAGTTGTCTTTTTTTAAATAAATAAAGGAATAAAAGAAGCCTTTTTCAGAATCATAACAGATTCTGCACTCTGTACAAAACCTGACTGTTCCATTAGGCCAAAAGCAGGCTCAGGTGTTTTTGTCACATGAAGAGCAGTTATTATGCTGAGGGATTTCGATGGAATGCTCTTATTTGTCAGCTGTAAGCCCAGAAACTCTTTGGACAATACTATGCGACCTATGGGGGGTAGCATGATGTCACAGCTAAACTAGCTGCACTACATCTTAAAGATAATTCTTATACAAGTCATTTCTTATCTATGATTAAAATATCTATTACACTGGGGAAAGTCAAAGTCCTTTTTATATAGACAATTATTATATTTTTTATAGGTTTAAGCAAAACTGGTCAGAGATTGTGATTAGAAAAAGGGGAAAATAGTGAGACACAGTATATTCTATTGAGAATATTCAGACCACTGATTCAGGGCCTGTTCAGCTAATTGTGAAATCATTTTAGGAGACAGGGAGAGGATTCCCAAGAGGCATTTGCACATTGTTCCATTAGGCCAAAATATATGCGGCAATATTAGACACTAATATTGCCGCATAAGCAGGCGAGCTGAGATCATGTGTTAGAATTTACTGCCATGTAAAATCTAGTGTCTAATATTGCCGCATATACATCTTGACCCATCTCATGGTATTTTCTTATATACTCAAAATCTGGAATCAGCACAGATTTAGAACAGAAGTGATGAGTGTATTTTCCATGTTTATAATGATTTATAATGATTACAGTATAATGTATCATACTGATTCATATTTCTCACTCAGCTGAGGAGACAGTTTCACTCCCACACACACCCAGGAAAAAACTAAAAGATCCGTCAGGGCCGAGCTGATGCACAGGAACCAATGAGTCACCATCCTGAGATGCACTGCAATTTTTGCAATCCAAAAAAAACACAACGTGCCCAAACTATGGTTTTGTCAATAGCAGAAACTCCCTGCCAAGACCAGGTTTACTTCCCAAATGCATAATTCTCAGATTCAAACGGTGCATTTAATGCATCAGCAAAAAATTTGTATTTATAAACATACTATTTCTGTGTACTGCTATATGCATCTGTATATATGTACAGTGTAGATTGTGCCTGGCTGGTTTTCAAGGTTTTCAAACATACAGCTGGTCTTTGTTTAGACTCTGCTGTGCAGCTTGTAAAGTGCATCGAAACCTGCACTGTGCTAAAAGTGGTAACTCAAGCCCCTCGGTTTTGTGTGAGAGATATCTTGATACAGAGATACAGAAAACACTTGAGGGGATTTCAAGAGTACTTCTAACAACACAGTTGCCAAAAAATATTCAACATATTGAATAAACGTTGTAGGAGTTCTAAATATCAAATTATTCCAGTTTTTTTATAATAAAAAGTCACAATTGACTAGTGGTCAAAATATCAATTCTGACAGATTTTCAGAGATTTTTATGCAGGTTGGTGTGTGAATATTTTACACAATACATTAAGTGTGTGGAAAGTCAAGTGGGCAATTAAATTCAAGTATGCCCTTGTCCTGTTGTGTCTATATTTAGCAGACTCAAACTAACTGAGACAGCAGAGAGAAAGAAAAAGAAAAACTGTTTGCAAGGGTGAGGGACAGGTGATATAACAAATGTCAGCAAGATGATAGATAGGGACAGCAGGGCTGCCACACTTACTGTCTCAAACACATTTACATACTTCCATTAACAATTTAACTTTAAAATATGAAGTTACGCATTTAAAAAATCCAATATTTAAGTTAACTAAAATCTGTGTAATGGTGATCTTTCTCCAAAGTCTACTATCAGCAGCAGTTTTACAGCGTATTTAATTTGTGATAAACTAGACAATTACAATTCTAAGGAAATTCTGTGTTCGTAGGTTTCAATTACGGACCAGATATTTAAGCAACTGACATCCATATTCAAAACACTCACCTAGAATACATTTTACATGACCAATCATGGCTAAAGCTGGTCTAATTACCTGATGAGGTGCTTTCTATGTGTTCCAGGAACACGATTATTTTCAATTACATGATTAAGACCTACATTTGTTAGACCAGACTGTGAGAATACAGTCAGTATATTCAACTTCATAACAGTCTAGCTTCTACCAGGTTTTAATGCCATTCTAATATCAATCACTCTCATGAGACCTTCCGCATACATCATATGCAATAATAACTTTTTTTAAAAGGAAATTTTTGTTTTGCAAAAAAGACAATAAAGTGTCAAGGCCAGAAACAACTGCGATACATACTTTGACCTACATATTGATTATGTCTGCTGCTACTATCAATTACTTTTAGGTTTATGCACGCACAAGTTGCCAGCTGCCCTCAATTAACAATTAATCTCATTAACAACTGACTGCAGGGCAATCAGACAGTTTAACTCACTGAGAGAGAGACAGGTACGACAGAGAACAAAAAAAGATAGTCTAGGTATGTTAGTGGTAGTAAAAAATGCCAGACATGGGGGAAAACAGATGAAACAGAATGTGAGAAGTAACAAAAATGAGAAGGGCACAAGTAAATGTAATCCACGAGTGAGCAACACAAACATGAAAACATTGACATAAATTCCTTATGTCCTATCCTCCTTCTGTCGAACACAATATAAAGAGCTCCTCTTACTCTGTCTCTCACAGCCGAGTGACCATGATCTCTTCCACTCCTCACAGTCCACTTCTTCTACTATCCACTGTAGTCATCCAACTCAAATCCAAACAGGTGAGGCCTCATCCACTGGTAAGCTTCTGTTCAAAAGTCCTTAACTACCGTAATCCACAGCCAAGGAAAATAGAGAGAATCCTTATGCTGACTATTTTCATATGCTTACTTCTTGAATGAATCTAACAGTTTCTGAAACTTGTGCAAACACTACATGATTCAGGCTTGCTTGACCACACACATCCTCCCTCTACACACTTACAGAAGCTCTGACAGCAGTTGCTGGTTTCCAGCCACTCCTACTCTCCCCTTCTCAATCTCTATGGCTGTTGTCAGGCATCCGGCTTCAGGGGAGGTCCTGTGGGTGGAGCTAAAAAAGCTGCACACTGGCTCCTGTCTAAAGCATTTGCATATGCAGGTACACCTAGTCGCTGTGGCAACAACAAGTGCGTTAGTTTGAAGGCTGAGAGGCTTAGGGTACGGTGGCCGAGAGAGCTCAACGCACTGCAACTTAAGAAAAAACATGCAAATTGAAAAAACACCAGCAAATTAAGAAAACATCTTCATCAGTTTGTTTCTGGTGTTTTTTCAATTTGCATGTGTTTTCTTAAGTTACAGCGTGTTGAGCTCTCTCGGCCACCGTATTAGGGACTTGAAACATTGCAAAAACTCAATTCAAGTTAAACATTTTTAGATCCAGTTGGGGGGGAAAAATCTAAACATATGAAAAGAAAACTTTCAAAGGATTTGTATCACCAGAAATAGCACAAAAGGGGAAGTTGGAAGAGATGATATTAATTGCAACACATCACACACAAAAGTACCAAACTTCACAATCTCACTTCCTTCCTTACAAGACCAGTTTGTATTATGTGTTTGCGCATATGATTCATTGTGAAACTGGATTTGTGGTTGTATTGCACTATTGCAGACTTGGAAACATGTCTTCTCTCAAAAAAAGCCCTCTTACTTCTGCAACCATCTCTCAGAGTGAAACTCATTCTTACTGCTGTTGCATCTGCTCTGAAATCTAATTGTGAAAAACAAATTAGATGGACAAGAGCAGTAAATGCTCATTTATTTCAGTGAACTATCCTGTTACCTCCCACCCTGATCATTCTAACAAATGACCCGTGACTTCTAAAGCCCTGTGTCTATGAGATCCCAGCAGCATAATCCCTGAAGACATTCACAAAACCCAGCTTAATGAAATAACATACACCTGCTGCTCCATACTAGACAAACTGAGCCATGTGCTGACTCAGTACTCGCCCCAGTTCTTCCCTTTCTTTTTGTCTTCTGACCTGTTTTATTCTCACAATCCCTGTATGTCTCCTCATATCAAGTTTTCTCACTGTCTGTTTTGCATTAGCTTGGGTAAATGTTCTTCATCCACACCTGTCTCCCGTTTCTCACTTCACGTCACATTAATACAAGTAACCCCAAACCACACAAAACCACATCCAGCTCTTTTAGCCAAACCTCTTGAGGGAAGTACAAAACAAAAACACCAGTACGTTTACAGCTCTTATTCTTCCTGGTATCTCATTTGGACAGCGGTATCATGTTTCTCCTGGTATTTGGAGGAATAAAAAATGGATGGTGTCAATTTTCTCTCCCTCTGACCTCTGATTTTATCTACCATATTTTAGCTTCTTGATAAGAAAAAAGATGTAGAGACATTGGAGAATAATTGAGAAAAGGGACAGGGAGAGATTGGGCTCTTTGGGGGGGGCGGTGAATGAAAGCTAATTATCTGGAAAGGAATGTTTTCTCATGGGCTCTCAGAATGAGTTTGGCCACGTCAACCAATGGCTGCAGGCTATTTGTTTAAATGCAGTTAGTTAAAGGTTTGTGCCCCTTTCCTTGTAAAGGCTATCGGTGATTCTATTCAGACTCTGCAGTCCAGAGTATAATTCGCATGGACAGACTGAATAAAAGCCTTCAAATGACTTTAGAATACATTTCCCATTTTTAATCAAAGTGTGGAGTTTGAGTTAATGTGTGAGCTCGAAATATATTACAGCCCACTGTGAAATAAAAGTTTTAAATAAGTAGACAGCCTAGGCAGAGTGTGTGTAAGGCTGGGTCGGAAATTCAATGAGAAGGTGCTTGCTGCACAGCCAAAGGTTGGAGCTTGGCGTCCAGCTCACTCTCTCTGATGTAAATGGTGGAGCTTGTAGGTCCAACCACACCCAACCATAACCCTATCCCTAAACATAACTAGGCCAAGCTCCACCCATCAGGTCCACAGAGGTGGACCTGGACTAGGTCATTTGGCTCTGCAGTGAGACAATTAAATTAAATCTATTACAGCTGAATAAAGTGAAAATAAAAATAAAAATGTGGATAGCATCAAATTCCTGAAATGTAGATTGCATCAAATTCATCATATTTCTTTTCACTAATTTTTACAGCGTTGCGCATTATAACTAATCGCTCACAACAGAGTGGTGTATGATGCCAGAACAATTTACCACTGGTTCCTTCAAGATTTTCTATGGGGTTTTATAATGGCATTTTCAGTTTCTGAGTAATATAAAGCCTGTGGTGAATATAACTTGATGATACTTTGAATTTTTTTCTACAATGTAAACTGCACCCAAACCGCCAATATGCCCCAAACCGAAAACGTGAAGTAGTTATGTTTATTTTTGAAAATGTATGTTTCTTATAAGTAAATTGATAAGAAAGTTTGGGATGTCAGTTGTCGCACAGATTTGTCGTGAAAGCTTCTCTGTAAGATACTTCTCTATGCTTCATACAACGCTACAGTATTTAAAATACTATCTCAGTATTCTAAAAAGATTCAGACTCTAAAAAAGACTGAAAGGGGAACTCTCTAAAAAACATAGATGAAAGAAAAGAATAGAGACAGAAGAGGTGATGGAATAACCTGTTAAACAAATTGTATTTAGTCAGAGTGTCAATAGTTTTTAGCAGCAGATAGGCCTACAGAACTGTAGGTGTTTGGCCAATGGATTTGCATGCATAGTAATGGGGACAGAATATATAAACAAAGTCCTTCCCCCAGCATAGGTAATGATTATCAGAGGATGTCATTCATACACCTAGATAATACTAAAGCTAAAAAAGACATGTGCAAACATGCCCACAGAGAAATCAGAATCAGAATCATACCTTTATTGCCAGGTATGTTTACACATACGAGGAATTTGTTTTCGTGACAGAAGCTTCCACAGTGTAACAGAATGACAGTGACAGAACAAAAAAAAACACAGATAATAAAAAATAAAAATAAATAAAAAATAGAATAAGGAATAAAAATATACAAATCGACAATTGTATGTACAGGTATATAACAATAGACAGTTGTATGTACAGGTACATAACAATAGACAGTTGTATGTTCAGGTATATTATGTGCAAATTGAAATGTAGACTAAGTATGTGTGTTAGATAAATAAGTGTATGAGTGAATAAATAAACTATGAACATACAGGATTGTTTATTTAAGACCAAGCATGTTCACACAAACCTTGGTAAAATGGCAGTCAAACCAAAGATGTCAGTTTATAACCCAATCTATTTGCCATGCTTGAAATCTGTTGATGAAGAAACATCTAATAACCATATATAATGCTTTTCAGGACTGTGCCAATAACACAGCTTCACAGCGTATCCAGCCAGAAAACTGTCATCACTGGCAAATTGCTGAGGTCATCAGATTGGTCTACGTCTTTTGATTTTGAAGACTCTCTCCTGCCTGCATGCAGACCCCCTGCAGTTTACAAGTGCAAGTCATTTTGAATTCCAGCAGATTTACCCCCATGAACGAATATTCTTCACATGGGGTCTACACAAAAGAAAAGATAAGGCCTCAGCCGTTCCTAGTACCTCTGCATTCTCAGCATTCTTAAACCAAAGCTAAGTAATATTAAATTGAATTACAATTAATGAGTTCTATAAATATAGTTCAATAAAGCTGCTTTGTTCAAAAAGAATTTTATCCTCAGCTTGACAATCGTGGTGTGTGGTAGATGATTGATAAGCCTTCCACTCCAGTTTTTATAACATAGACTTAAGAGTTATGGAAAAGCTTGCAGAAATCAGTTGCTTGTAGAAAAATCCCCTCAGCACAAAAGCAGCTACATAGTCACAGGAAAGAAAAAAGGAATCAGGTATGCAGAAAGTCAGGTTAGGCAAAAAGCAGAAAGCACAAATGTGGAACACTTCCTAAACATGTCTCTTAAACTTACTGATGGCTGTGAATTTGTAAAAACTTCAATGTTTAACTCTTTCTAGGTCACCGTAATGATTAGGAGATCAGGTTAGTATGTGCTAAAGTAGGCAACTAGGTTAGCATGCTTTGAAAAAAAATGTTAAGGAAAGAAATGATTGTTCTGTTCATATTTATCAAGCTTTGATGAGAAGTAACCTCTAGATTAGAATGAAATGATTTGATAAATGTCACACTAAGTTATTATTCAACTGTCAACAGCTGCAATATACAAACTCAGTCTTACTTTAAAAAAAGTATATCTCTCTATGTCTGATGGCTGTGAATTCGTAAAAACCTAAATGTTTATATATATAGTGCTGTTAAAATTTTACCACAGTAAGGTTTACAGGGCACAGCCTGTGCCTGTGATGCCTTAAAATGCTTCCTAGGTCGTCAGTTCTCTAGGTTTTTGGAACAGATAGTAGTGGTAGAGAAGAAGTCTCACTTTGAGTCAATAAATGCAAAGACCAGAGAACATATCACAGCTGTACGGAACATACAAACATACATTCTCTAAAGAACACCTCACCTGTGCAACACATGCTGTAATTGTTGAGAAAACACAATCATTGTCGAAAGCATAAAAAGTCCTCCTTCCTGATTGTAAAGTGTAACATTTAAGGGATTGTTGTTCACCCAGAAATGAAAATTCTGTCATTATTTACTCACCCTCAAGTCGATACAAACCTGTATGAGTTTCTTTCTTCTGTTGAACACAAAAGAAGATATTTTTAATAATGTTGATACTCAAACAGTTGCCTCTGACTTTTTCATGCAAATTATTTGTGTAGTTAGGGCTAGTTTAGTTATTCATAATTTTAATAACAACTTCAAAGAATTTAAAAAGATATTTAATATTTATCGAACTTTACGTTAAAGGTGACATATCATGAAAATCTGACTTTTCCAGGTTTTAAGTGCTATAATCAGGTCCCCGGTGCATCTACCAACCAAAGAAAAAGATTAACCCAGTAACTTTGTTTTGGTAAGCCTTTTTCTGCAAGCAAAAACGAGCGCGTCTGATTTCGCTCCCTTGGTGACGTGGCAAAGGGATCTCATTATTAGTGGTCGACCGATATGGGTTTTTTGACAGCCGATGCCGATATCTTGGAAAGCAGGGTGGCCGATGGCCGATCCAGGTATGTTTACACATACGAGGAATTTGTTTTCGTGACAGAAGCTTCCACAGTGTAACAGAATGACAGTGACAGAACAAAAAAAAACACAGATAATAAAAAATAAAAATAAATAAAAAATAGAATAAGGAATAAAAATATACAAATCGACAATTGTATGTACAGGTATATAACAATAGACAGTTGTATGTACAGGTACATAACAATAGACAGTTGTATGTTCAGGTATATTATGTGCAAATTGAAATGTAGACTAAGTATGTGTGTTAGATAAACAAGTGTATGAGTGAATAAATAAACTATGAACATACAGGATTGTTTATTTAAGACCAAGCATGTTCACACAAACCTTGGTAAAATGGCAGTCAAACCAAAGATGTCAGTTTATAACCCAATCTATTTGCCATGCTTGAAATCTGTTGATGAAGAAACATCTAATAACCATATATAATGCTTTTCAGGACTGTGCCAATAACACAGCTTCACAGCGTATCCAGCCAGAAAACTGTCATCACTGGCAAATTGCTGAGGTCATCAGATTGGTCTACGTCTTTTGATTTTGAAGACTCTCTCCTGCCTGCATGCAGACCCCCTGCAGTTTACAAGTGCAAGTCATTTTGAATTCCAGCAGATTTACCCCCATGAACGAATATTCTTCACATGGGGTCTACACAAAAGAAAAGATAAGGCCTCAGCCGTTCCTAGTACCTCTGCATTCTCAGCATTCTTAAACCAAAGCTAAGTAATATTAAACTGAATTACAATTAATGAGTTCTATAAATATAGTTCAATAAAGCTGCTTTGTTCAAAAAGAATTTTATCCTCAGCTTGACAATCGTGGTGTGTGGTAGATGATTGATAAGCCTTCCACTCCAGTTTTTATAACATAGACTTAAGAGTTATGGAAAAGCTTGCAGAAATCAGTTGCTTGTAGAAAAATCCCCTCAGCACAAAAGCAGCTACATAGTCACAGGAAAGAAAAAAGGAATCAGGTATGCAGAAAGTCAGGTTAGGCAAAAAGCAGAAAGCACAAATGTGGAACACTTCCTAAACATGTCTCTTAAACTTACTGATGGCTGTGAATTTGTAAAAACTTCAATGTTTAACTCTTTCTAGGTCACCGTAATGATTAGGAGATCAGGTTAGTATGTGCTAAAGTAGGCAACTAGGTTAGCATGCTTTGAAAAAAAATGTTAAGGAAAGAAATGATTGTTCTGTTCATATTTATCAAGCTTTGATGAGAAGTAACCTCTAGATTAGAATGAAATGATTTGATAAATGTCACACTAAGTTATTATTCAACTGTCAACAGCTGCAATATACAAACTCAGTCTTACTTTAAAAAAAGTATATCTCTCTATGTCTGATGGCTGTGAATTCGTAAAAACCTAAATGTTTATATATATAGTGCTGTTAAAATTTTACCACAGTAAGGTTTACAGGGCACAGCCTGTGCCTGTGATGCCTTAAAATGCTTCCTAGGTCGTCAGTTCTCTAGGTTTTTGGAACAGATAGTAGTGGTAGAGAAGAAGTCTCACTTTGAGTCAATAAATGCAAAGACCAGAGAACATATCACAGCTGTACGGAACATACAAACATACATTCTCTAAAGAACACCTCACCTGTGCAACACATGCTGTAATTGTTGAGAAAACACAATCATTGTCGAAAGCATAAAAAGTCCTCCTTCCTGATTGTAAAGTGTAACATTTAAGGGATTGTTGTTCACCCAGAAATGAAAATTCTGTCATTATTTACTCACCCTCAAGTCGATACAAACCTGTATGAGTTTCTTTCTTCTGTTGAACACAAAAGAAGATATTTTTAATAATGTTGATACTCAAACAGTTGCCTCTGACTTTTTCATGCAAATTATTTGTGTAGTTAGGGCTAGTTTAGTTATTCATAATTTTAATAACAACTTCAAAGAATTTAAAAAGATATTTAATATTTATCGAACTTTACGTTAAAGGTGACATATCATGAAAATCTGACTTTTCCAGGTTTTAAGTGCTATAATCAGGTCCCCGGTGCATCTACCAACCAAAGAAAAAGATTAACCCAGTAACTTTGTTTTGGTAAGCCTTTTTCTGCAAGCAAAAACGAGCGCGTCTGATTTCGCTCCCTTGGTGACGTGGCAAAGGGATCTCATTATTAGTGGTCGACCGATATGGGTTTTTTGACAGCCGATGCCGATATCTTGGAAAGCAGGGTGGCCGATGGCCGATATAAAGCCAATATAATTTTATTTATTTTAATTTATATTTAAGAAATTTGAAATTATTTGAATATGGATTAAAAATAATTGTGTAAAATAAACATACTTTAGGGTGACCGTATGTGCCATTTTCCCAGGACGCGTCACCCTAACATACTTATACTTTAGAATACAAAGCATTTGATTTTCACAAATAAATAAATATTTAATAAAAATCTAATTAAAAAGGAAGTAAACACTGTAACCAACAGGGCACTCAGAATTCTGGGAATTTTGT
>NW_015554098.1:177231-178339 GCF_001515605.1 Sinocyclocheilus anshuiensis
GGTTGTTTTTTATGTCAGCAGGTTGAAGCGACCCCAATAACGTGATATTTAGGCCCTGGAATGTGAATTGTACCAAGAGAACCCCGCCAAAAAAGGTGTATTTTACCCCTGAACGTAATTTTTACTGGGGGACCCCCTCGAAAGCAATTGGGCTATTTTCAGGCTAGTTTTGAGTAGTAATTGGGAGGGTTTTGTAGCGAAAACCTGGCAACCCTGCACCAGACATTGAAAATCGTGCAGTGTGAACTCGGCATTAGGCACTACTGTTCTCAGTGACGTCAAAATAAAAGTCCCGCATCGAACACATGGGCCAAACAGAAAAACTTATCGGCCAATGCCGATATTTGAAAAATGCCAAATACTACTCATTATAATATTCCTAATGTTGATACTCAAACAGTTGCCTCTGACTTTTTCATGCAAATTATTTGTGTAGTTAGGGCTAGTTTAGTTATTCATAATTTTAATAACAACTTCAAAGAATTTAAAAAGATATTTAATATTTATCGAACTTTACGTTAAAGGTGACATATCATGAAAATCTGACTTTTCCAGGTTTTAAGTGCTATAATCAGGTCCCCGGTGCATCTACCAACCAAGGAAACCCAATATAATTTTATTTATTTTAATTTATATTTAAGAAATTTGAAATTATTTGAATATGGATTAAAAATAATTGTGTAAAATAAACATACTTTAGGGTGACCGTATGTGCCATTTTCCCAGGACGCGTCACCCTAACATACTTATACTTTAGAATACAAAGCATTTGATTTTCACAAATAAATAAATATTTAATAAAAATCTAATTAAAAAGGAAGTAAACACTGTAACCAACAGGGCACTACCAGCCGAAGACAGCAGAGTCATAGTAGAAAGATCGGAGATGGTATTAAAGTAGCTCAGTTTAAATGTATTGTATGAATTGCCCTTACTATGGAAAGGGAGGAAAAAAAAGTTTGGCAAAAGGCGGGATCAAACCCGAGTCGATCGTGTCAAAAAGCCAAGGTTATCCATGCTTATCCATCTGCGCCACTGTAGCTGATGATTTACAGCCACTTTTAACTAAATGTAAATAGACACCCCGTATTTTTTATTCCATAGTAAA
>NW_015554098.1:178732-189061 GCF_001515605.1 Sinocyclocheilus anshuiensis
AAACCATGGTTAATTTGTGGTTACCATGGTTTAACAATAGTAACCATTGTCTTTGGATTTATAGTAAAATCATCGTTAATTTTCGTAAAGGTTGTCTTGCTGTCTGCCCTAGCTCCCCCTAAACCCAGGGGCGATTCTATGATTTTCATTTTAGGGGGGCTCAGCCCCCAATGAGGGTAATAATAAAAAATAATAATAAATATATAAATAAAAAAAATGTTTGACTAATAGGGATGGTTTACTAAACTTATTGCAGTATTCCACTGTATTGCTTAGATAGGTATAACATTTTAGTACTGAATAAGCCTTCCTGATCTCACACACACACCTGTTTACTGTAGTTACAAACACAACATTTTACTGTTTGCTTTTCTAGTACAACCCTCTTTCTTTAGCTCAAGTATGCAAACCTCTTTGCACATGCACTGTAATATGTATTATATTGAAAGTGACATTTTCAAATGAAATCTAGGCGAAATCCCTATGGTACTGTATATATGTATATACAGTATATGTATATATGTATATATATGCATACATATATACTATATTCTTTTCAGACACCAGTTGCTTGTTACATTCAAATTGGTTGTCATAGTAACGACACTAATTTGTGGAGATTCAGCGCATTGAGTTACACAAATCTGAATGCATTATTTGTAAATTGACTGTTAAGATAAACATTTTGCACAATTTAGTATCTGTAATATCATTTGACCGTGCCACTCTTTATCACAACCCTGCTAAAAGTGCCAGTACGTGCGCTCATTGGCGCCCCTTCAGCTGGTGGCGCCCTAGGCGACCGCCTAGCTCGCCTATGCCTAGAAACGGCTCTGAATCTATCGATAAACACACACCTTGCCCTCTGTTTCTCGCTCTGCTTCGCCGCGGTCAGTTTATTGAAGAACACGCTGAAAGACGGGGAGGAGCCGAAGTCTGCCGCTGTATTCATATGAAATTTAAAGGGGACTGAGACGATCACGAATTCATGTTCATGCTATAGCCCCCCTAAAAATGGCCTAGCAACGCCCATGGCTGCTGCCACACAGATCTAAAATAAACATGCGATTTATTTCCCAGCTGTTTACCTTCACAGACATAACCAACTGTTTTTGTAACTCGTGTGTTTTTAATGTAAACTTGTGTGTGAATGAGAACTTAGTTTAGTTCTCACATGCTGTGACAACCGCTTTCTGTCTGTGTGCTTCGGATGTGTGCTCTCAGAAAACCTTATATCAGAAGTTTAAACTCATATGGTTTAAAACGCATGATTTCAGCACGATAAACATGATAATCAGAACCAAAACAGATGCTTTTAGCAGGTCCGAACTGTAATGGCACAGCTCTATTCTGGAAAAGGGGGCGGGGAGCAGCAGCTCATTTGCATTTAAAGAGACAGGCCCGAAAAACAGTGTTTCTGCTTCCACTCAAAATAGGCATTTTCAAAATGTTATAATAAATGATCTGTGGAGTATTTTGAGCTGAAACTCCACAGACACATTCTGGGGATACCAGAGACTTATATTACATATTGTAAAAAGGGGCATAATATGTCTCCTTTAGGTAAACTCAAGTCCCATTGAGTTATTATTCAACTGTCAACAACTGCAATAGACAAACAAATTGTTACTCTTACCCAGTCTTAATAAATCAAGAGTAAACTTTATGGTCAGTTCATTGTTTAGTTTAAAAGTAAATAACTGTAATAATTGCCAATTAATAATAATAATTCAAAATAATATACAGTGTGTATATACATTTTGTATATTGTATATAAATGAAGGGTTACTTGAGCATTACTGATAGGGTTGTCAGGGCATAGGCAAGAAAAGAAAAGAATACATAAGAAAAACACATTAGAAAAAAAATTATTGTAGATGCAGGAAGTGGTTGTACAGTAGCAGATCTCTGTTCATACTAAATACAAGCACAGAAAATAATTGTAGAGTGAATACTGACTTGTGCACCACACACACACACACACACACACACACACACAAGGTAATAAAAAAGAGCCTGCTGGCTGTCCCACTACAATCAATTACTATGCTGAGTTCAATGGAAATGTTTGTGTATGTGCGTATGCAGTAGTACAGAACTGAGTCTATGTGACAGCACCTTCATTCAACCATAACGCCACAGAGCACTCTGCAACCTAATTAAAGAAAGTCTGTGTGTCTGCGAGTGGGGAGGGGAAGAAGCTAAATAGGAAAACAACACAGTAAATGTGCGAAGTTTGTATGAAGAAAGGGTGGTATAAAACCCTGAAGAAATTCTGAGAATGGCACTGTCACACTGTCAGATAAATAAATAACACTCAAATACACACAGGCAAATTACAAATCTAACATTAAGTGTATCGTGCCCATAAGTTGACATGAAAAACAAAGCAATGAGCCCAAGATTCACAGCAAAGTGCAGGTTTATTGATCTGAATGAACAGTTAACCCAGGGCATGATGAAAACAATCAGGGAAATCAGAGAGAACACTGATAACATGAAATGCCTTTTGTGTGTGTGTGTGTGTACATGTGAGAGATTAATGAAGAGCTTGGCTATCAAACCCATTTTCTTCACTTTGCAATACTATGATGCAAATGAGATAAAATGGTTAATAATGAAGGTATGACTCTGAATAAACCAAAATTAGCTTCCTCTTGATCCCACTAAATACTGGTCATGTAAAAATATGTGTGTGTTGATACATTATTATTATTTTTCAGGCATTAAAATGTGATTTGCATGTGTTAGTTAATAAATTACATTTCAAACCGTTTATAGACATATACAAAGAAATTGCCTAAATGTGTTTTTTGCCTAAAAGCAGGAAAGGATGAATATAGTGATATGAATGCAGCCATATAGAGAATATTGCAGTTGTCATGGTGTATTATTTATGTATTTCTATTTACTTAACAGTAAGTATAAAGTCATAAAGTGTATGTAAAATGTAAGTATAAAGTTAAGCTACAAGGCAATTGTCCCTATTAGTTTGTAAAACTTAGTTAGTTTGTAGACTGTTACACTAGCTTTTTTTTTAAATAATCAAATTGTTTAATAGCATTGCTCTTTGCTGCTTTTAATTGATTTTTTTCACAATATTTTTATAATGTTTGCAGGGTTAAGACCACTGAGGGTTCTTCTGTTCCCTAGATTTTGTCTGTCACAGTCAGGGTAACGCTACAAGAGTCTAAATGAATAAATGGATTGTGTTTACCAGCGGCACTGTAAGGTGTTAATGAAGGCTCATGTGTGTCAATGTGAGTGTTTCTGTGTGAAACCAAATAGACACAGTCTGCAGGAGGTGGAGGTTATCCCTGCTGTGAGCATCTGGACACTCAACACATCACAAATATCAAACACACCCACCCCTCACACAACTCAATGACATTTAGGGGTCATCCTGAACCCAAACATCAACTTTGTGTTCAAGCATGAGAAGTAGATTTTTTATTCTTCCTCTTGTTGTCTCTAGTTCCTATAATGCAGTTCCTCTGTGGACAGAAATGACATTATAAACTTCTTCACTATAAAAGGCTGGTGTGCTGCTGCTGGGTGAAAGACTAAACAAAGCTGAAACAGGAAGTCCAAAGAAATGTGATGCATTGTTTAACATCATTATATGGACTTTTTTTTTTTACTGTACATTTTAATTTCACAATTGCCAAACTCTATGTGACCGGTCATCCATGATCCATATCCATCAGCCTTATCTAGCTTTTTTAAAAATCATGGATCTTATATATAATACTCCAAATTAAACAGGAGAACCTACTGATTCAGATGATACCATTACTGTCATGTAACATCCATTACCATATTGTCCTTCACCTCTGGCAGACCAACATAAAATATGAAGCCTTCTAAATCAAAACAATTTTGGTCCTCTGCTTTTCAAATAAGTTATGCTAAATGTACTGCTAAAATTACAAGTGGCCCTTAATAACCTTTAGCAGTTTCCTGGAGTATTTCCTGCTGGAAGAAAGGTCATTGATTCCTTGTGTAATTAGGTTAGCATTTAACACTGGATTAATTATTGCTGAGACGTATCAGCTGCCAACATAAGATAAGCGTGGTGCCAAATGTCATACACCATGCCAGAAGATGTCAAAGTCAGGGGTCACACTAACACCACTGAGGGTTATTGTCAGATCTGATGAGTTTTGATGCTCTTCCAAGTGGCCTGCTGTATGTGATCTTAATTCTCATCAAACAACAAAATAATGTATCATAGATTAAAGGACAAGTAACTAGAAACAAAATCCATGTGATACGCATAAATATGCACAAAAACATGCAGAAAGAAAGTGTGTCAGGCTGACAGTCAGTAAACATGTGACCACACACACTCAAGAACCTTTATTTAGACCTCTGTGGATAATTTAGAATTAGGGCTGTGAAGTCACTAAGCAAGTTAGTTAACATATACTGTACATCAAAAGGCAATTAGTCTTAGTATATGTTAACTATCTTGCCATAAACATTCCAAATCTAATTGTACTTAAATTGTGATTTAATTCAAATGTTAACAGTTCTCTAATTTTTACATTTATCATTTAGTAGCCACTTTTATCTAAAGCAACTTTCACTAGAAGGACAATAGAAGCAATCAAAGCAACAAAAGAGCAACAATATGTAATTGCTGTGACAAGTCTTGGATAGTCTAACGCAGTACGTAGTGGGTCAAGTTTTTTTTATAATAAATAAAAAGAAAACCAGTATAGAACAGAAATAGAATAGTGTTAGAGGGTCAAGATTTTTTAATGAATAAAAAGAAAACAAGTAGACAGAATAGAAATAGAATAGAGAGTGCTAGTGTAGGGTCAAGTGTGGATGGAATTTTTACTCTCATAACCTTCACACTCTAAGTTTAATACTCTATAATGTGTATTCAGAATGTGTGTGGAATCAGGGGACAAGATAGGAATGGAGGCATGAGGGGATTGGTCAGCAAATTAGTCAAATAATAAGTTAGCTAGTAGTATTATAAGTATTATATAGTAGGCTATATGTTGTTCAAAGGTTCTGAAAATGTCCCCCTAAAAACTGTGCTTGTACAAAACATCTCTGATCAAAGTTGGGCCATAATTAATTAAAATAGGCTAATGAATGAATGAATAAATAAATCAATAATGAAATAGGCCTATACCTGTAAATATATAGGCTATTGTGAATATCTATCTGCAACCAGAAGAGAAATTCATAAATAGCATATAAAATAAATTGTCAAATACTAAATACAGATTGTAGAAATAAAAATAAATAAATAAAAGATTAAATTATAATTCACCATGACTCACAAAAGTCTTCTGGTCTATACAGCCTATGAGATCACAGATTCAGAGACAGGGGCGGCGCCAGGGAGAAGGGTCTATCACCACTGACCTAAGCTTGGCCACCCTTTTGGCCACCCCACTCACAACTGCAGTTTTTGTCGCTTTTTTTCTTGACAAGAAGTGCATTTATTAAGATGCGCAACCGCCGTATCTCTTTACGACCACATCAAACGGGAGACTTTTCAGACGCGCACTTCAACATCGAGCAAGTCAAACGAGCGCGGAAAAGGTACAGGAGCCAAATGAGCTTCAGTAGAACAACAGTGAACTGCGTCTGATGAGATGTTGTTAGGCTGTATGTCAGTAAAACAAACTTTCCTGTCCTGTCAGCCGTACTGTGCTCAGAGCGCACACTCTTCACAGTCTTCAGTATGAGGCGCACGCTCTATATATCCTCATTATATGTAAAGCACACACAAAAAACAAAAACAAAACAAAACTGAGCATACGATGTAGTTCTGTCGTCAGTTAAGTCATGAAATCACCAAAAAGACGATTAAAGTTGCAAACTGTGCATGCATGTAGGCTATATATGCATCACATTAAAGAACGTCTCTCAAATGCAAATAAAATATAGCCTATTCTGCAACTCGAGATCACAATATAAGGCGCAAGCTGATAGGTTATGTATTTTTTATTTGTAATTTAATGCACATGTAAAAGTGAGCACAGTGCACTTATACAAAAAAATATACTTTTTTCTCTCGTTAATTTGTAAAGTACAAACGAAAATGAAACCATTTAAATGCATAAAATAGCTCATTTTAAATTCTGGCATGTATGTGCTGTTGACTTTTTCACTTTCTTATATATCACACTATCTGCATGTCTCAGTATGCAATGATGGAGAACAAGCTTTAGGGGGTTTTAAGAACCAGAACCAAGCTGATTGAGCAATTAAGCTATAGTGAGCCCCTTTATTAAAATACTTGGAGGTGAGGAATAATACAAAAATTGTCATATTCACTCAGTATTACTTGACCTCATTCACAAATATCTCAACTACAATTAAATAGAAATGAATTGTATTCAGTTGTGTTATAGGTAATAAAACAGTCCAGTACTTTACAATGAAACATTTTTATATTGAAATAATGAATATTTCTGTGCCACCCCAGACTGGTTACTGGCCCCTCCCTGGCCACCCCTGTGAACACATCCTGGCTCTGCCACTGTTCAGAGATGAGGTCTTTTTCCATCAATGCAATTTGCTGAAGGGACTTACTAGTGAAATTGAACGGCAACTGTAATAAACACCTTGATGTAGCGACTATAGTTAAATAAAATAAGGATAATGCAAAAAATTATTCTTCAAAGAGTTCTTCAGAATCTTCCAAATTCTACACAGATTTTCAGTCTTGCTTTTACCAACCAAATATTCAAACAACGATTTTATAAGCAAACAGCGCCCTCTTGTGTACATTTGAAGAAAAAAAAAACTATGATATTTGTACCTTTACTCAAAAATAAAATAAAAATCTGCGCAGAGACACAACGCAACAAATTTGTTTTATTTTTATATAAACGGTATTATACCCTTTGAATCCCCATCTGAATGTAGCATGAAAGAATGTACTTATTTAAATTAAACATTTTCTACATATGGCCTAAGGATATCAGTACATTCAAAATTAGAAACAATAGCAGGTAATTTTTGTAATATTTTGTCTATTGACAACTCTTAATTCATTAGTTGATTCATGACTCTGTGTCGTGTGGACCGTTGAAGTTTCGTTTCTCCGCCTAGTGATGGGAAGTCCGGCTCTTTTCAACGATTCGTCTCTTTTGACTCGGCTCCCTTAGAAGAGCCGGCTCTTATGACTCCCAAATGGCTCTTAATTTAGTATCACGCGGAGCCTTCTATTTTAGCCCAATTTGTGTGTTGGTAAGCAATTTTTTATTCAGTGTTTTTATAATAGCCTTATTTTTATGCATTTTTCCGTTACAAAAAAATACAGTTTCTATTATTTAACATTTTAATACAACTTTAATTGAACAATTGAACACAGAACCACAGCAAACAAATCAAATAAATAAAAGGCACAAGTCTTAACATTAAGACACTTTAGTGTTTAGTGCAGGTTGGCATACAGAAATATCAGATGCCTCAGCTTGGAGGTGCTGATGCGATTTCTCCTCTCTGTGATTATTTGTCCTGTTTTTGAGAAGACTCTCTGAGGGGGACCGATGTTGCAACAATGCAGCGTCTTCCTACCTTAACCAACACGCTTGCGTTTAAATCCAGCCTCCCCGTCTCTCTCTGTCGCTCTGTGTATCTAGTCTTTACCACTACACTCGCTATCGTCGTAGCGTGTGTCCCCCTTCCTTCTTTCACATAATGGTATGATCCTAGTCTGTCCTCCCATGTGATTAGCCGCATGTGTATTTTTTTAGTTGGTTTTTTTTGTAATGAAAAAATGCAAAAAAAGTAATGCTTTCATAAAGACACTGAATAAAAAAATTGCTTCCCAACACACAAACCATTTACAATTGCTAAACTGGGTTAAAATAGAAGGCTCCGGCTGAAGATTCGGCTCTCCCCGACGGGAGTCGGCTCTTCTCGTTCGCTACAAAGAATTGGCTCTTAGAGCCGGCTCGTTCGCGAACGACACATCACTATAAGTTTCGTTTTCACTAAGGGCAAGCAGTTGAGTGTTGACTCAGTGATCGCTGTTAACTTGGACGTGTCACAATGGCGGAAAATATGTCTCTACTGGGTCTTGAGGACGAGTTGACATGCAGTATCTGTTTATGTCTATTCGAGAACCCGGTGAGTTTAATCTGTGGACACAGTTTCTGCGCCAACTGTCTCGAAGCGACATGGAACGACAGGATATCATCTCTGTCCTGCCCTCATTGCCGAATGGTGTTCCCCAGTAAACCTGAACTAAAGAAGAACACCGTCCTCAACGCGGTGCTGGACGCCTATAGAATAAAAGCGGGTGTCTCTGAACCAGTCAAGGAACATTTTGAGGTGAAAAAGAAAGATCCAGATGCGATCAAATGTGATAACTGCATGGAAGCCAAAGCCGTCAAAACTTGTCTGACATGTATGGCGTCTTATTGTGAGGATCATGTCAGGCCTCACCGGGAGAATGCCATTTTCCGGGCGCATCAACTGACTGATCCGCTGCCAGATCTGATGGAGCGTCTCTGTTCAAATCATGGCAAATTGATGGAGTTCTACTGCAATCAGCACCAGAGATGCATTTGCAGTACCTGTCTGCAGGACATGCATAAAGGCTGTGATTTTATCACGGCAGATGAGCGACGCTTCAAACAAAAGGTAGGGCCTATTTGTAAACCTAAATGTAGAAACGGATGTGAACAAATATGATAGATAATCCTGATAAGTGCTTTTACTGTAGCATAATCTACTCAAGTAATATCGCAAGAGCGCAGGTGTTGTGCCGAATTCTGGCCCCCTGCCGAATTATTACCCAAATTATTTAAATCACTACCTGATTCCCTAATCATAACCCCTCCCACACACCTAAGTTACTCCTAAACCTACCAATACTAATAAAGAATGAGAATGTGACGTAACGCCGCGTTGAGTTCTGGGAAACTGCTTTGTTTATCCGCCATATTTGCAGGATAGCGCTGCCTTTCCGCTATTGAGGTTTAGGGCAGTATTTGATTGTTTGTCGTGATTGTGAAAAATGTCACCAGTGTATGTCATTCATACTGCATCGAAAATTGAAATAGTAACTCAGATCATAGTTCTGAGAGAAAACTGGACAATGCAATATGGTTTTTTTGCCTTTTCTATGTGTAAAAACACCAAGGGAAGGAGGTCGCGGAGAATAGTAAATCTGTTAATGTCACTGATTAAACCCACTGACTCTCACTCAAAAGAATCACATTGCTGTGTTTTTGAAAGTTTTGATTTGGTTTGTTTAATAGTTGACATTACCTTCTTTGCGAGCATTACTCTCACTAGGCTTGTAGATTAGCAGAACTTGAACAGGGGACTTTCTAAAATGCTTAAAGTGGCTTAATGTACCAAGACAGTGATAAAGACAAAATTGTAAAGCATATACTATGTGCAGATACGCATATAAGATCAAAATGTGAACGCAACGCGTTTATTTACGTTAAGCATTTTCCTCTCATATAAAGAATGCACCGAGACAGTGATATTTAAAGACCACATTCTGTACACACATCTTACTAATAAAGCATAATATGTGTGGAAAAACAGATGAGCCCAAAATATGAACTTTAGAAATCAATATCTTAATCCAGAAGCGCTTTCTAGATTACAGTTTTCTAAAGAAAGGAAAACGCTTTACATTTAAACATGTCGCGTTGATATTCTGGCTCATCTGCATGTCTTTTAGCATCACTGTCTTAGCACATTAAACCAGCATTTGAAAATGCTACAAAACTTTCCCCAAGCTCCTAGGGATTTGATTTTGCTTGTCATTTGTTGAAATAATGTGTGTGAAGATATTACAACTGGTGTGGCGTCATCAGGTCACATGACCCGGAGGTTATATGGATTTACATATTTGAAAAATTCACCAAAAATACACAAAATCATATTTCCAAAATCCAAGTCGTGTAAGATGTGTGTGAAGATATTACAGCTGGTGTGACGTTATCAGGTCACATGACCCGGAGGTTATATAGATTTACATATTTGAAAAATTCACCAAAAATACACAAAATCATATTTCCAAAATCCAAGTCGTGTAAGATGTGTGTCAGATGTGTGTGAAGATATTACAACTGGTGTGGCGTCATCAGGTCACATGACCCGGAGGTTATATGGATTTACATATTTGAGTGTGTGAAGATATTACAACTGCTGTGACGTCATCAGGTCACATGACCCGGAAGTTATATAGAGTGAATGATTTTTAAAATTCACCAAAAATACCCAAAATCATATTTCGAAAATCCAAGTCGTGTAAGATGTGTGTCAGGTGTGTGTGAAGATATTACAACTGGTGTGACGTCATCAGGTCACATGACCCGGAAGTTATAT
>NW_015554098.1:189277-194321 GCF_001515605.1 Sinocyclocheilus anshuiensis
TTGTGTACTATATGCTGCATGTATGTATAAATACATTGTAGGTGATTTGAGCTCTTTCAATAAAACAACCACATAGTTAAATACATTTATTTAATTAAGATATTCAGTTTACTTACATATTGTATGTGTGAAAATGTGAATGTGTATCATGTGTATGTGTACGTATTGAATGTGTATCATGTGTATGTGCTGTACATGTGGAAGAATTGACAATAAAGCAGACTTGACTTGACTTGACTTGATATTTATAACAGATATAATAATCCTTTAAAAGTTAAAAATAATCTTAACCTATACTTAATTTATTTGCCAACATAAACTACACATGTAAAAGGATCACGGTTTTAGTGTTTTTTATGGAATAATGCACATATTTAATCAAATTTATTGTGGATTTTGCACTTTTGAGACACTCCCTAACTTGACGTGCGCAAGCGGAGATCGTTGTGAGGACCTTTTCACTTCAGAGGTTTAAAACAATTACATCATCAAATAATATTATTATTAATTTTGATATTATGTTTTTAAATGTGATCTGAAGGAGATACAGCATGATCCATGACTACTATGCGGTTACATATAAATTAATGCTGAAGTAAAGATCGAATGTCTAACGAATGTCCAACATAAAACCAACTTTACCGCACTCCAATACTAGGGGGTAATAATCAGAATTGGGCACAACACCGGTGTACCCTGATATCAGCATTCTGTAAGGTCATGTCACTGATCATGTCACATTTCAAGTCAAGTCACAGTTATTTGTATAGACTTTTATACAATACAGATTTTTAAATTAGCTTCACCAAAACAAACAGTGTCGCAAAATTAAATTCTAAAATGACTTAAATTTCAGCTGAAGAGCAGCTCTACAGAAGACAGTTTTCATTATTCAGCTTAATTTAGGTCAGTGTTGATTCCGTTTAGTTCAGTAATATTGTCAGTGTTGCAGTCCACCAAATTATAAAACAAATCGAATTCCGTTAGTAGATAGTATCATGAATAAAAAAGTAAATGAGTTCAATGTTGATTCAGTTTAGTTCAATGACAGAGGATGTTGCAAATGTAATCAAATATATATATCTTAGACATACTGACTTAAACTGACCCTAAGCAAAATAACATAAGCATAGTGTCCAATAATTATAATATTTGCTTGTTTGTTTTTAAGGGTTTGTATTATTTGATATGTAAACATTTAGTAGGATTGTGTGGTCTTAAACATATGGCAATGAAGGGATTCCCTAAAATTGTTGTTATTCTTCAAACTTTTTTAGACCGACCTGACTGACAAGCTCAACATCCTTGAGGTCAAAACTGACAAAAATCAGCAGGTTATCACACAGATGAAGGAGCAACAAATCAAATTAAAGGTTTGGAAATGTTTATTTTTCTTTTGGAATCTTTAGCAGAATCAGATGAAGGTACTGTAAGAGATGACAAGATGTGCATATACAGTTTTAACTATCACGTATGTCAGCATGTAGAGCTTTCATTTCCTTTGGTTTTGCTTTCCCAGGACCTAGCTGCAACCCGCAAACGTGTTCTTGAGTCTGAATACAGGCAGCTTAGAGAAATGATTGACCGAGATGAGAAAGAAGCCATGCTTGCTATCGATAAGGAACAGGAGAAAGGTCAGAGCAAACTGGTCTCCTTGATAAAGAAATTTAATGAGAACATCGAGAAGATGAGTAGGACCAAATCTGAGATCAACATTCTGCTGGACCAGTCGCAGTCACTAGAATTCTTAAAGGTGATGCAGAGTATGATTATGTGACCAAATGTTGAAATACATTTTTCATTTTTAGTACTGTTATTTGTGCCTTAGATGTATATATGATTAAATATTGTGTGTGAAGCCCAGTGCTGGTCTAGGATCTCTTACAAAAAGTAAGTCAATTCAAGATACGTAGATTGTATGTTTGTATTCTTGACTTTACCAATCTCTGTCACAGGCCTCTGTGGATTTGCCCTCTGTGGTAAATGTTGAGCCCTATAACCCTCGTATGAATGTGGAAAGTAAAGAGGTGATAGCTTATCATTCCTCTGCAGTTGCACTGAAGGAGTGGGTCACCAAATTAATGGAGCAGCCATTAGAAAACAGAATCTCTGTACTTAAACCAGGTGTGTAAGTGCAGAGCTTGTTTGCATGTTTTGATGTTTGTGTACAGCAACACCACACATAGTCATAGTCCGTGCTAAGAGTTCTGATATTCATATGTTTTTACAGAGTTTGAGAAATCTGTTCTTGGCGCAGGTGAGATTGTGTTTTGAAATAATTGGTGGGGAAATCTGGGACATACTAATCATATAAAGCATTTTATACAAGTGATTTTGTTGCCAGTTATATGTTGTTGAGATTATTCTAGGGCTGGGTGATATGGCAAAAAATAAAATCTTGATTTTGTTTTCTTCAGAACATTTGACCAATTCTCGATTTTTATTTGTATTTATTTATTTATTTACATTTAAGTCATCTTAAAAATGTAACTACATTTAACTAACATTTAAGTCACCTTAAAAAAATGTAACATGATTCAAGTAACATTCTCTATATTAACCATCTAATTAAAGAAAGCTCTATTCCAAGTGTACCCCACATTAAGGCCCCGATCAGACAGAATGCATTTTTGGAAGTGAGAGGTGCCTTTTTTAAAATTGTTTTCTATTGGCAGTGAGCGTTTTGTGTGCTGTTTATGCGCCCCGGGGGCCTCGCATTTTAGCCACCTGCTGTGCCTTGAGTTTTGTAGGAGCGCTCTGAACGCCCAACGTCATTTGCATTTTTTTCCATTGTCCAATCGAATTAATAGAGATCGTTGTGGTGATGGGAGTTTACATTAGCTTAGAATGTCCAGAGACTGCAATGATGGAGGAGAAACTTGTGGTGACTGTCGCAGGTTATCCGGAGCTGACTTCATGAATCACAGCTCCCACTATATTTAAAGTTTCTGCTAATATGGCAGTTTACTGCAAATCAAAGATTCTAGTGCGCTCGCGCTATAATCCTTGTTTAGACTGACAGGACAGCTGATTCAGTGGTTGGCTAGCAACATAAAAAAACTGCAGCGCACTGCACAGTCCGTTGCCCCATGCATTTTCAAACCTGAAAAACGCATTTTCTCTGATCGGGGCCTAAGTTGTCAACATGATATAAATGTAAAACAAATCACTTGTTAGATATATTTTTTACAGTAGAGATGCATGAAATATGAAGGCACTTATTGCACAAGCTTGTCTTAAACATGTATGTTAAGAAATAACACAAGAAATGCTAAAAAAAAATTCAAAATTCAAGGCAATTCAAAATCACTAAAAGTGTAAGACCAGTAGACTATTGTCTCGGTAGACTATTTCATGCAAACATGAAATATCAGACATAGTTCTTTACAGGTTTTTGCATTCCACTGCTCATTTTTTTTCTATATAAACATGCGCTTGATGGACACATTTGACCATTGCACTCGTATCTCTTGCAGCGCCTTGTGCATGAAACGGCATTCTAAAAACACAGTGCTCAAGTTATAAGAAGTTCAGCTCCCATCTCCTTGCATTTTTTCCTATTCCACTGCCCCTGTCATATCTTTTTCAATGCAAAAGCACAATCTGTGTGAATAGCACCTAGAAATATGTTCTGCTTACGGTCCTTCATAGAGTGCATCACACGTGAGCAATTAATCTCGTGCACCTTCATGCGGTCGGATCATTGTTTTCTCTTTAACTGTTATCATTAGCATATTGTCAACGTGTCTAATTCTAACATTTGGTAATATTTCTATTTACAGTCGTGATTCCTTGATTTATAAAAAATAAAATTGTGGCAAAACAATTTTATCAATTAAATTCAAATTAATTGATAAAATCAAAAAAATCGCCCAGCCATAGGGCCTTATTATTCTTAATAAAACTGCTGCCAGAAGATTTGAACCACTTCTCTAATCCTCTAGGTCTAGGAAACCAATTCCCAGGAATCCCAAGTGAGATTCCTGCCCTCCTGCCAAATCCAAGAGACATGTGTAAGTAGTAACTCCCATGCAACTGAATGGGCTTTTGTTGCCTCTTGATGTAGTATAACCTAAACCCATCCATTCATCACTATATTTTCTCATTCATTTTTAAATCATTTTTCTCCCAATGTTTCGGGGTAATTACATGAAATCGGTGCCTTTTCCAGTTGGAAAAATTAAAAGATAAAATAAGTTTAATTAACATTTTTTTTTAAATATCCATGAAATGAAGACACCTTAAAATGACAGGAAATTGTATTGTGCCATCTTAAGCTAAGCAATTTATTATTTTACGACTATTTTTCTACCTCATGTTTTGGTATTTTTGTCAACCCTGTTACAGACACAAGCGTTACTATATACTATAGTCAGTGTTGGGGAGTAACTAGTTACATGTAATTTACGTAATTACGTAATTTAATTACAAAATAAAAGTAATTGTAATCAGTTACAGTTACTGAGAAAAAATATGTAATTAAATTACAGTTACTTATGAAAATGTTAAGGATTACAAAGGGGGTTACATCTGCTTTTTTCACACACACTCCCACATACAGATTTAATTGATTTCGTTCATAAATTGCAGTGACTACTCTAAAATACGAAACAACAATGTTTCAGGAGTTTAGAACAAGCTTATTCGATAACTCTTTTATTTCCTATATGGGTTTATATATAGCTATGCTTCATTTTTTAAAGATTAACAGTTTTTTTCCAAGGCATTGTTAGATTCCAGTGTTTACTGTCATAGCTATGTAAAGATTTGATTTCAAAAACGGTATCATAACTAATAAAATATTTATTGTTATGATTTTAAATATGTATTTAACCTCAGAATGATCTCAAAGTAAGTCTGATTTTGTGGTGGCTGTGCTTCAAAGGGGACATTGATCTTCCACAAGTTGGTATGATTCTTTAGGGTCTTCATGTACGGTCTGCCACATACTTTGGTTAAAATTCCTCAGTGGTCGTGTAAAACAACACCCTTTTTACCTTGCTCTGTTCACAGTGACTCATTTTGGGGCATGTCCCTTTAAATG
>NW_015554098.1:195896-212810 GCF_001515605.1 Sinocyclocheilus anshuiensis
TCATCAGGTCACATGACCCGGAAGTTATATAGATTTTAATAATTAAAAAATTCATTAAAAATAGACAAAATCATATTTCCAAAATCCAAGTCGTGTAAGATGTGTGTCAGATGTGTGTGAAAATATTACAACTGGTGTGACGTCATCAGGTCACATGACCCGGAAGTTATGTAGATTGTAATAATTAAAAAATTACTTAAAAATAGACAAAATCATATTTCCAAAATCCAAGTCGTGTAAGATGTGTGTCAGGATTGTGTGACGATATTACAACTGGTGTGATATCTTTGGGTCACATAAGCAGGAAGTTATATAGATTTTAAAATTTTAAAAATGTATAATAGATGCACAAAATATATACATTTTAATTTGTGTACTATATGCTGCATGTATGTATAAATACATTGTAGGTGATTTGAGCTCTTTCAATAAAACAACCACATAGTTAAATAAATTTATTTCATTAAGATATTCAGTTTACTTACATATTTATAACAGATATAATAATCCTTTAAAAGTTAAAAATAATCTTAACCTATACTTAATTTATTTGCCAACATAAACTACACATGTAAAAGGATCACGGTTTTAGTGTTTTTTATGGAATAATGCACATATTTAATCAAATTTATTGTGGATTTTGCACTTTTGAGACACTCCCTAACTTGACGTGCGCAAGCGGAGATCGTTGTGAGGACCTTTTCACTTCAGAGGTTTAAAACAATTACATCATCAAATAATATTATTATTAATTTTAATATTATGTTTTTAAATGTGATCTGAACGAGATACAGCATGATCCATGACTACTATGCGATTACATATAAATTAATGCTGAAGTAAAGATCGAATGTCTAACGAATGTCCAACATAAAACCAACTTTACCGCACTCCAATACTAGGGGGTAATAATCAGAATTGGGCACAACACCGGTGTACCCTGATATCAGCATTCTGTAAGGTCATGTCACTGATCATGTCACATTTCAAGTCAAGTCACAGTTATTTGTATAGACTTTTATACAATACAGATTTTTAAATTAGCTTCACCAAAACAAACAGTGTCGCAAAATTAAATTCTAAAATGACTTAAATTTCAGCTGAAGAGCAGCTCTACAGAAGACAGTTTTCATTATTCAGCTTAATTTAGGTCAGTGTTGATTCCGTTTAGTTCAGTAATATTGTCAGTGTTGCAGTCCACCAAATTATAAAACAAATCGAATTCCGTTAGTAGATAGTATCATGAATAAAAAAGTAAACGAGTTCAATGTTGATTCAGTTTAGTTCAATGACAGAGGATGTTGCAAATGTAATCAAATATATATATCTTAGACATACTGACTTAAACTGACCCTAAGCAAAATAACATAAGCATAGTGTCCAATAATTATAATATTTGCTTGTTTGTTTTTAAGGGTTTGTATTATTTGATATGTAAACATTTAGTAGGATTGTGTGGTCTTAAACATATGGCAATGAAGGGATTCCCTAAAATTGTTGTTATTCTTCAAACTTTTTTAGACCGACCTGACTGACAAGCTCAACATCCTTGAGGTCAAAACTGACAAAAATCAGCAGGTTATCACACAGATGAAGGAGCAACAAATCAAATTAAAGGTTTGGAAATGTTTATTTTTCTTTTGGAATCTTTAGCAGAATCAGATGAAGGTACTGTAAGAGATGACAAGATGTGCATATACAGTTTTAACTATCACGTATGTCAGCATGTAGAGCTTTCATTTCCTTTGGTTTTGCTTTCCCAGGACCTAGCTGCAACCCGCAAACGTGTTCTTGAGTCTGAATACAGGCAGCTTAGAGAAATGATTGACCGAGATGAGAAAGAAGCCATGCTTGCTATCGATAAGGAACAGGAGAAAGGTCAGAGCAAACTGGTCTCCTTGATAAAGAAATTTAATGAGAACATCGAGAAGATGAGTAGGACCAAATCTGAGATCAACATTCTGCTGGACCAGTCGCAGTCACTAGAATTCTTAAAGGTGATGCAGAGTATGATTATGTGACCAAATGTTGAAATACATTTTTCATTTTTAGTACTGTTATTTGTGCCTTAGATGTATATATGATTAAATATTGTGTGTGAAGCCCAGTGCTGGTCTAGGATCTCTTACAAAAAGTAAGTCAATTCAAGATACGTAGATTGTATGTTTGTATTCTTGACTTTACCAATCTCTGTCACAGGCCTCTGTGGATTTGCCCTCTGTGGTAAATGTTGAGCCCTATAACCCTCGTATGAATGTGGAAAGTAAAGAGGTGATAGCTTATCATTCCTCTGCAGTTGCACTGAAGGAGTGGGTCACCAAATTAATGGAGCAGCCATTAGAAAACAGAATCTCTGTACTTAAACCAGGTGTGTAAGTGCAGAGCTTGTTTGCATGTTTTGATGTTTGTGTACAGCAACACCACACATAGTCATAGTCCGTGCTAAGAGTTCTGATATTCATATGTTTTTACAGAGTTTGAGAAATCTGTTCTTGGCGCAGGTGAGATTGTGTTTTGAAATAATTGGTGGGGAAATCTGGGACATACTAATCATATAAAGCATTTTATACAAGTGATTTTGTTGCCAGTTATATGTTGTTGAGATTATTCTAGGGCTGGGTGATATGGCAAAAAATAAAATCTTGATTTTGTTTTCTTCAGAACATTTGACCAATTCTCGATTTTTATTTGTATTTATTTATTTATTTACATTTAAGTCATCTTAAAAATGTAACTACATTTAACTAACATTTAAGTCACCTTAAAAAAATGTAACATGATTCAAGTAACATTCTCTATATTAACCATCTAATTAAAGAAAGCTCTATTCCAAGTGTACCCCACATTAAGGCCCCGATCAGACAGAATGCATTTTTGGAAGTGAGAGGTGCCTTTTTTAAAATTGTTTTCTATTGGCAGTGAGCGTTTTGTGTGCTGTTTATGCGCCCCGGGGGCCTCGCATTTTAGCCACCTGCTGTGCCTTGAGTTTTGTAGGAGCGCTCTGAACGCCCAACGTCATTTGCATTTTTTTCCATTGTCCAATCGAATTAATAGAGATCGTTGTGGTGATGGGAGTTTACATTAGCTTAGAATGTCCAGAGACTGCAATGATGGAGGAGAAACTTGTGGTGACTGTCGCAGGTTATCCGGAGCTGACTTCATGAATCACAGCTCCCACTATATTTAAAGTTTCTGCTAATATGGCAGTTTACTGCAAATCAAAGATTCTAGTGCGCTCGCGCTATAATCCTTGTTTAGACTGACAGGACAGCTGATTCAGTGGTTGGCTAGCAACATAAAAAAACTGCAGCGCACTGCACAGTCCGTTGCCCCATGCATTTTCAAACCTGAAAAACGCATTTTCTCTGATCGGGGCCTAAGTTGTCAACATGATATAAATGTAAAACAAATCACTTGTTAGATATATTTTTTACAGTAGAGATGCATGAAATATGAAGGCACTTATTGCACAAGCTTGTCTTAAACATGTATGTTAAGAAATAACACAAGAAATGCTAAAAAAAAATTCAAAATTCAAGGCAATTCAAAATCACTAAAAGTGTAAGACCAGTAGACTATTGTCTCGGTAGACTATTTCATGCAAACATGAAATATCAGACATAGTTCTTTACAGGTTTTTGCATTCCACTGCTCATTTTTTTTCTATATAAACATGCGCTTGATGGACACATTTGACCATTGCACTCGTATCTCTTGCAGCGCCTTGTGCATGAAACAGCATTCTAAAAACACAGTGCTCAAGTTATAAGAAGTTCAGCTCCCATCTCCTTGCATTTTTTCCTATTCCACTGCCCCTGTCATATCTTTTTCAATGCAAAAGCACAATCTGTGTGAATAGCACCTAGAAATATGTTCTGCTTACGGTCCTTCATAGAGTGCATCACACGTGAGCAATTAATCTCGTGCACCTTCATGCGGTCGGATCATTGTTTTCTCTTTAACTGTTATCATTAGCATATTGTCAACGTGTCTAATTCTAACATTTGGTAATATTTCTATTTACAGTCGTGATTCCTTGATTTATAAAAAATAAAATTGTGGCAAAACAATTTTATCAATTAAATTCAAATTAATTGATAAAATCAAAAAAATCGCCCAGCCATAGGGCCTTATTATTCTTAATAAAACTGCTGCCAGAAGATTTGAACCACTTCTCTAATCCTCTAGGTCTAGGAAACCAATTCCCAGGAATCCCAAGTGAGATTCCTGCCCTCCTGCCAAATCCAAGAGACATGTGTAAGTAGTAACTCCCATGCAACTGAATGGGCTTTTGTTGCCTCTTGATGTAGTATAACCTAAACCCATCCATTCATCACTATATTTTCTCATTCATTTTTAAATAATTTTTCTCCCAATGTTTCGGGGTAATTACATGAAATCGGTGCCTTTTCCAGTTGGAAAAATTAAAAGATAAAATAAGTTTAATTAACTTTTTTTTTTAAATATCCATGAAATGAAGACACCTTAAAATGACAGGAAATTGTATTGTGCCATCTTAAGCTAAGCAATTTATTATTTTACGACTATTTTTCTACCTCATGTTTTGGTATTTTTGTCAACCCTGTTACAGACACAAGCGTTACTATATACTATAGTTTAATTAGAACTATGTGATAGTTTTCACTTATATGAGCAGCATTTTAGTCCCTCTTTTCACTGGGATTTTCAAATTTTGGATTTTTAAAAAATATTTTTATATTTGTCATTCAGATGACCAAGAACATCCTAATTTTGGAGGGTGACCACATGTCAATTAAGAAAAAAAAATATTTTTACAAGAGAGATATTAAAAAAGGTCCAAAATAAAATATAGTTACAGTTACATTAAAAAAAACCTGGAAGGCTGTATCAAATATCATCTTTACAATTTTTATGAAGTTAATGACAGTAAACAGGATTGACGTCATAGTCACAGGCCTGACCAAAGTAACAGCGATGACAGGGCACACTTTCTTCAGCAATGAACCACTTCTCTAATCCTCTAGGTCTAGGAAACCAATTCCCAGGAATCCCAAGTGAGATTCCTGCCCTCCTGCCAAATCCAAGAGACATGTGTAAGTAGTAACTCCCATGCAATTGAATGGGCTTTTGTTGCCTCTTGATGTAGTATAACCTAAACCCATCCATTCATCACTATATTTTCTCATTCATTTTTAAATAATTTTTCTCCCAATGTTTCGGGGTAGGTAATTACATGAAATCGGGGCCTTTTCCAGTTGGAAAAATAAAAAAATAAAATGTTTAATTAACATTTTTTTTAAATATCCATGAAATGAAGACACCTTAAAATGACAGGAAATCGTATTGTGCCATCTTAAGCTAAGCAATTTATTATTTTACGACTATTTTTCTACCTCATGTTTTGGTATTTTTGTCAACCCTGTTACAGACACAAGCGTTACTATATACTATAGTCAGTGTTGGGGAGTAACTAGTTACATGTAATTTACGTAATTACGTAATTTAATTACAAAATAAAAGTAATTGTAATCAGTTACAGTTACTGAGAAAAAATATGTAATTAAATTACAGTTACTTATGAAAATGTTAAGGATTACAAAGGGGGTTACATCTGCTTTTTTCACACACACTCTCAACTCCCACATTAATTGATTTCGTTCATAAATTGCAGTGACTACTCTAAAATACGAAACAACAATGTTTCATGTTTCAGGAACAAGCTTATTCGATAACTCTTTTATTTCCTATATGGGTTTATATATAGCTATGCTTCATTTTTTAAAGATTAACAGTTTTTTTCCAAGGCATTGTTAGATTCCAGTGTTTACTGTCATAGCTATGTAAAGATTTGATTTCAAAAACGGTATCATAACTAATAAAATATTTATTGTTATGATTTTAAATATGTATTTAACCTCAGAATGATCTCAAAGTAAGTCTGATTTTGTGGTGGCTGTGCTTCATGTGCTTCAATGATCTTCCACAAGTTGGTATGATTCTTTAGGGTCTTCATGAACGATCTGCAACAAACTTAACAAACTTTTCCTCAGTGGTCGTGTAAAACAACACCCTTTTTACCTTGCTCTGTTCACAGTGACTCATTTTGGGGCATGTCCCTTTAAATGCTAATGAGCTCTGCTCACCCGCCCCTTTCTTCCGTGGAAGAGCAAAGGCGATTTGCAAATAATCATAAAAAATATAAAGTGTCAGACTTACTTCTGGAGGTGCAGCTGGATCACGAACAATGGGTACTGATCTATCCTTGAGTTTTGATGACAGAATTTGAATTTTTGAGTGAACTATCCCTTTAAACCTTGCATTTAAACAGGTCAGTTGTTCGCTTCTGTGTGTGTGTGTTGGGGAGTAACTAGTTACGTGTAACGGAATTACGGAATTTAATTACAAAATAAAAGTAATTGTAATCAGTTACAGTTAGAGAAAAAAATGTGTAATTAAATTACAGTTACTTATGAAAATGTTAAGGATTACAAAGGGGGGTTACATCTGCTTTTTTCACACACACTCCCACATACAGATTTAATTGATTTCTTTCATAAATTACATTGACTGCTCTAAAATATGAGACAGCAATGTTTCAGGAGTTTAGGACGTGCTTATTCAATAACTGTTTTATTTCCTATTTGGATTAATGTATTTGCTTTATTTTCCCAAGCCATTGTTAGATGCCAGTGTTTCCAGTCATAACTATGCAAAGATTTGATTTCAAAAACATTATCATAGCTGTTAAACTATTTCTTGTTATGGTTTTAAATATGTATTTAACCTCAGAATGATCTCAAAGTAAGTCTGATTTTGTGGTGGCTGTGCTTCAAAGGGGACATTGATCTTCCACAATTTGGTATGATTCTTTAGGGTCTTCATGAACGGTCTGCAACATACTTTGGTTAAAGTTCCTCAGTGGTTGTGTAAAACAAAACCCTTTTTACCTTGCTCTGTTCACAGCGACTCATTTTAGGGCATGTCCCTTTAAATGCTAATGAGCTCTGCTCACCCACCGTTTCTTCCATGGAAGAGCAAAGGCGATTTGCAAATAATCATAAAAAATATAAAGTGTTAGACTTACTTCTTCTGGAGGTGCAGCTGGATCACGAACACTGGGTACTGATCTATCTTTGAGTTTTAACTTTTTAACAAAACCTGCCTTGAAAATCAAAACGGCTTGATAATTGAGACTGTTTAGGATTTTGGGGGATTAAAAAAAAGGAGTGAATGGATTTTTATCATTGTAGGGTGGTTGTGTCCACACACTGCTAAGATACATTTATATGCAAACACCATGTAAAAGTGAATTTTGCATCCAATGTCTACTTTAAAATTTAAATATAATCTTAATTCAAGCGATGAAGGATTTCGAAAGTCTGACAGTAATCAGTTGAATACTACTGTAAGGTTAACCCTGCCTGGTTTACATGTTTGAAAATGATAAACAGTTGAAAACATTAGAAATTTAGAAAAGTAATCAAAAAGTAATCAAATGTAATCAGTTACATTACTTTAATAAAGTAATTGAAAAGTTACACTACTTATTACATTTTAAGTATGGTAACTTGTAATCTGTAACCTATTACATTTCCAAAGTACAAGTGTCAACACTGACTATAGTTTAATTAGAACTATGTGATCGTTTTCACTTATATGAGCAGCATTTTAGTCCCTCTTTTCAATGGGATTGTTTCAAATTTTGGATTTTTAAAAAATATTTTTATATTTGTCATTCAGATGACCAAGAACATCCTAATTTTGGAGGGTGACCACATGTCAATTAAGAAAAATATATATTTTTACAAGAGAGATATTAAAAAAGGTCCAAAATAAAATATAGTTACAGTTACATTAAATAAAACCTGGAAGGCTGTATCAAATATCATCTTAACAATTTTTATGAAATTAATGACAGTAACAGGATTGACGTCATAGTCACAGGCCTGACCAAAGTAGCAGCGATGACGGGGCACACTTTCTTCAGCACACTGCACATATTTGTTTACATAATACTGCAAAGTTTTACCATTTTAAATTGCATTATATTGTATTGCACTTACTTGGCATAGTTGTATTAGTGAAGTCAAGTCACCTTTATTTATTTAGTGCTTTATACAATGCAGATTGTCAAAGCAGCTTTACAGTGCTAAACAGGAAAATAGTGTCGATAACGTAGGAGGACAATAGAGTTCAGTTAAAGTCAGTTCATTGTTAATTTAGCACATTACATTTCTAAGAGCTATCCAAAGTTAAAACTAATGTTTTAAGGGTATTGTAACTAGATAATGTGTCCATCTATTTGTCTGTGTCCCCTCACAGAACTTAAAATACACTGATTTGGTTCAATTATTAGGCAAGGAAGATGATCAGATCTTGGTCTATCTGTGATCATCTGAAACCAGACCAAGATGTTGATGCTGAAATTTGGTTTTACTTTCTTGAACATTGCAAGACTGGGGTGAGGGTCTGCAGTCACCTTGCTGCTCTTGTTTGTAATTGAATTTACATGTATGTATTATTGACAGTGAGTTATGGGGGGAAAATATAATTTTATTGAGACTGATACTCTTATCCCAGTCATTAGTAACAATACCAACAATACTAACTAAAAATGTAACTGATGCTCATATGCCACTGAATGATATAGGTGTTAGCTCAATAATAAACCCAGGGTGACCTTTACAATATTTTAATTTTACACAGACAATCTTTAAAAACAGGGTGACACCTAATCTATGTCGTCCCTGTTACCCACATCAAAACATGTTACTCTGAAAAGTAACAGGGCTGACAGTAACAGGTTTGACGATTTCAAACTAATTTGCTCATTTCTAGCTAATAGTCAAGTTCACAAAAGCACGTTGTACACATTGAAAGGATGTTACTTGTAGATATTGGTTATATTAAATGTAAAAAATAAGTGTTTGAATTTACATTTTAAAAATGGTAAGAGTATTGACATTGCATGATACCCCCCCTCAGTCAAGCCTTATAAATCATCAAAAATGGAACATTATAGAGGAGTGAGAGAAACATGCTTCTGTCTTAAGTGTTGGAATCCTGAGAGATGTAACCTCCTAAAGTTACTGCCACTTGAATGTGCCATTATGTACACTTATGCCAAAAACATTGCTTAACAATGAAACTGTATTTAAAACGATATGCAAATGTGATTTTTATATAATTTTGCCTTTTTTTGTCAAATTAAAAGTCCTGCTGAAAAGAAAAATCATAGTGCGGGACAGGCCAAAAACCTTACCTTACACTTACCAGCATAAATGCTATTTAAGTTATTTAAAATAATGTTTAATTGACTTTAATTTGATGTCATACTGATGAAAGAATACATAATATTGCGGTTTTCAAATCACAAATTTAGTTGTTGTTAAATTAATTCTATGTTTGATTATTTCTTAGGGATGCAAAAAGCACCGATCGCGTGGTATGACCCTTCAGCACATTTGAGCTGTGGTCCCAAAGCCAAGGCTTCAGGAACTAAACAGAAAAATTCCAGTAAGTCAACTGCTTATATATTTTTTTAATAATATTTTGGAGCCATAAACAACACACATTAAAATGTACACCTTCCTCTCATTGTTCTTCTATTTCTTGATAGGCAAGACTGCTAAAGATCAGAAGGATCACAAAGAGCGCAAAGACCAGAAGCCAAACAGTAAGCTCTGACTACCCCTCCATGTGTTCATTATTTTACAACTGACTATTACTGTTTGCCTGATTACTGTTATGTGTGTTGAACATATTCACACCTAGTGATAAAAAGGAGGGGCCTGTGTTAGTTTATGTTTCACAGAGATTTTCTCAAATTGTTCTGAAAAGGAATGTGAATCAAATTAATATATCTTAGAAATGATTCTAACATTATATGTATATTCTCTTTGCCAGGATCTAGGAATCCTTCTAAAGGAGCAAATCCTGTTTTCTCCAAAAGCATGGAAAACTTGCTTGACATCACAGTTAAAACTGTAGACATACCTGACATAAGTATGTGGAAAAAGTTCTTCTTCAATCTTGCCCTCCAAAATTGAATCTTTACTGTAAGGGGTCTGTGCTCCAAAACTACACCATTTACTGTAATTCCAGAATAGACTCAGATGCTACTCTAGAAGCAGAAAAGAAATATATCAGACCAGGTGTTTTTAAATAATTGAATGTCAGGCAGGGGTGCAGTTCCCACACAACGAAGTAGTATTAATAATGTACATGTGTACTCTTCAAAAAAAAGGCACTGATTGTTGACACACTAAAATATATAGATTTGTGTGTGTATAAATACTGTATATACACACACACACATACAGTCAGGTCCATATATATCTGGACACTAACACAATTTTCCTAATTTTTGCTCTGTATGCCACCAGAACAGAATTAAAAATAAAACAATCAAGTTGAAATTGAAGTGCATTTTAATTTATTTCTTGACTGGATGTTGTGAAAGGGTTTTTCTTTACCATGGAGAAGATCCTCCGATCATCCACCACTGTTGTCCTCCGTGGACATCCAGGCCTTCAAATGCAAATGGCACACTTAGAATCAACTCTAGTCCTTTTACCTGCTTAATTGGTGTAGAAATAATGAAAGAAAAGCCCACGCCTGTCCATGAAACAGCTTTTGAGTCAATTGTCCAATTACTTATGGTCTCTTGAACAGGGGGGGAGATACATATTAAAGAGCTGTAATTCCTTAACCTTTCGTCCAATTTTGATGAGAATACCCTCAAATTAAAGTTCAGAGTGTGCACTTTAAGCCCATATACATATAACTGTAAGTTGAATATGTTTTGGTCCGCAGCTAAAATAATACAAATTGTGCATGTGTCCAAATATATATGGACCTGACTGTATATATATATACACAGTATCTCACAGAAGTGAGTACACCCCTCACATTTTTGTAAATATTTTATTATATATTTTGATGTGACAACACTGAAGAAATGACACTTTGCTACAATGTAAAGTAGTGAGTGTACAGCTTGTATAACAGTGTAAATTTGCTGTCCCCTCAAAATAACTCAACACACAGCCATTAATGCCTAAGCCGCTGGCCACAAAAGTGAGTACACCCCTAAGTGAAAATGTCCAAATTGGGCCCAAAGTGTCAATATTTTGTGTGGCCACCATTATACACCGGCCCTCCAGGACCGAGTTTGGACAGCCCTGGTTTAGACATTAATGGCTGTGTTTATTTTGAGGGGACAGCAAATTTACACTGTTATACAAGCTGTACATTCACTACTTTACATTGTAGCAAAGTGTCATTTCTTCAGTGTTGTCACATGAAAAGATATAATAAAATATTTACAAAAATGTGAGGGGTGTATTCACTTCTGTGAGATACTGTATATATGTACATTTGAGCATGATCTAAGAAGAAACTATGCTTCTAACCACAGGTTGAGAGCTATAGTTCCATCACGCATGTTTGTGACCCTGTTTGCAAATGTTTGAAACAATGGTTTCATGAAACAGCAAATTGTTGAATTTTGTGGGTAGCGACAGAAGAGCCATAGTTGGCTAACAGTGCTATTAGGAAATGCACCCCCGATTGTTTGGATTTGTTATACTAATGCATTAATAAAATGAGTGAACCTTTCATTCCCTTTGGAGGCAATACATTAGTGGTTTCTGAAAGCTTTTTATTTCCTCTTTCTCTCATTACAGATCCACCTGCTATTTCACCAGCTGTGCTAAACTTTGTTAAACGAAGTGACCTTCTTAAATGTGAGTTTGACATAGTTTCGATTTTATCCACTTGTTCATGTTCATCACCTTTTACATCTATATGCATGGGTTTCTTTTGTCTAGATGGCACTATCCTCAATTTTGACGTCAGAACAGCTCACAAGCGGATCTCGCTGTCTGAAAACAACACCAAAGCGACAGTCTCGGACGACCCAGCTCATTATACAGATATTCCCCTTCGCTTTTCTGTCTGTTCCCAGGTGCTCTGCACAAAGGGTTTCTCTCAGGGCCGTCATTATTGGGAGATCAAAATGAGCAGTAACAACTTCTGCGGATTGGGACTTGCATACGGACGAATTGACCGCAAGGGTCCCTCTAGCCGTCTGGGGCGTAATGCAGACTCCTGGTGTGTGGAGTGGTTTAACGTGAAGCTTTCTGCATGGCACAACAGCATCGAGACGGTGCTGCAGAATCCCAACCCAAGCCGCGTGGGCATCTTGCTGGACTGTGATCAGAGAAGTGCAACATTCTATACTGTGCAGGACCGGGCCTACCCTTTCCACACATTTGTCTTTCCTTTCACTGAGGCTGTGTATCCCGCTTTCTGGATCTTCTCAAATGGCTCTTCTGTCTCTTTGTGCAAGCTCAGCAATTGAAAGTATCTAAATTGAACTGATACTCATTTTAATGAATTGAAGTTTTGTTTATCTTTGGAAGAAAAATGTAGATATTTTTTATATACTGTCATCTGTGTCCATTCAGTGAGTCCACACAACCAGAATGTTCAAGCTTCATGAAATCTTTGAAGGATTTTCAATAGATGGGCAAAAATAATTACGGTAAATTAAAAATATCTTCATTTTTGTTCCAAAGATGATTAAGTCTTTTGAAACGGGTTTGAAATGACAGGAGCATGAGTAACAGATGACAGAATATTAATTTATGGGGTTTAATCAAGCCAGGTTTGATGCAAATAAACTTTTTAATTCTAATTTAGGTGTGTTGTGACTGTACAGAATGCATAAAGCCGTCTTAAAGCAGTTTTAATCTATAAATGTCTGGGTAATGTCTTTACATGTTGACCAAAAAAAAAAAAAAGATTGATGGATGATATCTAAAGGCTAATGCAGTCCAACTGTCACTAAATAAACCTCAATAAACTATTATAACTATTATATGGCTACGTACCAAATAAAAGTAAATTAATTATTGATTTAGTCTGAAATTACTTTCAAGAACAAGACTGCAGAAGTGATGCAAGAGACACTAGCTCAGCTATGCTGAAAATACTTAAATTGAAAACAGCACAAGACAACACTCAATCGAATCGTTTAGTGGTCATTATTCAAAAATGTTTGACTTAATTGCTATGATTGACGTCATTGATCCAGAAAAGGGAAATTTCAATGTACATATGTGGTTTGCAAATGTTGACACATTATTCTTAATTAATCTTACTTTGTTCTGTGAATTGTGTTATTTTGGCTGATTTTACTTGCGAGTTGTTTGAAGTGTTTAACTTCATCACATGATCACACTTGACATTTGTTGGTTTGATCACATGGGCAAAGTCCACTGGCAGTGTGCTCCAGATAGAGTTGTATTGGTTCTTGATCAAAGTATCCTCGCCGGGTCCAGTCAGTTTTTAATTTAAGCATGTGCAATTCTGTCAAACCAACAAGTGTTAAATGTGTGTTAAAAATGTTAATAGTGAAAAGAAAAGTTTAGTAGTAAGGCATTTATTGTTTGCTTTATGCAATATTACAATTTTGGTTGATACATCATATAGAGTGATTATTTAAAAAATGTAAATGAAAATATTGTACATTGTTGGGGAGAAAAATATACATAAAGTAAAATATCAGAATGATACCAATAAAAGCATTACATGACCAAGTCTCGTATAAGAATAAATATAACATCATCTAGATTTATTGTTCTTTCTTTCTCATCTTCTGTTGTATTGATCACATTTGTGAAATTATGTTATGACTTAATCCTGCTCCTGTAATGGTGATTGTTCATTTGTGCAGTTCACATTGTTTTCAGTGCTGAACAATAAAAAAAATATATATAATTACAATAAAAAAATAAACTACATTTTTGACCAAGGAATTCTTTATGTTCTAACTTAATTAAATGTTTTGGCTCAATCGTCTCCAGCTTGTAATACATGTTGGTATGTTATCTGGATATACAAACACGCCTAGTTACACATCAAACACAATGCCAGGAGCAGCTACTGTCAAATAAAAACTAGGCTTCATTTGAGTTTGAAAAACAAGACATAAGCCATGGGTGTTAACCTCGTGTCATGTTTCTAGCGTACAGAAGTCAGTGCAAAATATTTCAACCTTCAATATTCAATACAGAGAATCCCATTTCATCTAACACTCGCAAACGTTTAAAATGATCAACTATCAGTACTCCCAAGGAGAATAATATTCATTTAAAACCCCTTTGACATATTTAGAGCATGTGTAAAAAGAAAAAAGTGCAATTACAGTTGTAAAGAAAAAATGTTTTCATCAGTATTTATACACAAACATATTCGAAAGTAATTTTTAATGACACTAATCAAAAAACATCACAATTTTGATTTTATCCTTTCTCAAGGTATAGAAGCATTCTCAAGTTTTCAGACATTACTAAACTTTTTTTAATAAAACTAATACAGCAGTCTACATTTTGATGTACAACTGATAAAGATAATTTAACGCGAAAATATTCAGTCTTTGAGATAAAATGATACATACTTTTGGTAACACTTGTAAACCTTTTAGCTTCCAAAAAAGTATCAAAATCTCCTTCAAAATTATGTATGAAAACTGGCTGCCATCTAGATTAGTTCTCTTTAACAATCTGTAAGGTAAAATCACTCTGAACATGAAATGAACTAAACCAAACTATAAACTGCTCAAATACATTACATCAGCAAAACCTCATATTAATCAAAAAAGGTTTTAATGGCTAATATGTCTAACTCCTGCAAAGAGAGGTGACACTAGTTCAGGGAGAGTTACCATTAGGAAAGCCACAGATGTAGATATAATTATATGAAACTTATTACATACATTACATACTACCACTCCACAAGCTGTTTTTGTTTTCTATCCTGTCCTAGTTTTTCAAGAACATTACTGTTCTTATGCTACAACTGCACTGAAAGCAGAAAGACTTGGAAGAGTGGGACTAAAGAAAATACTCAGAAACCCTGTAAGGGTGGTTATATTCTAGGCAAAGTAAATTTTACTAAAGCAGGATGCATAAAATCATGAATCTCTATGGAAATGTGAAGAAAATAAACAATGAATAAAACAATAAAAATGCCTGATAATCAGCATATGTGAACAACAAAATAAAGAACGGTATCTTAATCCAGTGCTCTGAAACCTTTTACTGCCATTTCATAAACTAAACCAATAACACACGTGGAACAGTTGCAAAATAATAAGATATCAATGGCACACCCATTCACAATCTACTCTAGATTCAAGCAGTACAATGGTGTTTCACAAAAGACGTTTACAAAACATAAGGACCTAAACAAAATTATTGCACAGCTTCATTTACATATACAACTCAAATACAAGATTTCTGCAGTGAGTTGTATTTTCACAGACCTATGGCACTCAAGATCAGTGCAAAACATTTGTGTCCAAGCAGCTTTGTTTGTAACATTCTCCACTGGACTGAATTTTATTTTTTATGATTGCCTGAGCTCTGCTTACAGCTAAATATGATTCCATTGTGGACTAAATATCTAAAACCTGAGCCATTCCTAGAGCTTCTGGGTAGCACTCCCTGGGAGAAAAAAAAAAATTATGCACACAAATTTACAAACCTGTTTCAACAGAGATAGACACCTTGTGGGCAGTTTGAGAACTGCAGGAGATGTGCTTGAGCGAGAAAGGGGCTTTTAAACTCTCAGAAATAACCACTGCAGATGTTATTACTAGAGCAGCACATGCACATTATGTACATTTACATTTATGACATCAGGGTGTCTTCCTTTCATGCTGTGCTACTTTCTGGGGTGGAAATAGCACAGACAGAATGATTACAGCCTTACTAAGACACTGTCACAGTTTCCTGTGTGTTGCTAGCTGTGTCAATGTGATCGGCTGAGGGTTCTTCAGCCTCTGAGGCGCTGGAGTCATCATCATCTGTGTGTTCTGCACTGTGGTACAGCATGAGGGCCTGGGTCTTATGGGTAATGGTGATGGTGCATGGACCTTGCGCCCACGGCTCTCCATCCACCTGCATTGGCATCCGAGAACTCTTCAACACCAGCTACCACAAAAAAGCAAAGGATAAAGAGTCACCTTTATTCATACAGTGAATTACGCAATACGTATCATTTCAAAGCAGCTTTACAGTATTAGGAAATAACAGAATCAGTGATTCAAATTTCTTCAAACGTGAAAAAAAATCTAATTCTTCTTTCAAGTAGCTATAAACACAATAGTCATTAATCAGCTCGATTCGGTTCAGTGTTGGTTCAGTTCAGTTCAATACCAATGTTTATGTTGTAAAATTCATCAAATTATGAATTGAGATCAAATCAAAAGCAGCTTTAAAGGGGTCATATGATGCGATTTCAAGTTTTCCTTTCTCTTTGGAGTGTTACAAGCTGTTCGTGAATAGATAAGATCCCTGACGCTGCAAAGACTAAAGTCTCAAAACCAAAGAGATATTCTTTATCAAAGTTAAGACTCTGCCACGCCCCCCTAAAACGGCTCGTTCTAACACGCCCCCACATATCTACCTCACTATGTGGGAATATTTGCATAATGCGCCCAAATGTGCACGCAAAGAAAGAAGGCGTGGTTTCAGTAACCGCAGTTAGTGTTGAAGCAGCATCTTTAAAAAAGCATCATATGACCCCTTTAAAGAAGGCAAAAGTGGCATAATTCAGCTCAAGTCAGTTCAATGTTGAATCAATCCTGTTCAATAACAGAACATGTTGCAAAATTCATCAATCATGAAACATTTATTTAGGCTATAAAGCAGCTCTACAGAAGACAAATGAGTCATTATGCACCTCAACTCAGTTCAAGATTTGTTCTCATCTAATATCGCCAGCACCGATTTGTGGATTGCTATTATTCAGCATAGAGGTCTTCACAGGCATTACATTACATTACATTAAATTTAGTAATTTAGCAGACACTTATCCAAAGCGACTTACAAATGAGGACAATGGAAGCAATCAAAATCAACA
>NW_015554098.1:212941-215025 GCF_001515605.1 Sinocyclocheilus anshuiensis
GCAGTACACGTAGCAAGGTTTTTTTTTTTTATTATATAATAAAAAGAAAACACATAGAATCGAAAAAGCATAGAGGAAGCTAGTGTTAGAGGCCTTTTCTTTTGCTTTTTGTTAATTGTATAATAAATAAAAAGAAAACAAATAGATAGAATACAAAAAAAAGAAACAGAACAGAGAAGCTAGTGTTAGTTTTTTTTTTTGAAGAAAACAAGCAGTTAGTAAATAAATAGAGTGCAAGTGCTTTTTTTTTTAAAGAATAGAATTAGAATAGAGAGTGCTAGAGTTAGAGGGTCAAATAAAGATGGAAGAGATGTGTTTTTAGCCGATTTTGGCTAAGGACTCAGCTGCTCGGATTGAGTTGGGCAGGTCATTCCACCAGGAGGGAACATTAAACAGGCATTAAAGTTAGCATGAAATAAAAACTGTAACCGTCTTTTCCCAGTTGTGATCCAGGTGAAATTGCTTCTTTAATAAGAAAAATAAAGGGAGGGACTTGAATTTGTCTTTCAGAAATCGATTGGATAGTCAGATTTCTGTTGCTTGCTAATTACTGCAGTCACTTCATGTGAGTGACAGGTTGCTGAAGGGACAGCATTGAGACTTGACTGGCTATTGGACAACCTTATTGCCCAGACCTGACACTGTAGACACCGCAAAAGGGAAGAGACGTCATTGCAAGGGGATAGGCATGTTAAAGTATAGTTTAGTTTGTCTGGAGTTTTCAATTCATTTCTATGGAAGCTCACGTGTTGGCTTGTGAAAAACACTGAGCATCCAAGAGTATACAAAACTTTATGCAAACGAGCATAAAAACGAGTCTTAAATATTTAAAAAATACAGATTGTGCTGGAGTTTCTGCTGGATTTTGTGTGTGAATCATATTGTTTACACATTGGATGCTTTGATATATGTTAAATATTGTAGTTTTGACACTTTCACTGTGAATAGACTTAACAAGTTTATTAAATTGACATATATATGATTATATTGACTGTGTACTGAAAAAACAGATTAAACAAAATTGCTATAGACACACCCTAAAGTGGAGACGTTGTAGTGTTTTGAGTGCCATGGAGCTGAACCATTACTCACACTTAAGCACCATTTAAGCTGTATGAATAAAGAACATTTGTATGTCTTACCCGTACTGTATGTGCCTGTCCCAGCCTCACAGGATTGGCCAGATTCACCTGGATCTGTGCACAGTGGAATGAGCCATAAACTCCCACCACCTCTAATAAACCATCATCAACACTAAAGAAAGAAAAAGGAAATAAAGAAAATACTAATTAAACAGGCAATATTTGCAAAGGTCATTCTACTCTGATCCAGATCTATAAGTATACATTTTTATTTAATTTCAACCTAATCTTGACAAAGCCAAGTCTGTATATTATAGTATAGTAGAGAATATGAAGTGTATAGTAAAGTGGCATTTGGATTCTCACCGTGTTGGAGGATAGGGTTCATCTCCCATTCCCTCCCACAGTCTACAGCCACCGCCCCAGTAGCCGATATTGCACACTATTATCCCCTCCAGACTGGGCAAAGTCACTTGTTCTCCATCCAGCTCCAGCTAAAGAAGCACAATTAAGCATTATCGAACATTAAATCTATAATAATGCAGCATCTTCCATATGTGTGGCCAAAAAGAGAAACTATAAACTCATAGTTACATCTATTAGAAACAGGATTTTTCTGTAGTTTATGCTTAAAAATACACATTTGGTCAGAGCTGTGGTATAGCGGTTACCGGTTACAGCACGTTGCTGCATTTTGTGTTAAAGGGGTCATATGATGCTTTTTTAAAGATCATTATTTTGTGTATTTGGTGTAACAGAATATGTTCTCTCCCTCTCTCGCGCTCGCTCTCTCTCTCTCTCTCTCTCTCACACTCGCTCGCGCACACACACACACATACACACACACACACGATGCGCAAAACTCTGCATTTGAACAGTCAATAGCAAATACTTAAACTAATAACAAAACAGTAACTTTGCTGATCATAGCAAAGTCAGAATTACCTCCTCTCCTAGGTTCACGAAACGGTCGTCCATAAAATGCATTGCTGTTCTGTTGTA
>NW_015554098.1:215220-217594 GCF_001515605.1 Sinocyclocheilus anshuiensis
TTTAGTCTTTGCAACTTCAGGGATCTTATCTATGCACAATCAGCTTGTAACACTCCAAAGAGAAAGGAAAACTTGAAATCGCATCATATGACCCCTTTAAGCTTCATAGCATTAAAATACTTTTTTCCTATTTCAGGTTTATGCACAAAAAATGTTAAACACTGCAGGGCTTTCAACACTGCTGGGTCTGCAGATGTCAGCTTCTGTCACATGGCATTTGAATTGGGTCTAACTGTTTGTATGAACAATGGTAGATAAGGCAATATTTGGGAAACCTGTTTAGAAAAAGTAATCATGTTTGCAATTCCATTTGGTGCTGCTAGCGGTTCAGAAATTACAACGCAGCTTTTAAGAAAGCATAACTTGTTCTCTCAAAAGCACCAGGAATCTGTAACCAAAAGTAACAATACAGAGCTGTTGCTTGAAGCCGTTTGTTAGAGATATGCTGTGTCCCTATTCGCCTCCTTATACTATGCCCTAAAAGTATGTACTCTTTTTGTGAAGAAAAAGTACATACTTTTGAGTGTTTAGCAGAATAGGCAAGCTTTGGGACATACTACTTTGTCATAATTATGTCTTTAACAGAGCACTCTGTTGCCACCCTATCACCATTTAAACTGCCTGTCAATCATCTTCTCACCGTTAACATCACCCACATTTCGTTTAATTCAATTTCCTATGGTATTGGAGAGAAATGATCTTTCAACTCTCCCCATGTGTTTGCATAATACTGCATTTAAAAATGAATGACTAAATGTATCTTTATAAAAGATCTCAATGTTGTTGCAGATGGAATATAACGCAGATAGCATGAAATAAATATTTTTTCAACAGGTCACCTTACTCTACTTGTCCATCGGCCTCGCATATCCGCCATGTCTGTAGTTTTTTAACACTTTTAATTCACGTTTGTAATTCTAGTCTAATCCTCATCCAACACGCAATGGGTCGTGGGTATTAGCCCATGGGATTAGCTGTTAAGAGCGTGCACGGATCTGGACTTTAAATTTCCACCAGAAATAGTAAACCATCCAGGTACCTTTAGGATACTCATTTTAACAAACCACGATTTGGGACACACTAATTCTAATTTTGAATGTTATTTAGGATGGATAGTATGTGAATTGGGATGCAGCAATAGATTCTTAAGGCTAGAATACACTACACAATTTTTGCCCCGATTTTCCCATGATTTACAGTCCAACCAAGTTGATGCTAGTTGTCGAAAGTCAGAGCCAGTCCACAGATTTGAGTTCACAGATTTCATTGAAAATCACATAGTGTGTGATGATCACAGACTCCCATTTTTTTAGCTTCAGACTATGATTCCATCCATTGATCCTCAGGCGTTTAGTGTATGATGGCCAGTTTTCCTCTATGACTGCGTTTTAAAATTTGTTGCGATTTTAAAAGCCATGTAGTGTATTCCAGGCTTTAGTATTTCATCATATCATAACTGAGACACCACAGCAATGAAGCAGGAAGTTCCTGTCAATGCTAAGGCTTCCAGAGAACGCGCTAATCATATGACGCCAACAACAACAAAGGAAACAATTAGAAAACACTTTTCCCTTGAATCACTTGTCTCAGTAAGCAAATTAAAATGTTTACCTCAATCCTCTTATCCAGATCTTTACATTCTTGCACTAAACAATCTTTGGTACCATAGAAGAAGTACACTGCCTGTGAGAAAAGAAAATTGTCAGCACTGTCAGTCATGAATTTACAAAACACTTCTGTTTTTAATGAAAAGGGGGAACCTAGCAGTGTGTTGATACAGGAAAAGTTGTGTAATAGTCCTACTAGTAGTCGATAGATAAGTTTTTATAGGTACAGTGAACTTACTGCATTCATGTTTTATTGCATGTTTTATAGCTGCAAACTGAGGTGAGACATAGTTAGGGCAGGTTTAGTGTGGTATGGTTAGGTTTAAGGATGGGTTAAGGGGCAGGGTTAGGGTCAACAGTGTATAGATGTATCTAAAGAAATTAATTAAAAAACAAGATGTACATTTATGTACACAATAAGTGCACTGTATCAAAAAAAATGATTTAAAAGCTAGTACATAGTAGTTAAAGACATTTCATATAAAAAGGGTCCTTTTTATAATTGTGGATGTATAAATCAACTCCAGAGTCATGACATTTTCTCAGTTATATACAGTCTTTACACTGAAGAAATTATTTTGAAACAAGTATACTGTAAGCAAACTTAAGTCAAATAAAGGAAATTAGATGGTTTTACAGATATAAATGTTTTTACATTGAAATATGCAGCTTATCTTCACCATGTACAAGACACCACCCCCACAGCTTGCGGAGAATCAACAACTGGCTGACGATCTGAATGTGTTTTACTGCAGATTTGAAAAGGA
>NW_015554098.1:217803-247462 GCF_001515605.1 Sinocyclocheilus anshuiensis
CATGTATGTCTGCACTATGTTTGTACTTTCTTCTACACTGGAAGCTCCTGTCGTCAAGTCAAATTCCTTGTGTGTGTAAACATACTTGGTAATAAAGCTCTTCTGATTCTGATTATCTGATATGAAAAATGAATTAATCCCCTGATATGAAAAATGAAAAGATGGACAGGAAACGCCTTAGACCTTATTGATGATTCGGCTGGAGAAAAAGGAGGGCGTTTTCTCTCTGTGCGCATGGAAGTTCAGTGCCATGAGAGCATCAGGACCCACTGAGAAATAATTATTCATGGACAACACCTGGCAAGAAAACAACTTCATGATTGATTTAACAAATACTGTGTTTCATGGGATTTTATGCTAATAAATTGGTTGTGTTCAAATTTGCTTAGCATACAAATAATTTCATTTGCATGTTTCTGGGGTACATCCTCCTGCTGGTTGATCATATATTGTATGTACTGACCTTTGGCTTACGAAAATAGTTTCCTTTGGAGACAACTTGAACTTTCCACCTAACACATTAACAGCAGAAATACAAAATAAATTGAATGACAAAAGCCATTCCTCATAATTCACGACTTTACGGCACAGCCAGGGTCTTACCTGTCCATTTGGACTACCTCGGCCTCTAGAACATTCCTGAGCACCTGTTCTACTGGAATCTCTCCAGCATATCCTGCTCCCCATCCTAAAGAGTTTGATAAATCATTGCCTGTGCCCAACGGCAGGATAGTCACAAGAGGGATAAACTGATCCTGACCCTTTACAGAATGAGAAAGAGACAAACACAGACAATATTTTAATAACCCAAGAAACAACAAATGACCTTTTTTTAATGAAATAACACCACGAATGTGAATATAAGCATCACATAATGACATTACAGATCCTACTAGCAAGGCCACATACTGTACATGTACAGTCATTATATGGCACAGCGTTAAAACACATGGGGGAAAAAAGCTTGGCTTACATCCACAACAACTGAATTTAATATAATGTATAACATGTTCAAGTCCACTCAACTATTTGGCTACAGCTCTCACCTTCAGCTTCATGGTATCAATGGCATCCAGAACCCAGCCTACTGTGCCATCTCCCCCACACACCAGAACACGCACGCTGCCTGGGGGCAGAAGAGTACACAGCTGCAGGGCTTTAGAGGGAGGCAGCTCAGAAAGATCAAACACCTGGAAGAAACAAAAAACGAAATAACTTAACTTCTTGTTTTAATCATTAGATAGTAGGAAGAATGCGATCGGTCTTTCAAACAAAATAAAAAGAGCCAAGAATGCATGGAAACAGAGAGAGAGACTGGCTGATTATGTGAATGTAAGCACAGACTCAAGTGACACCTGCACGGGGTTCAGGAGGGTACGAAATTCTCCCAGTAAAACTTCCCCCATGTTGTTGCCACTTCTTGTGTTTGCCAAGACCAGAACCGGAGTCCAGCCACTCCCACAGACTGCAGCAAGCTGCATACAAAAAAAATTAAAATAATAACTATTAACGAGTTGGTCAGGTTATTTTCATTATTTTAATTTAGTCGACTGTGCAAGCATTTATCTATTTTACACATTTTGCAACATTTCAAAACTCTTTTGTTTGTAATTTATTCACAGCTGTGTTTTTTCAAATGCTTATGCATCTTTTCATTTATATATATTTGTTTAATCTATAAATACTGTTCATTTCAAATAAAAGCCTTTGTCACTTTTTTAAAAAACACAAATACTGCATTAAAGAATGGAAATAATGCAGTGACTCGAGATGCAAGTTGCATTTTTTCATGCTGAAAAAAGATGCTGAAAAAGTCAAAGATGTCAGTCTAAAACACTTTTACATATAAAAGCAATACATCTGACATTTATTACACTGCTTTTTGATTAATGGTTAATCATTTTGTATACCTATACATTTTCTGGTTTGATTATTATGTGTTTGTGACAACAATATAAATTACATTCATATATGCCGAAATTACATTTGAAAAAGAAAACTACACAAAATGAATTATCCTTTAAAGTTCTGTCAATTGTTCTCAACAGGTTACTACTACTGTATATCATATATGTAAAAACAAGCACAATGAACATGTACATCAGCCAGGAACTTACACTACACAATGGTGAAGAATAGTGCAAAAGTATGTAAAATGGGACACAATGTTTCATACTTATAATTATTATAAAGATTATTATAAAAAAATTAATAGAAATAAATTAGTAGAAGTAAATAGGCATTTTATTCCGTTTTTGTACCTCTGGTTTAAAACAGGCATGTCTCCTTTAAGACAAAAAAAAAAAAAAAAATAGAAAACTAGTCATTTTGGCAGCTTGGTTTCAACAAAAGCTGTTTTTGGACCAATAACCTCTGTGCCCTGCTTAAAAATTAAAAAAAAATTGTTGTAAATTTTTTTACATATCTTTGTGTTTGTGGATGGATCCTCACCTTGCTGTACTCATCAGGGTGTCTTCGGTGGAGTTTGTTGACTTGATAGAGGTAATATGGAGGTATGATAACAGAGCGGAACTCTCCAAGATCACACAAATCATCATTCAGACTAGAAAGGCAGTCATCATGCACTGTGGTCTGACACCATACACACCTATATATATTTAAAAATAAAAACAAAAAATGTGAGTGCGGGCACTTAGAACTGGTAGCTTGGTAGCTGTACTGACTGCAAACCCTCTGTAGTAAAACTCACAGTAAGATTTCTTATTTTGCACATAATATACTTTTAATAAATCATAAAAAATGGCACAAATAATTTTGAAATGATTTTAAATCAGCACTTCTTTTGGTTTGAGCCTTAGCAAAAGCAGACCTGGCACCAGTTTAGCACTACCTTTGACATTGAGGATTGAGGTGGACGGACCTGGTCATAATAGCTGGATTACAGGGATTACTGACTCTTTAATCAAACCATGCTTTAGAAAGATTAAACACAAGAGAAAAGGACAGGCTTCTGGTTTGCTCTGTTTGTTCAACAGTCAGGGACGTATTTTAAAGTGCCACAGCCTTAACAAAAATGGATTTCAACAGACGCTTTCAAGTTCTGTTCTAGGCTGTGTGCTCTCTGCTGCTATTGAACAGTGTCTAAAGTTGTTGCCATTCTGCCATCCTTTTTGCTTTAAGTTAAGATGTAAAAACACCTGTCTGTTCTTTAACATTTTCTTGTAAATACTGACTTTGACTTCTGTAAATATTGTTATAACTATGGAAGATCTAGGACCGTGGGTATCGGTTCTTTTCAAAATAATTTGTTATTGTTGTTTATAGTTAGAGATGCTATTTGTACTTTCTTTCTCATCTTAAAAAGTTCAAACCCATGCTAGAAGCTTGTTTTGTTTGCCTTGTTCTTTCCTCAATACATAAATTAATTCTTATTTTCACAAACCGTTCATTACATTTTGAAACCTTTAAAGTTGATCATGTGAAAATGCAGTTGTTCTTTTTTCCTACGTTAATTAAAACATTAAATATGAATATCAATTTTTCTTTTATCCGTTTCCCTTTCATATTTTCCTCAAACAAGGTTATTCATTTTTGTCCAAAATTGTGGTACAAGTTTAATATATCAAAATATATGACTGTTTTAGATCCTGATTTAGGAGGCTATTTCGCATCATAATTAGTGTTTTACTGAAAGAAAGAAAGAAAGAAAGAAAGAAAGAAAAACTCATGGTCATATTAAATACCTATAGTCGCAGAGTTTAGGTTGATTCCCGCATTGCTGTTTGCACTCGGCACAGTAGCTGGCGAGGGGCACATTTCCCCTGACCCACTGATGGTAAAACCTCCCATCTGTCTGACTCTGGGTCATGATCTCCTTACATGAGAGGATGCGATCTGCCCTCTGTATGCACTCCTCATCCGCACATATGCCGCAGCAGTCACAGAACGCCCCCTGCAGGATGGGCTGAGAGCACACGCAGCAGTAGGTGGGCTTGTTGAACAGGTCCGTGTAGTGCCAGCCATGTTTGCTCTTTCGGAACAGATCTTTCAGCTGAACTTTGCGTTTGGGACGCTGGAAGCTGCACCACAGTGTGATGAGCACTGGGACCAGAACAGCAACCGTGGTCCAGAGGAGCAAGGTCCACTCTTCCCTCAGCTCAGTACTCTCCTCCATAGCCACAATTCTAATTTTACAGGAATTTCGTCATGCACAAGTCAGATCAGATGAAAATAATCAGTGATTGCCAGCGATCGTCATTAGTCAAGGTGTGGAAGTTTTAACGTCCCACAACGAGCTTCTATTTCTAACCCCATCCGAGCAGCACATCATCATCGCATCGCCAGGCGATGCACCAAACCCGAGTCACACTTGTATTACAGCACAGCCATCGTAAACACCTCCTTGCTGTCAAACACTTGGTAAAGCGAGACAAATTGTACTTACAGCAGATAAATGCATTCACGTATATGTTCTAGGTACATTTTGTTTTCAAGGGGAAGATCCCGTCTTCATCTTTGTTATCCACGCATTTTAAAAGTGCTTTGAAACCACTGGAATAACACAAAAAGCGATTAAAAACCTTACCAGATTCATCTAGTTCAATATACGGAAACGGAAATGATGACGTGGGTTTATGGCGGAACATGTTCAGTGACCAATAGGAACACAATACGTGAGACAGAATGAGAACCGTAACATTTGCACGATTTTTATGCTTCACAGTATGACCGTTAAGCAGGGGCGTAGCCATCATTTCAGAAGTGAGGGGGGCAGAAATGTTATATACATATAAATATAAATAAATAAATAAATAAATAAATATATATATATATGTTATAGAGGTGTTAATGTTATGTTTTATGTTGTTGTATGCTAATGCATATAACAGTTTATTAGTCTATTTCTTTGATTTTGCAGTGTTTTGTGTGAGTAAATGTGTACTTTCAATTCATGTTTATAACATAAACATATAACATAAACATCAATAACAATTGAAAGGCCCTTTCTGATGACAATTTATTATGTAGCCATCTACTGTATGGGTGCTTGTCAGGTACAAATCAGATTATTGTAGTCTGGATAGCCAATATTAACATTATTTCAGTTACTGAAATACACAGACACCAAAATGCTATTTCATAATGCCTGAAACATTGATGCTATATTTATTTGTTTGTTTGTTTTTTCAATAAATTTCTGGCAACCACAAAACCACAGCGATCAGGTTTTAACCATTATGTTTTTTTTTCAGTTGAGTTTATTATAACTGCTCCCCTCTTATCCCAATCTGTGGTTTCTTACAATTATCATTTAACTAGCAATATGAAAAACAGTGAACACTATCATTTCTACTGCTTGTCTGATTAAGCACCTTCTTACAGTTTGCACTTGTAATATAATGACCCAAGTTTCTTTCTGCGGTCACTGATAGTCAAGCAGCTAAATTCAAGAAATGAACCAAATATATGCATCCAGTAAATAAAGTGTGCGATTCACTTGTAGGCATGAATACTAATGTTTTGCAGATAGAGACAGAGAGGTATTTAACAGTGATATTTAGGACCAATATTACAAACAACAAAATAACTGAACACTGGAAACCTGAGAGACTCGCTGAGTTTGATATGTCAATGTGAAAGTTTCTCAATACTGTACAGTCATACAAAACTTTCCACTTGAGCTCTCGGATCTATGGCTACTTTTATATGAGAGCTAGATTTACAAGAACAAAAACTAGTTGAAACAGAGAACATAGTAATATGAGTAACATGAGTAATATGAAAAAACATTTTCACAGAAGAAAACATTTTGCCTAACCAAGAGCATTTTCATCTGCTGATCCATCTTACAGTAAACAAAAACTACTGAGAGGAAAATTCAGAATCAAAACTAACACCTAGGAAATTAAATGCAACGATATAATAGCAATGTTCTTAATTTCTACATCAATAAAGAAATTTCAGAGTAAATAAAAATGCCTACTACTATGAAAATTTGTACTATATTTGTTATGAGTCAAATGCAAACTGTGCCCTGAAGGCGGAGAAAAAAAAACTAACTAAATAAAGCCTTTATACCAGTAAACAAGTCAGGTGCATGTAACATGCAATAAAATGTAAATACTAAAGAAAGTGTTGATACTGAAGCCCTTGAGCACACACTGTGCCTGTCCACAAGTACAAAAAATAAGCTAATTTTGCAGCATAAAAAGTTGTTGTATAACATACTGTAAACAGAGTTTGTTACAGAGGGCGTCCATAGCCAATGCAAAGCTCAAAGGCTCTTCTTATATTCATCTTCCCTTACAACTAAAAAGATGTAACAAACAAAGGTGGGTTATTGCTCCGTTGCTACCAAAAGAAATGTTAATTATGGAGGGACAAGTGCTGTGAACTTAAAAAAAAAAAATGAAACTGTCAGGTGTAGTTAAACTTTGTAGAATTACTATAAAAAAAAACAGGTTGTGTTACTCAGATCAGTGTTTTAACCATTGTGTAGCAGGGTCGTAGGCCTAGACATTGACGTTTAATTTAAAGTAAAGGCGACATCTTGTGGAAAATGTCTGTAACTACAGTCTCATCCAGATGTGCAGCCAGGAGTCGTCTTCTGTAGCCTATCCAGTGGCCTGTAAGCAGGGGTGCTGTGGGGTCGTGTATTTTTCCTCCTCATAAGTTGGGTAAACACTCAAGTGCAGTTATTTCGAACTGAGGACGGACGGAAATGAAAATGAAGCTGTTGGTATGCCTTTTTTGCGTGATCTTATTGACCTTCTGCACTGGTATGTTTTTCTTGCAGAAATCTTATACCATGGGTTTTATTTGCATATTACAGTGTTTTTGTTTTTCTTATCACTGTGGGTTGTGACGTTTGTGTGCATAGGCCTATTACTTGTTTTAGCGAGTCTTATTTTCATGTAAAATCAGAGCGTTTTGGAATATTTGGATAATGACTTTTGAAATAAATACCTAGGCTATTTTCTTTTCGGCCTACTTGCAGTTCTAGTAAAGACAGAAATGAGTGTATATTTCTGTGCGATTATTTTCATGATGTTTACGCCTAATACTTTGTCATTGTTTTATCCCCCTCACTTGCTTAACGATTTCTAATGTCTATACTCAACCCTATACTATAGCAAACTCAAAATTTGCGTAGTTATTTTTTTTATTGCTTTTTGATGTTTTCATTTTAGGCTATAGGCCTATTAGTTTTTATATATTCCTATTCCATCCCATCCTATTCAATATATTTCTATTCCTATTGTTTTAGGCTAGCTGCTGAAAATGTGACGGCTGAATAAACTAGTCTTTTAAATTATGTGATAATTTCACCCACCCTGCCCATCCCTATAAATTAAAGAATCGTATCTAATTATAGACTAACGTGAGCGAAACGTGTAAAAACTGCTTTGAAAAACGTGGTGCGGCTGTTTATCTGCCACGTCGGTGTTTACCGTTACGGGCTCATTTTCATACCCCCCGCGGGTCAGAGCTCCAGGTCACGCTCCGCGGGGAGACCCGCTCATGAATGGGCACTTTGTGTTCTTCCATAGAGAAACAGCGCTGGGAAAAGGAGGGAGGGGTTGAAATGGGGAGGCAGGAGAGAAAGTGAGTGAAGTGTATGTGTGTGCGTGCATGTCTGTGTGAAAGAGAGAAAAAAAAGGGAGCGAGATGAAGAAAGAAGGAAAGAGAAAGGCCAACATTCATACAAATTAGACCCCCAAAAGATTCGAGGAAATCTGAAAGAATAAAGGTTCACAGGAAGAATGGCCGCCTGCGGAAGAATGGAAAAAATAAAATTAGCATGTAGTAAAAAGAAAGACAGAAGGAGAAATTGGTAGGCTAATATTAAATGACACAAATTAAAGTCTTTGGTAATCTCATTTGTATACTACATAAAAAATATACATAATTAATCAAATGTTGTGACATGTTTTACATTATTCATATAGGCAACCCCTTAGTTATTTAGACAAATCAATCCGTTAAATGTATTCACAAGAATAAATCACGTTGTCATTACAATGAAATTACAGTATGAATTTGTGATCTTGATACACATATATGTCATGTTCCTAGATGCAAGCCCCATCATTAAGGAGAGTTTTGCAAAGCAGCTACTCCGCACCAAGAGACAGAAGCCTGGACACCCTGATGAACCTATGAGGGTTGGGTGCCAACAACAGACTCCTTTTATTTACATGCTTAATAACAAAGCTTAAGAAAACATCATGCATGGGAGCCTGGCTGTAATTCTTTGTGATAGTAAAGATCTGTTCACAATGTTGCTTTGTGCTGGTTTTAAATACCAAAATTCAAAAACAAATCAATAAGTGAACTTAGCTCCATGTCAGTAGAATTCAGAGTTCACGTGTATTTCAGGAACACATGCTGCATATGCAGAGGCTGGAGCAGAGGGCTCAGGAGACCAGCATGGAGCATTGGATGAACCCTCATTGCTTCCCTCGCTGTGACCGCAACTACGGCTACCCTGTGTAACAGGCCTGCTGTGATCCACAGGTTCTGATACCCCTCAGCTTTTGAATCTCACTGAAGACTGCAATGTTTGAGCTTACTATCATGATTTCACATATTACGTAAATTGTTTACATTCACACTTTTCCTTATAATAAAAGAGAATTGGTGAAGAAAGTAATTAGATTTGCAGTGTGTCTAGACATTTGGTTGAAGGCATTAATAATTGTTAACACTCTTTACATCATATGGGATGTTTTTTTCTTTATGTAGGCTACTGTCTTTTGTCTTAGTTCTGCCTTGGCTTTTAAAGAAGGCATATTAAATGTAAATCCTGTTTTATCATGGAAAACGGTTTATATTTAGGCTACTAAAATCCTACGTATCTGAGGGCAAAACAATTCAAAGTTTTTTTTTTTTTCAGGGCCTAGACAGGAATTCCGGCGACGACAAAGCTGAAAAACACCATGAAATGGATTCAATGAGAACGAAACGACCCAGAAACGCCGAGGCCAAGCACACAAAATCCACGAAGACACACACCTATCGATAGTGTAGACCCATTTTAGATGTCTTATTTAGATGAAAAATCTTAGAATCGTTAGAAGATTTTTTTTTTTTTAATAAAAACGAATTACAAAATTGCATTTTGAATAAGAGACTCGTGAATAAAATAAATGTTGTGCTCTAAATTTTGATTGTGACTGTGATTTTCATCTTTCGGGCTGAAGTAGTATTTTAGTTTCATTATGATATAAAGTCGAAACTAAAAAAAATATATAAAAAGTTTAAAAGACTGATGACGCCAAGAGTTTTTGACCTTTACACGGCAATATCTGGAGGCCTAACACTGATTGATCGAAAGCACTATGAATGTGTTGTGTAAACCTGAAAGTTTACATTTTGTTACGTGTCACAAAAGAAACCATAAAGTCCAAATAAATAAACAAATAAAAGGCTGTAAAATGGAATCAAGTTCCACCATTGTATAACACTGTATAAGTTAAATGTTTGGGAACTTTAAAATGTAGCTGTTTTCCTTAACGACATCTCGTTTTGCATTAAATGCTACTCTAACTGGGCAAATAAGCATAAATGTACGTTTTACGTGTTTTTTTATTACTTACAGGACTAATACACACACATATACATATTGTAAAATTATGATCGTGTAGGATTCGAGTAGACATTGGATGTGCGCTTTTCTATTTAATGTCACATTAAAGAACTTTTATTCGCACAATTCATCGATAATCACAATTACAAACGCCCTACAAAATAATTAGAAGTCTTTAAGTTTATACAATTTAACATTACATATTTATAAATACGAATTTGAGCTGAAATAAAGAGAAACAAAAGAAACGTGTTCATTATTATACACTTTACGTTTGAGATGAAAATTAGATTTTCATGTTACACTTTTATGTGTGTAAATTGTTAATGTCGCTGTACCGTGAAACAAGTGTATAAGTTAACTGGCGATATTAAATGACAAAATAAAATCAACGTAAATTACAAGAATTGAAAAGGTAATGATGTGGCGCAAAAACAATATGACGGTTAGTGTGCAAAATGTCAAGACTTAGTCTGTACATAAATGTTTTAATATTCGTCTGGGAGACAAAAATGATACTTTTATATATTTATAGATAAACAATTTGTAATTAATACTTATAACAAATGATCTGAGAACTCGTTAATGTATTTGAACGCAGTTCTGGTTTTGTTTATGGTGTCTAGTGCATGCAAATTTCTTAAAGCAACAATTTCACAATAAATACAGATTTCAGTGTGACAGAAAAGGGAATAAGATTTTTTTTATGCAATACACAGAATATTTTCGACAACAAAGGACTTCTGAAGAGATGAAAGGAGCATACTGGCTGCAGTAAATAATCATCTGTTGTCTTTAAAGAAGCCTTTATCAGTGCTACTCTCTTTGATTGTTACAGTCAGGAAGTTCGATGTCACATCGGTAACTATGACTTTCTCCACATTGCAGAAGGTGGGTCTCCAAGCATCTCCCTCCTCTGGCTCTCCAAATATGCGTGACACTGGAATTTTGGCAATAAGTGAAGGCTGTCTGCTGGTGGAATCACCACGTTCAAATGTTCTTCGTTTTGAATAGTGCTTCAGGTGTTTATGGTGAAAGTGGCTTGTCTGTGGATTAGTCCTGTGGCCTTGTAAGTCTGCACTAACACTGCTGGAATGCAAACTCCACTCTGGAACAACTCTGTTTTGTTTGTGTGAATAGGTAGCATCCATGTGCTTATGAGATATCTTAATTCTCCCACTTATTTCCGAGCATCTCTCTTCCTCTTCTCCCAAACCTAACTTTGCCATTTTGGAAGGAATGCTTGCCATGGTTTCGTCTGCTGCTCTTTTTGAATGCTCTGGATGTAAGGAGCTAGTATAGCCATCTGTGAAGCGTAATTTGGGCTTCCGTCCTCTCTTTTTTGGTGTGAGGGTAAAAGCATCAGTGCTGGGTCTGGGTGAGTGTGGAGAACGATGCTCCCTTGGTTCTGGAGGTGGAATCCTTACGCTCTCCCCTCGGTTGACTGTGCTGGGAGGGAAAATTGTGGGAACCACAGAACGTAGTCCTTCTCTCGCTCTAGGGGTCACCAAAGGCTCTGGACTGGGATATGCAATGCCTCTGGATGATTCATTTCTAAATCCGTAAGACTTCGCCTTTTCTTTAGCTTGGGCCTGTGAAAAATACATGTGTTTGAAAAATTAGCACAGAACTCAAAATTATGCCCTTATATAAAATGTATTCATTTACACAGACAAAAAATAAATAAATAAATAGTGCAAACCTAATAATAATATTATACACAATATTATACACAATATAGATCATTTCAGGATTATTATTATTTATTTGTTAATAAATAAATGACATTAACCTTTAGAAGAAAAGTCTTGAGCTTAGGTCCTCTTTTCTTGGGTCCAAATATTTCTCTCTCACGCTCCCTGTATGAAAATACAAGCGCAAGTGTGAAAACGTCTGTATTTTCGGCCGCCTAATAGTTTTACTTTATTTATTTTATACCTCTCTTCAAATGCAACGAATAGGCGTGAGTCTAGGATATTTTCCTCTGGTTCCCAAGTACTGTACCTGTGAGAACAAAAAAGTTTCACGTGATGACTGTCAATCTTTAGCTGCATTGAAACCACTGCTCTACCGGCCAGCTAGCAGGGCCAGCTAATGTTGCAGCATGCCATCTGCCAAAACCAGTCTGCAGTAATAACCAGATTGTTAACCTGCCAGTGGATGTACGCCCCTCGCGATAAATAGCAGGGTTGACGGCCATCACTGTCACCAAAACACCAGTGCAAGGCACAACAGACATAGGATGGGCATGTATTACTCACTTGGGCGACCAGCCTTTCCATTTCACGAGATATTCCATTCGACCCTGCGCGTGCCATCAGACACACACACACACACACACACACACACACACACACACACACACACACACAAAAGAATTCGTTAGCGCGAGCCGACGACATTAGCACATATATGCAAAAAATGTCGAGATATCTCTTCCACAACACATACCCGTCGTATTCTTCTCTTGATGATCGATTCGGCCGCGAACACCCTCTCTCCGACAGCCGACAGCTCCATGTTTAACGTTACCTTCGTCTACCGTTAGCTTGCAGCGTAGCTAGCCGTGAGCGCGAGTCCGGTCCGCCTGCTCTAGCTTCAGAATTCCATACAGCCCATAATACTCTAGTGCACAGCCAGACGTCATCACGTTCTTTAGTATGTTGCCTTGGCACCGCTTGTAGGTGGAAATATTTGGAGTCCGTTCATTGGCTCCGCTGTTGCTAAGTGGCAGGGTCTTGCTCTTAGTGACATACCTGCGTGCAGAAATATAAGATCTGCTCAATACTTGTAGGAATACATCAGAAGGTTAAAGTTTCATCGTAAACGTTACGTCAAGACCTACAGGTAAACGTAATCAGTTAAACGTTAGCAGAACAAGGACGTGTAGGCTACAAACTCTAAAAATTCCGTATTTTCTCAAACAGGCATAACTCATTAAAAATTTTTGATATAGGCTACTGTACATCTGTTATTATAGGAAAATGTATGCCATCTTATTCTGATGGATATTCTGCTATTCACGAGAATATTTTACTAATCCCGCCAAAATCGAACATGAAGTCTTTATCCACGACAAACTAATCATTGATGGAAATGAATATTGGTTTGAATATGAGTTCTACGGCAGAAAAACAGCCTAAATTTACACAAAATTATTATTTTTTTTTTTCTCGTGTCTTATATAGCCTACATTTTCTAAAAACCGTTAAATAAACGGAACGGGTTGAATTTGTGAGTATGCTAAATGATGATTTAAAGTATAGCCTACGGTAACCTACTTTACCACATTATTTTCTCTAAGAGGTGTAAGATTTTTGTTAGCCTAGTTTTTTGATAAATAAAAATGAACATATTGGCTACTTATGTTTTATCCAGTAGCCTACACGTCTGCTCATATTATTATTATTTAATATTTAGGTTTTGTCTTCAACTGTATGGCTCTTTCGAGAAAAAAGCTAATAAATAAAATGAACTAAAATAAGAAATAATTAATTCATTGACACTTTTAGTCCTAACATTGAACAGCCAAATCAAAAATCAAACTGATTAAACAGCACCATTGTAGTAGATTTATATTTTATACTTATTTTATAAATACCTCAATTTATTGAAAAAATGTAAAACGATGATGATAATAGCCAATGTATCTTATTAATTATTACAATACGCAAACGCTGACAACAAAGACAAAAACATACAGCACAATAATGCGAATGGAACATTTCATAATTATTAACTTTTTATTATCAAGAGTTACTAAATGCACTACAGTAGGTAACCTCTTAAATGGTTCCCCTAACAACGATTACACAGGCCAGACTTTGTCTGCATTAACATCGCTATTTTAGCTCAAACATGTATTTATTGACTTATTATTATTATTATTTAATATTCTAATTTTAGTGTAAAGGATGTAGATAGGTCTTATTATTTTATTAAAATAAAATATAAAAAAATATAATTTTGTAATTGGGTGTTCCATATAGCCTAATTCGATTTAAAAATCTCACATAATTATGTTGGTTTAACGAAAAACATAGGCTATTTTAAATATAAAATTAGGCCTATAGATAGAAATATAATTCATTTTGCCTAAGCATTGAAATGGCAAGCAAACATTACCAGCTCCATATGAAGGAAAAACAGTCATTCATTTATTGTTTTACCATTAATGGCCATGTAAAAGGAATACCGTTTTCGAAGCCTTTCCGAAAATGTTTACCAATCTCATGCTCAGTTCTGCACAATCACTTGGGTATCAAACAGGGCATGTCAGGTAAAAAAAAAAAAAAAAATCCCATCTATAGCTAAATTATAACATGAATTAATACGTTCCTGTGTGAATTTGAGATTTTTTTTTAAATTGTAACAGGTTTTTAAATGTAACATTATTTAGATAGGCCTATAAACAATAATATCTTCAAATAATATCTTAAAACTTTGAACATGAACATGAACGATGGGATAATGATTAACTTGGTGGCTTGTAAATTAGTTTACTGGGGGTTTATTCCGTGACTAAAGATAATGCTACACAATAATGAACAGTTGAATAGTGGTTTGAAGAAATATTGTGACGATTGCGATTTCTCTACAAAAAATTAAGGCTTCCGTTTTCATTTGTAGATTTTTTTATGCATAACAAACTAGGTAAACAGCAGGCTTGTGGTTGGTTCTGCGGAAGATGATTGGTGGTTTGAATACTGCAGTGGTTATATCCGTATATGGGCTCTAGATCGAGCTGGAAGAATATTATTGGTTAACTCGTTTCTGGGCAACTAGCATGAGAAATTCTGCACAATTTACAAAGGGAAATGGCAAATACACTACTATTTTTGCCCCGTGTTTCAGTCTGTTTGATGCAATTTTCGATCATGTTAAAAATATTTATTTCGATGTAAATAAAAGGTTTTACCAAAACATATTTACATGGTTTCCGTGCTTTTGTTGGATTATTGATTATTTATGTCACATTGTGTCCAGCACTTACACATTTAATAAGACCATAAATCGAGCACTTTCTGCTGCATATTAGTTTACCAGTCAACATATATATTTTTTTATTTTATATAGCCTAATTATACAATGGAGATAAACATGGGAAAATTTCGGAAAAGACGTGCTTTACGTTATTGATTTAGCCTATATTTAAAAAAATGCCACATAAATTAATCTAAGCTTTGCCAATATAAACACGTTACCAACACTTCTAGGTTATCTTTGATTTTCAAGTAGCCATAGCTAAAAAAGCACCTCAACTGCTAGCCTAATTATTTTAGTGAGATAAACATAAGTTATTTTCCTGAAGGCTTGTATTAACTTGTATTAACATCATATTATTATTATTTAATGTGATCAAATTATTATCGTAGGTCTGGGCTATTTTAAACAAGACAATATTATTTTAATAACCTCAAGTTTTAGAACGTCTCTAGGCTACCTCTCTCATTATCAAAACGTTTTATTTTACTAAAGCCATCTGTGATATTTAGTAACCTAATGCTTTACTCAAATAATCTTTACTATTTTATTATTTCAAAAGAAGCTGTTCAAGTCGTCTTTTAAACAAACTTGGCGAAATTAACCAGCTACAGCTAAAATGTACTGCAGTAAAGCTGAATTCATCAGCTGATCGCAAATAAAGTGGATGGACCAAAGGAAGCCATTTTATAACCGCAGCGAGGGCAGCTTTATCTCAGACGGTGCTGCAAAGGAAATGGTTGATTCCGTTTCAGTGAGGCTGAAGTGCTTTTCCGTAGCCCACCTTTGACACAAATTTCAGCTCTAACCAACCTCTGCCTAGTTTTTGGATAGACTAATACCTATCATGATCTTGCCGTGAGTAAGAGAGACGTTTGCTGTCCGCCATGTTAGCGCTGACAAAAAAATGAGTCGAGTTTTATACATCAGGCTGTTCAAAGCTTCATACATTCTCAATGATGGTAGCTTATAAAGCGAAAGCTACTATTAAGCCTAATACAATTAAATTTCTATCCTTATAGCCTATAGTGTCTTTTACCTAACCTTTGACGATGCATATACGGGATGAATCTCTTCTTGCCGGTCTCGTATGGACCGTATATATTGTGCGCATAAATAAAGTTGGTAATAGTCTGAAGGCACATTCCATTTGGATGACATTAAAAGTGTACACTCTATCTATAAACGCGAATTCGGAATACTTATGAGCTGCATAAAGCATTCTGCCTGCATACGCACATATAATAATGCCTGTAAGATGTTAATTGCTGAAATGTCCGCGCTGTTTGGGCTATTTCCCCCCAGCTAGCTCCGGTAAACCCATCAGGCAAATCCTTTTTTTTTGCAGTCTGTCCTACTACTTCTAATTGTGTTTTGCTGAATAGACTTTTCAGAGGCAGATGTGACAAATTAGACTTGCGTCTCCGCAATATCACGGTAGCCTATATACTTAAGTTCAGTGATTTCAATAGTAATGTCTCCCATCCAATAGTCCGGTTTTTTTTGACAACCTGTATGTCAATGCCCAAAATGTTGTGACTCAAAATTCGATGTACAGATTTTTATTCTAAATAGCCGTGAGCTTTATCTGAACACAAAAGGAAAATCCATTAAAATGCCAGGTGAAAGTTTCCTTACTTATGTTAGTTGCCTTACCTGAGAGCTCACTGAATTTCCTTTTTTTTTTTTTTGGGTGTTCTGCAATATCAACATGAAAACAGATTTTTAGTTTAGCTGTTCCTGGGTAATGTTTCTTGTAGCAAGAAATGTGACATCTCTTAAATAAAAAATAATCCAACAGGCAATTAAATGAAAAGTTTGTCTTGACAACCCTGCTGTTTTAAATGGGATGCTTTATGTGATCTCGATAATCAGCGTAGATAAGCTTCGCGCATAATGAAAGGCTGTAAAGGACTAGAGGACTTTTAAATTAGGCCTAGTCTATAACAGCGCTTGGAAAGTGAGACAGCACTGCTGTTTCCATTACTCCCACAGACGTGCTAGTTTTCATCGGATGATACTAGTCGGAGTTGTGCTAAACTTAGCCGCAGTTTTATGTAAGTAGGCTAAATTAAATAACTATTTATTCCCAGTCTTGGAATCATGAATGAATGCCCATCTCAATAATTTTTTTTGTGAAAAAATGATAGCATTGTAGATGGAGTAAAAGCAGGCAAACCCTCTTTAACTAAAAAACAATTGAGAAAAAATCCACATGGCAAAAGTCCAAGTCCATGTGCTATGTAAAGGCTGTGCAAAGTTCAGTCTGATAGGCCTACTGATGTCTTGCATTTACATGATAGTAATGTTTTGCTATCTCTCATATGGGCTAACCGTTAGCTCGTCTCACATGTGAGTTTAATAGGAACACTTCTGTTCATCATACACACACACCTGCTTGCGGTACAAGCAAAGATCTTATTCAAGAACGTAAAATAAAACTTTTAATATAATTAGACAAACCTAAATAACACATTTCAAGTGACATTAAAAAAAGACTATAAAAGACAGATCAGTAGAAAATGTTTCTCAGTATTACATGTGTAGTAAGTGCTTCTTATATTTAAGCCTTCTGAAATACAGCAATGCAAACAGCTTTAAGCTAATATTGTACAAGCTAATAACAGGAAAACCTGTTTAGTTTTTTTTCTATCCCTAACATGGAATAGTTAAATGTGTACATTTGAAAATTAATTCAGATCAGTTCAATCAAACACAATCTGAAACAAAACTTAACACTAGATTGTTTCAAAAATTTCAGGCAAGTTTGAAGACTTGATGATTAGACATGCTTTACATTTATACAAATTCACAGTAAATAGTCAGTAGTCTTTATAGACTTTATATCCATCACATATTCCTAAACTGTAACATACTCCTTGAATGTCACTGTAAGGCAGTTTGCTGTGACATCTGTGATTATTATATTCCCAAGAAAAGGTGTAAAGCTTTGAACAGATTTTTTCATTTCTTTCTCTACTTGCTCTGGTGCAGAGACCGCTGCTTTCCCAGTCGGTATAGAGTTTCCAATCTGAGAATGTGTCGGATTTTTTTTCTCTTCTCTCAACCTTACACAGCTGAGGTCTATGGGTTCGTCTTGGTTGGAGTCCAAAATTTCAAAGTCATGTCCGCCAGAGTGCTGATGGTCATTGAAGTGTGTGGTGCCGTTACAAGAGTGAGACAAGTCAGTATTCGGAGCATTTGTACTCTGAGAAATTAGGAGCCTTTTAGCCTCCCCACTGTCACTGTCTGGCTCAGAGTAGCAACGCTTTCGAGGCAAGGTGAGGGGACCATATTGAGTAGATTGGGTGCCTTTTTGATCACTTTTCTCAATAGGCACTGTAGTCAGACTGGTTTTGTTTGTCAGTTGCAAGGGCTGTTCATTAGATACATAATCTCCAGTGCTGCCAGGCTTCTTTGAGTTGTTTGGCTCAAACACTATGGAGCATGTTTTTTTAGGATTGTTCCCTCCACAAGATGATAGTCCATTGGAAAGCCTAAAACAGGCAGACTCAGCTTTACTGTCCTTTTTTATCACTTTCAAAAGACTTTGCTTCTTTGTGTGCTTTATCTTCTCTGTGCTCTCATCTGTTCCACAGGACTTACAATCTTGTGCTTGCCTTTTTTCCTCAGAATCTGCTGTTCCTTTCTTAATTTTAGCTGCCTGGGTGCCATTTTCCATGTATTTGCTCATGACGATGACAATGCGCCCATTTTTATTCTTGTTCTTCACAATCTTCAGTTTGCGGCTTATTCCATTGGGCGGTGCCTTGTCTTCCTTTGCATCACTGTTTGTGTTCATGTTTAAGTCAGCGCCACCATTTACTTTAGGAAGCTTTTTCAACTCCATTGTAATATTCCTCACCTTACTGAGGCACTCAGAATCCTTACTTTGGACCCATTTCTGCTGTAGAGCTGGAGAGAAGTTCCATTCCTTGTCAGCCAACTCAGGAACTTTGGTCTCCTTGACCCTCTGATACAGCGAGTCATACATTTTAGGGTTTGGTTGATAGTGGTGGTGTTTCTTGCTGTTGAGCTGGTAGTAGTGCTTTTTTTCCCCATTTATTCGTGCCCTTCCCTGCTTGTCTTTTGGGTTGAGCTGGTAGGAATGGTGCTTCTTGCTGTTAAGCTGGTATTGCTGACTTTGGACCAGGTCTGAAGTTGTTTTGGATTGGTTATCCTCACCCTGTGACACCTCCTGAAGGTCGGTAAGAACACTGGATCTTCGAGCAAATGATGGTACCTTAGAAATCAGACAAATCAACAATGAGCTTTGCAGTAGAAACAATTAGTGACATGACTTTCACAGAAGTGAATTGGGCACATGTTTGTAAGTGATGGTGAAATACCTGCAGGAGAAGATGTTTTGGTTTTGGTCCCCGTTTACGATAACCCATTAGCTGCGCTTGTCTTTCCCTGAATCGAAAAGTTTTAGAAAAATAAGACACAAGATAATATATTTAACTTTTAATTTATTCTGACTACTTGTCCCACACTCTCAGAAAAAAGGTACAAAAGTTGTCACTGGGGCCGGGGCGGTACCTTTTCAAAAGGTACACCTTTGCATATTAGTACCTAAAGTGTACCCAAATTATAAATATTAGCACATTTTGAAAAGGTACTGCCCCAGAGACAACTTTTGTACCTTTATTTCTGAGAGTGCATTATAGTCAAGTTACTGCCTGTTTTGTGTATCCTTTCAAATATGGTCTGGCTTTAAATAGCCCACCACTGGCATTCATAAAATTTACTCACATAAAATAAAGAGCATTATGTGTTGCTTCAGACAGCACACAACTTGTTTACTAATTTGGTGGACAATCCCATTTGGAAAGGAAGAAATAAAAACAAAGATGACAAAACATATGAATAAATCGCTCTCTATAATATTGCGTTATTTGACAGGCTTTTCCAATGGGTTCTGTTATTTATTTGTTAGCTCAAACTACGCATACGGGCTGTCGAAAGAAATGGGGCCATCAGCTTTTTTCCCATCGACCTTCTATAAAATAATATTGCAAAAACCTAATTAGACGACCTAGAACGGTTCTATACTCAAGGGGTGCGTGCAATTACTCCAAACAGAATTCCGAGTCACGAGGGAGACTGCTAATGGTGCGCGCAGATGCCAGTCAAAGGGGATGAATACCCGACAAAAATGTGTGTGGAATTTCGGGAAAGCGTGAATGCATGTGTAGCCACGGAAAACTGCCTATTTGTAATGAAAGTGGGCGTGCACTTCGGCTAGAAGATTGATAGAAAATAATATATATGTATTTGTGCTTACTGCAATGCTTTCGGTTTAGGGCGTCTAGAGAGTACGGACACGGTCAGCCAACCGGAAGAAATGATTAATAGTACAATATTGAAAGAGCGGCGCGTTTGAGATAAAATGGTTCCATAAAGAACGCAAGGGGTCTCAAAGGATCATTTTCTGGCTACGTCTGTATGTAAACATTCTTTAATGGCTGGTTTCTGACCGTGGCATTTGTGTACCGCGCAATTACGTTCAGTCATATATTATGGCGCGCCTGCGCACAAGTTCTCTCCAGATCTGTGCACCCCCTTTCTGTCAGTAAGAGAAAGTGAAAAAGAATGAGCACGAGCACAGCGGCAGCGAAAAAGCGTCTTCTCCCCTCTTCCCGTTTCGGCTATACAAGCTCAGAGCGTCAAGCCAAGACTGCAATGTCTCACCTGTTTTGGAAAGCGACGAGAAGTCTCGGGTCCAGAATATTTTCCTCTGGCTCCCACGTGTTATATCTATAAAGAGAAGAAAGGTGGCGGAGAGCGAGGGGAGAGCAGAGTAGCATGAATATCACCAGCTCCCTCAACCGAACTATCTAACGTGGCTGTCATCTGAAGGACTAACGCCACTAACAAGGTCCTAATAAACGAATCTTCAAGCATGTTAGAGAATTAAAAATAGGCTATTGATGCTACATGGTTGATGCATTCTTTATTTTTAGGTATACTTATATATGTTTTATTTTGCAAAAACAGAACCACATTTCGATAGCATAAAGCTTACATTTGAAACATTATTTACCATCGCGAGCACAAGTTGACATTCCTGCGTCAGTTAAGCGCGAACGCTCTCTCACACACACACACACACACACACACACACACACAACACGACACATTAAAACAGCAAAGCAAGTGACATCTTGAAGTGAAACTTACTTGGGAGACCAGCCTCTCCACTTTACCAGGTACTCACACCTTCCCTGCAAATATCATAAAAACAAAGTTTTTGTTTTTTTCGATTGGGAATTACTGCAAGTAAAATAAATAATCCATTATCCTGGGTTTCGGAAACAAATCCCTACTCTTGTGCGCTCTCTTTTAAAATACAAAACCTTACCTGCACGTTTTATAGGCTTACAACATGAATAAATGTAAAGTGTTTGTTAAGAGAAAACCGCAAACCTTTCTAATGCGTTTCTTTTCGATGCTTTCCACCGCGAAGACGTGCTCACCCGCGGCGGGCAGCTCCATTTTCAGCGCGCGCTGTAATACTTCTCAGTGTGCGCGCGATAACATGAGTGCTCTTCTCGCGCAGGTTTCTCGCGCTCTCCCGCTCCGTATGGTCTTTCGCTTCTCAAGCGAGATTCAGTTTTAACTCTCAAATGAGCTGTACAACGTACTTCATGCAAATAGCCATGAGCGTGACGTCACAGCAGGAGGGGCGGTGTAGAGGCTGGTCAGCCCGGTGCCGCGGGTTGACTGAGCAAATGAAGAGTAGTTATTGCAGCCCTTCAAGTACTGAGCGAGAATTCCTCCTTCATGACGCAAAGTGGGGCACACTTGTGTCCATTTTTAAATTTAAGCTTGATTAGTTCTTCAGGTGTCATTTAGCAGTTTAGTGAGCAGGCTAAATCATTATCAGCATCAGCAAGGTTTTTAATCGTGTGGATTTGCCATCCATTTTAAGTTTATATCAGTGGAGAGACAACTCTGAGGAAGATAATATTCTGAAACATTTTAAAAATGAATACATGACAGGCATAATGAAGTGAAGACTTAAGCTATGAACAAATCTGTTTGTTTATGTTGAACAAACACCCAGGTTTACACAAAAACCCATACGATGACGCTAAGAAATTCATAAATGAAGATTATTAAAGAACAGCATATATTTTGAGACTCTACATTTTGAAAAGTGATTTTAATCTGTATTTTTCTCCACTGAAGCAATGCAGTCCACTGATGCATTAAATAATCAAATGGGCGGCACTGGGATTCATCCTCAGTAATCATTTGGTGACCAATACTTGGCGGATTAAAATGACAGATTTGAATTTCCTATAGGTTATTAGATTTGGTGAATTTTATTCTTAAAACGTGATATTCTGTCTAGGTTCATCGCGCGTACCTACTTGCTCTAAACACTTTATTTAATGTCCTAACATTTGTCTTTGGATAAACTGCATTAAGATAGAAATTATTTCGTTGTCTGATTAGTGGCCAATTAGAGTAGCTATGTTAGCAACGTAGTTGTTTAAACTCATGTACACATTCAATGCACATGAGAGTTGACCGCGAATGTACAATATGTAGGTCACTGTTGGTCTTCAAAGCCTCAAGCTCTCGGCTCATCTGACATCTGCCTTCTGACGGCCAACGGCTGCTGCAAGACCTGTGAAAAATAAACTGCAGTGGCAAACGAATGTGCGAAAACCCTGGGCAATGCCCAATCATTCACTGCCTGTGCCACAAAGGCTATGCGCCGCGTATTGTACCATCTTCCGAGTACGAAAGAAATCGCACGCACACACACAAGCGCACACAATAAGACATGTACAATCAATAATGTGAACCTATAGTTAAAATATACACTGATGCATTTACACACATACACCCAATAATCTGCGCGATCATACAAACATAATAATGTGTCTTTGCGACCCCAAAACGGTGAAAATCGTAAGAAAAATTCAGCACGAGAAGGGTTAACTGCAGGCGGCAATTCTCAGCCTATTGCAGAGAGGCACGACTGCCTTTCCTTATAAGGCAATGACTGCCGAACAGCAGAGAAAATACTTGAATATATAATGTATGAAATGCATTATTATTACTAATTCACTGACATTATGCAGTTGCATAAAAATGGACTTCTCAGAGAGATTAAAGTTTTCTTGTAATGAATCTTTGCTAGGACAACGAATTGTCGCATTGCAAACACAGTTTCATCGCACGAACCCATCTGTGTCATTTTACAGGGAATTCTATAGCGAAAATTTTAATGGTCTACCCGATGCAAAAGCTAATGTTAGCTATTAATGTTGATGTTAATTCTAATAAGACAATCCTGAGTTAGCCTACTTGTTTCATCAACGAGCAACATCCCAGTATGTTCAACCTGCTGATCTCTTGTGCTCGTATCTCGTGTGAGATGTTCCTGTTAACTCCTTATATGTTAAGTACTTTCATGTTAAATAAAAAAGTCGGGTCTTTTTCATACTCTACATTAATTAGCCTAACATGTAGGACGGACTGCATAAAATCCAAGTGTTTTTAAACATCACCGCAAAACCAATAAATAACACAACTGTGGCTTCAGATTAAATTGCAGAACACATTCTCTGTCTTCTGACTTCGTACTGCATACAATAAAATAATTGTATGATACAATAAAATACTCTGAATATTCTGAAAAACATAAGTATCCGTGTAACTAATGAGAAGGGAAAGGGTTGTTAAACTCTAATTATCCCTAAATGTCGGTGCGGATAAAACTTTTAATGCAACGAAATATTTCAGCATATTCTGTCCCGTCAACGCACATTTTAGATGTCTGTCACGAATATCTCCTTAAAATGAGAACATGAAACATTGTGTAATGCTCTTGGAAAAAGAAACAGCTAGGTTACTTATGTTCAAAGATTTGATCACAATAATGTTTTCAGGAATTCGTTGTCACATAGATATAAAATGCATGACTTATGAAGTTTCTGCTGGCTTTGATTTCAACGTTGGACATGCATGACCTTCTTCTTGCAGTTACTAATAAAGACTGTAAAGGTAACACTGGGCTAAGGTAACACTAATTTTGACCTCGAGCTGTTCTCTTGTTTTCTGAAATGCACCTCGACATCGCAGTCTTCGATTGGCCATTCTTACATTGTCATTAAAATATCACAAACTGATGTAGCTACCTTTTGAAGAAATTGTCGGTGTTTGGACAAATGAAATATGTTAATAAAGTGCTCGTCTTTGTATTTCATATCGTTTAAAAACCAATTTAAAATTCCCGTCGTATCATCATAAAGGCTCTCTGGAATCCAGGGGTGCAATTTTGGGGCGGGTGAAGCTGAGCTTCAGGTGCTTCCAGCTTTATTTCCTTTTGATTGCTGGTAGAATCAAGAGTTGACGTTGTTCCAAATTCATGCAACATCCAGACATGTCATGACTTTTGATTTTTTTTTTTAACACTGCACTGAAGAGCAAATATTCCAAATAGCACGAAAAGATGCAAGCTTGGCAACAAGTTTAGTTAAAAATTCGCTTGTTGTCCCACATTTTGCACTTAAATTTCCCTGATATCCTAATCTGCCCAGGTGTCCAGCGTGTGTGTAATTTCACTCCATTCCAGTGCTGCTGTCAGTAAAATTTCACTGACCATCACAATTCTGTGTTATAGGAGTCAGGTAATTCATTATCTCAGGACATGACCACAGGTGTCAGGAAAACTTAGTACCTGCTCAATTTTCAACAGTAAGTAATGATCGCATCGTTATTTCCTTGGTTGTAACTCCCAGCCACGTCAACACTAAATATATTACACCTGTTCTCAATGACAATGAAGTTAAACTTTGAGATGGATATTGAGTTTTTGCATAACTTGAACAGAATTACCATACTTGGATGATTATTTGTCATAACAGTGCAGATTTGAACACAGGGAACAACTCTTTAATTCACTCTATAGATTTTGTACTAAATATAAGCGGGATATGCAGCAACATGGCTGAATATTCTTTAAAAAAAATGATATTGCCCACCAATAAAGACAGACTGATTAACATAACCCATTGTGTACTCAGTAGCACAATGATTGTTGTTTGACATTGGCTGTAAGGAATGCACCACCTTTACAATCATACTTTAATGGAATGCTGGGGAAATGCATAGTGTAACAGCTAAGCAGGCTGGAATTTAAACACACAAACAAAGCCAAACCATACTGTAAAAAAGAGAGTAGAGATTTTTTTGAAAAATACATCTGATACTCAACAGTCCTGTCTACCAGGAAAATGTTTGATGCATGACTAATCATTGAACATGCATACTACCTTCATTACTAATCCAACCAGTTTGTAATGAACTAAACATCTGAAGATACATACCTCAAATCACACCTCATAAAAAAAAAACAACAACTCCTAGTTACCATGAGTCATATGTCATTATCGCTGTCACATTTAATACTGAACCAACGAAAACCTAAAAAAAGTAACTGTTGTAAAGGACCTTAGAAGTGTTTATAAATTGTATCTATAATAAACAGATTTAACAAATTTCAGGTGATATCACAGAACAGAAAGACTGAATCAAGGATGTAGTACAGAGAGAACCTGGAAAGTATCATCCTAACCTTCAGTTTATTCATATAAAGTTGTCTTGCAAGTTCTTGCATCCATCCTTATAAGATGTTGGGTAAATGGCCATAGGGCTAAGGTTTCTGGGCCTCGTGTACCGTGTATTGCTTTGGGGTCCCCCAGCTGATATCAGTGTCCTTGCCCTTGAGGGGGATCTTTGTGCCTATTACTGTATTTGCCTATTGATGGAATTATATTGGAATGTCATAAGATGCTTGTGTTACAGTATATTGTATATATTTGTCATTGGAAATATGATTTTATTCTGACTGCTCTAGACTATTTGTCCAATGTGGAATGGCGTAGGATTGTAACCCCTCTAAAATAAAATAGAAATAGAATAATAAAAAAAGTGTTTGTGCCACAACTTTAAAATGCAATATTTATACATATTATATTGTGTATACACACCTGCAAACACACTAACAGTGTCAACAGTTGTCTCAGTTATAACTTAAAGGCCTTTTTGCCATTGCTCATGAGAATAGAAAAACAGACTGTCGTCACAGTGACTCAGACAAGCCCTCTGAGTTAGGCACGTTGATTGACTCAGAGTCCCTCAGAGTGCAGTACATAAATAGCAGGTAATGTTCATGATTATTGAACAATGACGACCAGTTCGAATGATTCACTGTGGAACACTATTATTCTGTGCACACACACACAATCTCTTCCGGTCTAGCTCTACCACTCTTTCTCTCATTCTCGTTCTCTCTTGTGGCTCTGACGCACTAACTCTCTGGTGGTAAAGGTTAATCTGTGGGCTTAATATATTCTCAGAAAAAAAGGTACAAAAGCTGTCACTGGAGCAGTACCCTTTCAGAAGGTACACTTTACTAATACTTGGCAAAACCGTTCAGGTTTATTTACCCCATAGGACACATAGTAATATCTTAAAGGATAATAGGGTACTGTGGTTCTTGATTGTTACATGTGTACATTTGATTAATATAGCTTTATGTTAAAACTGAAAGAATTTAGAAAAATAATGTCATGTAATGAGTGAGATGGAGACTAAGAGAAATGTTTGGAGTGGCCTCAAGTGTGGCAGTCAGACATCAGCATGAGGTGATTAGCTTCAGACACTCACCCTCATATTTCCACATTAACACGGAGCAGCGTGATCAGTACCCGGCTCCATAACAAGCATTTTATAATGACACTCATTTCACGGGACTGCATCCCACAGGCAGACCCTCTGTGTCCTTCTATCAGAGTCATGCTATTGAGAGAGATCAAATCCAGTTGATAGCTGCACAGCGGTAAGATACAGGAAAACAAATTCCAAATGATGTGCATATTTGAAAACAATTATGTGCACCTCACGCCACATGCATTCTTACAGATTTTATTGACAGAAAAATAGATTGACAGATGCGGATGGTTGTGTGTGTTTTATGGATTAGCACTCTGAAATGGCTGTGCTGAAGTCATTGTTACCACGACTGCTGTGGAGTGACTGGCTCTTTAAAACACACTGCAGCACCACGCAATGAGCCACCCCCACAACACACACACACACACACTCACATGGTGTGCGGACACACACACACACGCATGATGCACATCTGAAGTCATGATACACACACTCTCTCCCTTTCTCAACCACACACACACACATTTAGTGTCACCACATCCCTGGAGCTGGAGATGGGGGGATGGGAGAAGCGATGGAGACAGAGCAAGCGAATGAGGGAGGGGTGGAGAGACGGACCGCCAGGCTCGTGGAGGGGAGTCGGTGGAATTCTGCAGGTTGCCGTGGAGAACAAGTCAATACTTTATTGAGCACTTTGCAGCCACAGGGAAAGAAAGTGAGCAAAATGTGCTCTGAAGCGAAGTGTGTGTATCAGGGTGTGAGGGGTTGTGCACATACCCACAACCTGCAGGTAACACTCAAACACAAGACACGCAAGAAGAGTGTAAGGTGTTTATTTTGGAATACTGCACTCAACATCAAAGTGGTTTTTTTCTTTTCATATAAATGCACTTGCAAATCCTGCTGTTTTTACAAACACAAATCTGCCGTTCCATGAACCAAATTTTTAGCGTTAATAGTTCTTTAATGTAACAATTGCATGTTACCACTCTTTACTGCAAGTTGTGTGACCTTAAAAGAAGCACATACTACTGTAAACCTGTGCACCTGCCATAGGACTTCATATCTTTGAAACATCTCCATCTTAGCACACTTTAATCCTCTTCATGCACCAGTGCCCATCACTTCTGTCATGCAAATCCTTGGTTTCCACTCTTGCCCATGGAACAAGGCCAATGATTGGAGTACCTAACTTGTGGGGAGGCTAATTTGCCTGTTTGCATGTTAATATACAGGAGCAGGAGAGAGAGAAAGAGGAACAGATTTACTTACGGTCAAAACTCATCAGCAGCTTGCCACAAATAATGATCCCTCAGCAAAGTCCTGACTGGAGACAAGTAATTTTCATATAAATTACATGCTGGATTATCATATTTCAGGAAAATGACTAAACTCGAAATGCATGGTGGTTGCTTTTGAGTACTTGCAAAACAAAATATGGTTACCGAGAAATGTCATGATTAATGAGAAACGTATTATTACCAAAACCAAAAGATCAGAAAAAAACTTTATTTTTCAATGTTTCGCATAAGCCTACCTTTTAAAAACCAAATGTAGTTTATCACATAGGTTTTTGTTTATTTGTTGAAATCTAAATATTTATCCACACTATAAAATGTAGGACGTTTTAGTTAACCTAAAAATTTGATTCATGTTGTAAAATTGAAATTAACTGGATTTATTCAAATCAAAAATAAGATTAAATATCAATGAATCAACCTGACTGCATAAGTTTACACCAACCAAAGTAACTTTATGGGTCAGGTCATGTGACGACTTTGTCATGGGTCAGGTCATGTAACAAAAATGTGAGTAATGATCTGCGCATCTTTCTCTTTTTACAATGAATTTAGTTTTTACATTTTTTATTATTTTTTATACATCATAAATTCAAATTGTGATGAACTGCACTGTCAGTTTCTAATTTAAATGAGTATTCATGAATGGAACTAATCTGATATGGACAACTAGTGCTGAATCAACAAAATCCAGTACATATTCAGATTTTGCTGAATGGCTAAATTATCCCCTTCCTGAGTGTTAAATTTCAGTGAACCTTGTTTCCCAAGTTAGGCAGGGAGCCTTGTCCAACCTCAATGATTTTGCAAAAACTGTGTTCAGCAGAATGGAAAAAATGCACTTTATTGATTCCAGAAAGAATCAATACATCTGAATGTTTCCTGTGATGTTTACTGTAATTCAGAAAGAGAGAGAAGGAAATGTCCTAGTGTGTGGTCCTGAATTATATGACCTCTTTCTCACATACTCCCACACACTTGGTTGCGACTCTATAAATAACCCACCCCCCATCTCAAACAAAGACATGGACACTTGCTACCATCCAGATCACAGGACTCAAAACATCATTAAATCAGTCAATGAATCTCAAGCGTTCCTTTTTGATTTCCGACTGTTTTAATGGTGTGGATCTGCTCCCCGTTTGACTATATACAACAAGGTTCCAGAGGTGCTCATGTTTAGTTATGTCACATAATTTAAATGCTCTGTGTTTCTCTGAGAAAAAGAAACAAACAGAAGTTTCAGTTACTCAGTACTCAAAAATGAAAATTGTCACACTGTGAAAAATAAAAAATGTTTTTACAAAAATGGCAGATGTGGTTGCCAGAATTAATTAATTAAAAATAAATAAATAAAGTAAAAATGAGGCACACTCTTTGGAAACCAATTCTCACTATTAACAACTTTTGCTTCAATATACTAATTTGCTGCTTATCAATAGTTAGTAAGGTAGTTAAAGGGTTAGTTCATCCAAAAATGAAAATTAGCCCAGAAATTACTCGCCCTCAAGTCATCCTAGGTGTATATGACTTTCTTCTTTCAGACGAATCCAGTCAGAGTTATATAGCGAATCCATGTGTTTTTGTAAGAAAAATATCCATATTCAAAACGTAATCACTTTAATGTAACTTGCACTCACTGTTGTACACTGGAAGCAGTTCCAGGCGGATGAGGTCAGCTTTGCACATGCGCCACTCTGAAGTGACGCACACGGAAGCGCAGGGGAGAGATCAAAACAAAACAACGGTCACTAATTAGAAGTACAAAATGAGGATTTGTAAAGAAGAATGTCGGAGGATTTCGATATAAGCCAAGAGGAGACTGGTTTTCCTTTGCTAAAGTAAGGAAACTTTGCTTCCTTTGCTCCTGTTAACAAACGTTGGTTTTCACGAGACTCACTGGTGCATGCACAGCGCTGACCTCATACGTCATTCCCCCGTAACTGCTTCCAGTGTACAACAGTGAGTGCAAGCTACATTAAAGTGATTATTACGTTTTGAATATGGATACTTTTCTTACAAAAACGCATCGATTCACTACAGAATGCCTTTGTTCACCCCCCGGAACCGTGTGAGACACTTTTTTTTATGGATGGGCGCATTTTATTTAACTGCTTTTGGACGGATGCAT
>NW_015554098.1:247644-248005 GCF_001515605.1 Sinocyclocheilus anshuiensis
TACACCTAGGATGACTTGAGGGTGAGTAATTTATGGGCTAATTTTCATTTTTGGGTGAACTAACCCTTTAAGTTTAAGTATGGGTAGGGTTATGGGATCAAAATATGGTCTTGCAGAATGAGGTATCAATATGTGCTTTACAAGTACTAATAAACAGCCAATAAGCAAGTTATATGCAAGCTAATAAGAATCTAGTTAATAGTGTGAATTGGTCCCTAAACTAAAGTGTTACTGTAAAAATGTAACTTTAAAACTTTACAGAACCTGTACATTTTAGTTTAAAACTGTAGTAAGAAAAAAATATATATTTAAAATGACTTAATCTAATAAGCCCCGCTACTAAGCTCTGTTTTGCACCGTT
>NW_015554098.1:248058-253357 GCF_001515605.1 Sinocyclocheilus anshuiensis
ACTGACATACAGTATACTGACAACCACCCTAATAACACAGGAGGTACCTTTTCCACTTGCTGAGGTAAATACTAATATAGAAGGTGCATACACAAACATAAAAAACCATTATGGTAACACACGATGCTAAATGCAATAAACATTAATTTAACAACATAAGATATAACATAAAACCCTAATGTAAATAACAGAAAAAGTCTAAGAAAAAACATCAAATGTTAAGTGACAGAGAATTGAATGAATGTAAATTGTATGAAGGTAAATTAAAAAAAACAAAATTATTATAAGATGACATACTTTTACATTCAAACACTGTACCATTACATGAAATGTCCTGTAATAGATATATTGATGTTTTTCACCGTATATAGTAAGGGATCGTACTTTTAAACAATTAAGAGGTTTTAAGCAATACAAACACTGAAGGCAAGTAGATGTTGGATCTAAATGCAACAATTTAAGCGTATTTAACAAAATAACAAAGATAATCAAAGAAGATGAAGAACAAACTTACCATGTAATGACAAGAACAGACCAGGAACAACTAAAACTGAGGGCTATATATACAAAAGAACAAACAAAGAAAACCAAATGTAACACATGAGGACTAATTAATAACCTAGGAGACAAACAAAGGTGTGATCAGAAGCTATGACAACTAAAGATGAATGAAAACTCAGAGAAGAACCACAATTTAAATCATTTACTCATTATTCAGCAGTTCATCTATATATGATGCCTATAGTGAAAGCTGGACATTTGTAATATCAAACATGACTGGTTACTGTGTGTCTCGTGCTCAGATGTCATGAGATCAAACCAAATGACTGTGTGGAATAGAGTTGAAACATTTCCCCTAATTCTTCATTGTATTCCATGGAGATATAATGGGTTTGAAAATGGTCAGCAATATTGAGTATTATAATGCCAGAATTTTCAGTTTGAAGTGAACTATTCCTTTAAGCAGGAACAGAGAGTGCCTGCAGAGGCCTAAGAGGGGCTAAAAGGCCTCCTCTGGCTTCAGCTCAGATCCTGCAGAACTAACAGTGTGTAAGCAAACCCTGATTTGGCACCAGTTTGCATGGATGCTCACATAAGTTCTCTCTCTCTTTCCCTCTCTCCCTCTCCAGCCTGGTCTCATGTTTATACGTACAGTGGGTACGGAAAGTATTCAGACCCCCTTCAATTTTTCACTCTTTGTTATATTGCAGCCATTTGCAGCGTTCGATTATCCTGCCGTAAAACCTGTCGTTTGAAGCGGCAACATTTGAATTTGTAAAGAGCGCGTCAGTCAGCGCGGGGTTTCTTTGCTGCTCACGGACGCTGGACTCGCTGCTCGGGATGGAGAAGCAGCTCGCCGAAAAAAGGCTTTCAGTGAGGGACAGGTTGTTAATACATCTCAGACATATGTGTGTTTGAAGGGCATTCTTTTCTAAGGGTGTGTCTTTGTTTTGATTTTCACAGTACATCTGCATTTCTATAGTTATGTGAGGTATAAGTGAAGCAAGAGGAAGTGTTTAGTGCTGTCCAAGTGCACGCTTGTGTGTTTTGTATTTCCATATGATTGTATGTGGGGGGGGGGTTTGGGTGTTGCTTGATTGTTTTCTTCAGAGAAGTACACTTTGAACTCTTTGCAATAGTCAATTTTAATCAAATAAACTATACAAAAAATCGAATTGGTCACAAGGACCTCAAGCATAAATATTATGCAAGACATCTGCAGAATCACACAAATAAATGTGTCTACAACAGACTTTACATATAAGTCAGAAAATAAAAGGAAAACACTGCATTTTTAACAATTTTAAATTTTACCAGCAAACATGTTTCTGGTTTGATTTTTCAATAATTCATCATATTCTAGCCATTAGAACAGTTCACTGATAATGATTGATACTGATTTCTGTTGATACATAGGTGCCACATCGTTTTTTTTTCTTGTTTCGATGGTTCCAAATTCTGTTTCTCTACTATTGTTGTTGTCGTTTCTCACTCTCTGCAGATGTGGTAGTGTTGTGTATTTATTTTGAGGTCATACATCAATATCTACTCATACTGAAAATATCTGGGTGTAAAAACTTCACACCCTTAAAGAAGCAGGGAGGAGAACTGTGCAACGCTCATAGGAACACTGAAGCAAACAGATCTTTATCTTCACAGTGTGAACATGCTGGATTCAAAAAGACACCCTGCTTTCTTTAGAGCAGTTACACACATTAGACTGCAGGGGTTAGAAGTCACTGTAGGTATTGCAAATTCTGCTTCTATAACTGAGCTGTGAAACAAGAACAGTATTGTTGAACCACGTATATGAATTTTTCTACAAGATCATTTCATATCTTCAATTCAGTAATGAGTACACACACTTTGCAAATGGAATAAAAAGTGTAAGGTCATTCTGAGCTGCAGCATTTACCTGCAGTTAAGTGCAGATCACAGGAATAGCAACATTCCAGAGTTTGACCCAACAGAATGTTGACACTGTGACATTCCAAGCTGAAATGTATTTTGCATTTTTTTTTCTATTATGACCTTTTATAACATGGAGAATGACCTGTCAAAGGGATATTCTTTTCAAGTATAAAGGAAGAAGGTACACATTAAGACATTCAGTAAACATGCACACTATATACTAATTAATAATATATACTAATGTTAAATCATTCAGAAAATCTAAGCATGCCGTTTCTGCTACAATTAATGTTATTTGTTTGACAAAAATCAGTCCTCAGGTGTGAGTACATTTTCCGTACATTTCTGCCATATGTTTATTAACTGACAGTCATCACTGATAAGCTACTCCTAAATATTGTAGAAACCTAATTTGCTGTAAAGTTGCTTTGCAACGATTTGTATCGTGAAAAGCGCTATACAAATAAACTTTGAATTGAATTGAATTGAGTGACTCAGGCTGGGTTGGTGAGTCAACCGTTGCCCTGGCTTCACTCCCACAGGCCTATTATGGGCTATCAGAAAGCAGCAGACTCCTACTCACAATTGCGTCACAATACTAACCAAAACAATTATATCCAAGTGCTGAGGAGCTCAGCAGAAAAGCAAGCTCATCCTCCACAGCCTTGGCTTCAGTATAGCAAAATTGACGACAGATGAGAAAACACTAAAAAAAGAGAGAAAATATCTTAAAATTATGTCACAAATCCCTACTCATTTTTTTTGTATTTATACTAAGTATAATTCAAATCTATTAACATATTTACTGACATATATCGCTCGAGACTTACTGATATTCAAATTATAATGAAACTTTATTTGAAGTACCAATTGTGCACAATGCACATTTCTTAACATGAAGGATTGCATGATCTTTGAATAATATCAGTTTTTAAATGCAAGATATTTAAAGTTCACCTAAAGCATACTTGCTATAGTTCCACTTTGGCACAATCAAATATACTTCAGTATATCTTTAGTTGGACTTCAGCACTACTTCCACACAATTAAAGTGCATTAAATACAAAATTATTGGTTTAAATTTAGCAGACTTTAAGTATACCAGTTTAGTTTACTAAAAGTACAATTGCAGGGTGTTTTATATTAATGTAAGTATATACATATGTAAATTAGTGCTGTCAAACGATTAATCGCGATTAATCGCATACAAAATAAAAGTTTTTGTTTACATAATGAATGAATGAATGAACAATATATGTGTGTACTGCGTTTATTTATTATGTATATATAAATACGCACACGTATATATTTCAGAAAAATGCTATGTTTATATATTAAATATATTTATATATAATATAAATTATATGACTATAAATATAGACATGTAAATACATGTAAATATTTTCCAAACATATACTGCATGTGTGTGTATTTATATATATACATAATAAATATAAACAGAACACATATATTATGCAAACAAAAACTTTTATTTTGTATGCGATTAATCGCGATTAATCATTTGACAGCACTAGTAAATCTGTCAAACGATTAATCGCGATTAATCATTTGACAGCACTAATGTAAATGTATTTGTAGTATACTGGGCATGATATAAATGTATTTCAAATACATTTTAGTGTATTTATTTTTCATAAGGGATGACATTAATCCAGACTGTGGTTAGTTTAGCTTTTGTATCCTCCATGGGAATTGTGTGCCTGTCTTATGAAAACAGCATATAATCAAAACTAGTTATTCATCTTGAATAAAAATGATTAAATATTAAAAAGCATTGAAGTATTTAAAAAAAATTAACATGACTTTTTTTTCTAATTAAGTGTCACAGTTGATCCAAGGAAGGCAAGGAAGATGAAGGTCATCCACATAAATGCTTTTAATTGGAATCCACACTATACACGAAAGGTAAATACTCCAGGTTACACAAACACATGTGACACTAAACAATAACCGACAGCAAACTGAACAGACAGGATAGGGCAGATAACGAGGGGCAAATAGGTGATGAGGATCAACTAATAATGAGAAAATGAGAACAGGAACATGACCAAATATGGGCACAGAGGGAGAAAACACAACAAACAGTCCATAACTATGACATTAAAGGGGTAATATGATGCTGCTAAAAAGAACAGTATTTTGAGTATTTGGTGTAATGAAATGTGTTTATGCAGTTTAAGGTTAAAAAACACATTATTTTCCACATACTGTACATTATTGTTTCTCCTCTATGCCCCGCCTTCTGAAACGCATCGATTTTTACAAAGCTCATCGGTCTGAAAAAGCGAGGTGTGCTGTGATTGGCCAGCTATCCAGTGCGTTGTGATTGGCCGAATACCTCAAGCGTGAGACGGAAATGTTACGCCCCTTGCCATATTGTGATGATGCCCTGTCAGGCCGGAGCGATGAGACAAAAACATGAAAACATCTCAGGTTACTTATGTAACCATGGTTCCCTTAGTAAGGAACGAGACACTGCGTCCTCTAGGGGTCGCTATGGGGAACGCACTACCATCGCCGCCATAGATGTGGCCATGGCAGAGGCAGCCTGCTTAGTAGCACGGAGAGCAAGATCTCATCAGAAGAAAGGCCCTCGCCTTTATCCATGTCTTTCAGCAGGTCAGCCTGGTATGCCTGGAGCACCGCCATCGTGTGCAGCGAAGCAACAGCCTGACCTGCTGCTGCGTATGCCCTGCCATTCAACTTAGATGTAGCTTGAAGGGGCATGGATGGCAAGGAGGGAGTTTTGAGAGACGATGCCTCACCCATAGAGAGATAGCTAGCTAGCGTCTCTTCTACAGGGGGCATCCTCTCATAGCCGTTTTCGCGCATCGCCTCGATGTTGGCATAACTCGTATGCTGGAAT
>NW_015554098.1:254369-254539 GCF_001515605.1 Sinocyclocheilus anshuiensis
GGGCCGTGCCATACCGTACTGAGCCGTACCGAGCCGAGTCGTACCACGCAGTGGAAAAGCGCCAAAAGTAGTTTCGCTTTCACAACGTAGCACACAGTGTCTTTACGACATGGCAGTGGAAACAACAAAACTACAGCGAGAATAAAAGTTACGCCTTCTTTCTTTGCGTG
>NW_015554098.1:254867-261025 GCF_001515605.1 Sinocyclocheilus anshuiensis
GGTACTTTTTTTAGTACCACTTCGGTTGGGGTTCCAAGCGAACCGTACCGTTACCAAAACGTGACGTGTAAACTCTGCTGATCACGGATTGGCCGGAGAGAATCGTCACTACCTGCGTCACTGAACTTGCGACACAAACACAAAAGAACCGCTAGATTTAAATCAGCACAGCCAGCGAAGGATCGAATGCAACTGTTTTGAACGAGCGCACCTGTTTTTAACAACCAAAAAGTGGCTGTTCCCCCTGTTGAGGAAGTACAGACGTTGCTCTCGTTGATAGCAGAGGAGCGGATCCAGTGAGAGCTTGATGGGGCGACGCGGAATGAAAAAGTTTTTTAGGAGTCGCGGCAGTAGAGGCGGCGCAACTATAATGACATGTGAATAATCCCGCCCACTCTAAAGCGATACTAAACTGCAGTGGAAACGCAAACCGAGCCGAACCGAGCCGTGCCATACCGTACTGAGCCGTACCGAGCCGAGTCGTACCACGCAGTGGAAAAGCGCCAAAAGTAGTTTCGCTTTCACAACGTAGCACACAGTGTCTTTACGACATGGCAGTGGAAACAACAAAACTACAGCGAGAATAAAAGTTACGCCTTCTTTCTTTGCGTGAACATTTGGGCGGCGTTATGCAAATCTTCCCACAGAGCGACGTAGGTATGTTGGGGCGTGTTAGAACAAGACGTTTTAGGTAGGTGTGGCTGACTCTTAACTTTTATAAAGAATATCTCTTTGGATTTGAGACTTTAGTCTTTGCAACTTTACAGATCTTCTTTATGCACCAAGAGCTTGTAACACTCCAAAGAGAAAGGAAAAATTTAAAACGCATCATATGACCCCTTTAAGATTATGCCAAACTACTTTGAAAGTATTTTTTTTTCAATTATTTCATGTAATTGAGGCTTTTTCTTCATTATTATATCATTTTGTCTTCATACCTCCAAAAAAATAGCCAATGTATTTAAATTCAGAAATGAAAAAGGCTCATTATACAGTAGATTTACATGCATTCAATAAATTGTTGTATGAACTGCATTATTCTACATTGTCCTGTGACAAACAGGGGTTTGTGAATGCTTTATGTATTTTCTATCTAGTGTGTGTCTTCTCACGTGAGCAAGCCAGTTCTGTCCTGCCAGTGAAGCTGTGTAGTGCTCGATTAACTAAAGCCAGACTACAGTTTCCTCTCAAAATATTTTTGTTTTTGTTACCTTCTCTCATACGCACACACGGCCTTTCCTCCCCCTCTAGCTTTCACTCTTTTTTTCTCCTTCCCTCTCTCTCCTCTCTAGGAGGTCATGGGTGCAGGTAATTAAACTGGAGAGGGAGAGGTTTTCCAGCTCTCTCTGCCAGCTGCTATGGGCCAGTATTATACAGACTGCTGCTGACCCAGCGCCCTGACAGAGACACAGAGGCTATGAGAGAACACAAAAAACATTTCTGCCCAGCAGAGGACACACACACAGAAATTCGCTCATACACATACACACAATGGAACTGCTGTGTTTTCATATTACAGTGCTTACAGGACAGGACTGATATTAAACCTTCTGGTTAGGATTATTTCTAACCCCCTCACTCTTAAGTATTCAATGCCTGCAATTAATTCAGTCTGAATAACATAAAGGCTAAATTCAAACTTGAATTCAAACCCCAAAATGCTAATTTTGTCACATCATTTACTCAGCCTTATGTTGTCCAAATCCTATATGCATTTATTTCTTCTGTGAAACACAAAAGATGATATTTCGAAGAATTGTTTGGACCCCACTGTCTTTCATTATGGACAAAAATAAAAAATAAAATAAACATTTTATTTATAGTATCTTGATTTGTGTTCCATAGATTAAAGCAAGGCATTTAGGTAAATGAATAAAGACAGAATTGCAACCTAGGCTCAATGGAAAAATAAGCCTACCTACATTTCTGCCAAAAATGTACCTATAGGCTTACATGCAATTACTACAGAGGCAGCAAAATGGCAATAGCTTTTATTCCTTATCGATTAATAAAGGCTTATTTTAGCACAGTCCCCTGCATAATACTATGTTATTAAATCAAAATACTTTTACCACATTATATGATTTGCAAATTAATACATTTTTACATTTGCATTATTAACCAGCTCCATTTGTATGGCTTTTCTAACATAGTAAACTTACTTGGTACACCTCACCTGATACAGCATTGCACTTGTTGAACTGATATCATTGAACTGATATTATAAACAAATGTGTGGAATCAAGCAAAAAAATTGTATAATTACGTCTGCAAATGTGTTTTTATCTCACATTTGCTTTTGTTAACAGATTGCAATAGAACATTCACTTTTTTTTAACACAACTCACATTTTAACTCAACATTTCATTTCAGAACTGCTGTGACCCATAAAAAAATCAATGCAATAAAATGTTGCCAGATTCGTATTCATGTGTTTGGGATTTACTGAAAACTGAATATACTTTTAGTGCCATTCTCTGGACATTTCACTTCAAAAGTGGCAGGAAACAAGCAAGAAGCAACATAACATCATTTTGCAGAAATGTCACCACTGGCATGTTTTTCCAATGAGCCTGGGTTTCAGAATTTTCATTTTTAGGTGACCATCCCTTTAAGTGTGGTATTTGTTTTTGGATTTTGTATATGTTTTAAAGTAATACAAAAAGTAAAAAGTTTTAAATATAAAAATCTGCTATTGAATTAGGCATTCAAAATGACATTCAAAATGTAACCGTTAGTGATAATGTAATGGTAATGTTCAATCACTTTTGTGCATTTCATAGGTAAAAGAACACACTGGTCAGAGGACAGTGTTAACATGTCAGGCAGGGTATGTATTTATGGTATGTATACAGGGTATGTATACCGCCATACCTAAAGAACATACATCATTACACTTCAAAACACATCACATCAACAATTCAGCACATACTGATGTGCAAGTGCAGCATATATTCTGCGTCTATTCTTGTGTGAAGTGGACTCAAAAACAGACACATTCTGAGTGTCTCATGGAACAAAGCCCAAAAACCAACTGGCTGCCTTGATATTTCCACAGCATTGTTGTTGTTGTTTGTGATGATGAAGAGTGCATTATGTTATTATATCTTAAAGTTATTATAGACACATTGTGGCTACTGTATTTAAGTTTAATTAGATCATTCCACTTCATGGCTGTGGTTTTGTGAGTATTCTGTCGGTTTTCTGTCTATCAGCCTATAATTAAAAGCAGATCCTGACACTGGATTCATACACAGATTTACATTATTACAATTTCATGCATACTTGCAAAGCCTATACTTACACACACACATCCACCCACAAACTCATGCAAACACACGTCCCCACAAACAGAGACATAAAAATACATACTGTATATGTGCACCATGAAACAGGCAGAGGATACACCAAAAACCTGCTCTCTGCATGCAGCTTGATTATTATCTTTAAAAACATTATTTTAGAATGCATTTTGTCTCATGTTCAGAAAACTACCAGGATCTAAATCTGTAAAATTCTCTTGGTCCAAAGCCCAAACATTCTGACTGCTCTCAGATTTGTATTTTCATTCAGCTTCTATAAGAGCATGGAGTAGAATAGAGATGAGAAGGTTGAATTACAGCAGTTTTTTCCCTTCCGGCTTGAGAAGAGAATGTGTTTTCCAGCTCTGACTGTAGAGGAGAGAGCTTGGCTTCACATGCTAATGCCATTTTTATCTCACTGTCCTAATTGAAGGCCATGGCAACACGGATATGCAGCTAATGACACACGTACACACACTTACACAGGTTGATAGGGCAGTGGTCCCACACTCCTGACAATAGGATCATTTAACTTACACTTGCACCCACTTTAAACACACTCACATTCATGTCCATAATATGCACATGCACACACAAACACACGTATGCACATTAAAAAAAAACACATTTTCCTTACAAGGATGATTCATGCACTCACAGCACTTTATGATCCTATATCCAATTTCATTTTCTCGTACACACACATGATCACTCATGTGAAATTGAGTGTCTACATGTATACAGGAGATAATGACACTGATTCAGTTGCCTCTGGTAGACTTATTGCAGTGACAAAGAATTATTGTCACCTGACATACAGAGCACATCCATACCTCATATACACACTCTCTTAGCCTCCGTTTTTCTCGCTATCTCTCTCTGGCTGTGGTATTTTATTTGACAGTTTGGTTAGAGCTGCCTGATTTCGATTTATGACCATATTACAGTCATTACCCAAACACGTGTCACAGCACAACTTTACAATGCTCCATGTAACAAGGTCACGTATAGCTGATTATAACGCATTACATCTGCACCAAACACACATTTTTTCATTTCAAACACAAATATGTGATCCTGGACCACAAAACCAGTCATAAGGGTCAATTTTTTTAAATTGAGATTTATACATCATCTGAAAGCAGAATAAATAAGCTTTCCATTGATGTATAGTTTGTTAGGACAATATTTGGCTGAGACACAACTATTAGAAAATCTGAGATCTGAGGGTGCAAAAAAATCAAATCGCCTTTAAAGTTGTGCAAATGAAGTTCTTACCAATGCATATTACTAATCAGAAATTAAGTATTAATATATTTACAGTAGGAAATTTACAAAATATCTTCATGGAACATTATATTTACTTAATATTCTAATGATTTTTGGCATAAAATAAAAATCAATAATTTTGTATTTTTGGCTATTGCTACAAATATACCCCAGCGACTTAAGACTGGTTTTGTGGTCCAGGGTCACATATATAGAACATGTTGTGTGTTCACACAATATCAAATAAAGCTCCCTGACTACATATGTGAAAATGTAAAAGGCAACAGCAGAGCAGAAAAAAAGGAAACTGTGAGAGAGAATATGCTGAGAGAAGTAAGACAAAAACAGAGGCAAGGAGAAACAATAGGCGAGAAGAACAACCTACTTTGTAGAATTACAAAGAACAAAAAAAGCATTTAATTTCTCTCTCCACAGTTGCATCAGAGTTCATGTATTCATGTTCCAGTATAATGTCATTGCTCAGTTTTAATGGATTGGGAAAGGACAGCTTCGGTTCTGACCGAAACAAACCCTCCATTTTACCATTCTACAGCAAACCACATGCAAACATGAGACTCACTGAAGAGCAGAGTCAACCGAAAAACCGCAGTAAAGCACAAACAATAATCCCTTTCATTCTTATCAAGAGATTCCGAGATTACCATAACAGTGCATTCAAGGTCCCATTGACTGCAGGCGAAGGAATTTGCCTAGGGGAGTGATCAAACGTGCTTTATTTCAGAACAAACAATGCACAAACATGTACAGAAAACAATTCAAAAGTATTCAATAAACTGGAGCTTTTATACTGCAAAATACCAAAACATTTAAACACACAAAATAGACTTGTTTTAAACACTGCATGTATTTTATAATACTGTAATAAAGACAAAAATCAAGAGTAACAAGACTATGGTTGGTTTTTAATCTATACACATTATTGTTTTTAGTGGCAGAACAGAGAATTATTCTTTACAGTACAAATAAAGACTTTAAAGCAGATTATCCACAGAGCGATTATGGTTGCTGTAATTAGATCACTTAGCAGCTTGTGTTTGGAATATTGATGAAGCATTTGCTGTGATCTAAAGATTAACATTCAAAATACAGTCATTCCAAAACATGAAGCATTCAAGCAAAATCTGTCTTTATTGAATTTACTGCCACCTGGGCAGATGGTAAAATATGTCTTTGGTCTAATAAAATTTGCTAAACTTGTAAACAACAAATCCAGTTTTGTAATTTAATTCAAATTCAAAGAATGCTTGTGTAATGGTGGAAATCTGCCTGTCTGTTATTATTGTGTTACAGTATTTGCCCTCCTCAGCTAAACATCAAGAGCATGTTTTAAAATTAAACAGAAACTGTAGAATCATTCAGGATCAACACATTTATAAATAAATGTGCTTGTACCTACAAGAACAGACTGACACAGAGGTGGACCCTGGACCCTTTAGATCAGAAAACAAAGGCAAAAGTGGCACTGAAGGTCTGATGGAGAAAACGAATGATCTCTTGCATTCAGGGCCCAGGAACATGTGAGGATGCATATCTGGAAACGTTTAATTCCTGCTGTCAATGTGACAG
>NW_015554098.1:261594-269180 GCF_001515605.1 Sinocyclocheilus anshuiensis
AGAGAGAGAGAGAGAGAGAGAGAGAGAGAGAGAGAGAGAGAGAGAGAGAGAGAGAGAGAGGGCAGCGTTAAACAACAGAGGTGTAGAGAGACACATATAGCAGAAGGTGGGGGGAGACCGAGTGAGGGGACAGGAGACGAGATGGATTGAGGGATGCAGGGGGAGGAGTAGAAAGTGAGATGAGAGAGGCAGAAGATGAGGCTCATTATATCATCTACCCCGTATGGTGTTTCTGCTAACTGGTAACTGGGTGAAACCTTCGTCTTGACCTGTTCTGAATAACGTTTCACACCAAATGAAAATTATGTCATCACTGATTGTCATTAGAAATAAAATGTTTAAAGATATGCATCTTCATGTGCCTTCAGTGCCACATTTGGATTCTGATCTAATGGGTCCAGAGGACCGCCATGTCAATCTGTTCATGTAGATCATTTTTCCATGCAATATATAAAATATGTTAATCAAAAATTACACAAAGTACCATAAAATTATTATTTTATCTACCAATGTTACTTCATTTATAAAGCTTCAAAACTGTAATGGCATGGTGAACATTAGTGAGAATTAGTACATTTTTCAAAATTTCTTTTGTGTTCCTTGAAAGAAAGAAAATAAGTGATGACATCAATCCATTTATTTATTTGTTGTAAAATTACAATTTAAATAGCATTGGTATTCATACAATCCACTCCTTCAGCTTTTTAATAGTTGGAGTTCAAATGGTACATATATCTGTGAGTAATTTTCTGTTCTGGTTTGTTGCAAAGCAAGATCAAGTTTCATTTGCTCATTATAGCAGTCATCAACGAGCAGAGATTACAATTAAAGAGTGTGTGTTAGATTGAATGTTCTGTGATTTTTGATGGGACTTTACTCTCACAGATCCATGATAAAAGCAGTTGCATGTAATTTCTTTTTAAAGGTATTCTGGCAAGGACACAAATGTCCAAGTAGGTGGAAAATTTTGATTTAATAGAGGCTAAATAATTCTATCAATAATTTTCTATTTTTTATAGAAATACAATTCCGTTTTTCTAATTTTCAAATGCTTCTATTTTGACAACTATGATTGTGGAGCAATCATAGTATAAGCCAGTGCAACTGTGGCCTTAGCCCTGTTAAGAACACAGTTAAACAACAATGTCCAGATATCAACCTGAACCTATCAACCAGATAAAGTGGTTGAACCCGTCATGAATTGTCTATTCATCAGTTTTGTCCTTTCAGCTTGATAGATAAATGTGATATAAGGTAACCTGTCTCTGTAGAACTACATAGCTCACTGCAAATATGTGATCAGGCCTGTGTAATACCTGTGAGGGGTTGAAAGAGATAAATGGGTGTATTTATTTGTACCCTGAATTGCTTATTATAATTGTGTGAATGATACCACGCTCACACATGCACTTATGCAACACATGCACATCCCTGCTTATTTTTACTATATTTAACAGAAATTGTATTTTATGCAGTCATAAAAAACAGATATTTTGTTGGAGAAGAAAAAGAGAGAGCGATGGAGTGAGTGAAGAGAATGAGGGGGTCAGAAGACAAAAGAGAAAGGCAGAGGGGGCAGGAAAGGATGAGAAAAACGAGAGATGGTACACAGAGAAGCAGAAGATGGAGGGCAAGAGGAGAGAGAGCCGATGGTGATGGATGAGTAAATTGTGGGCGCATGATGGGTGGGTGTGTTGGGGGTGGGTAGTTGGAGAAAGAGAGAGAGAGAGAGAGAGAGAGAGAGAGAGAGAGAGGGAGAAAGCGATTCAGCGTTCCAGAGCAGCCGTGACTGTGAGAGTTCAGCCCCATTAGAGATTCAACCTGATCTCTGCACACTAACATGGCTGCTGATTTCTCCATATTTCCCTTGGCTCCATAACATTAAATGTGCCATTAACACACCTACAAAGAGAGAGAGAGAGAGAGAGAGAGAGAGAGAGAGAGAGAGTTTAAATAAGATGTGTGAAGAGAATTTAATGGTGTTCTAAACCAAAGTTTGGGAGGAGCCAACACAGTCACACAATTCAAAACTCATATTCTTTGGCGAATTAGTGGCAAATTTGTTTTAATTTGTTATGTTTGAAACTCATTCTAACATTTTCATACTGCTCATTCTAACATTTCACATCTACTGACATCATACTGACAATTAGGTTAAGGGGTGAACCCTGCTGCTTACTTTTTTTGTAAAATATACATTTCCAGTCAAAGTCATATAAAATAGCTAGCTGGTAAAATAATTATGTTTTCTCATAAGACTGGGTTGGAGAGCCATGTTCATCTAATGTCAATCACAACAAAAGGGTTTATCAATGGTGGTTATCAATTTGTTACACTGAGGCTCTTACAATGTAAGTGAAAGGGGCCAATCTGAAAAAGACAAACAACATGCATGTTACCAAAAAAAGTCAAATAACATTTACTATGTAAAGATATCCAGTTTTTCAGCTTTGTTGACATCACACCTAAAACACTAAAATGAACAACTTTACAGCTCACATAATACACAAGATGTAACAGAAGAATTAATGTAAGTGCTTATATAACATTATATGCTTACATTTTGGCTTTTAAATCATCAAAAAAAAACATTTGTGCCTCACTATATATTTGATGTTTGCTGATTTTAAAAGAAAAGGAGTTTTGGATAATCAGCATTAGGCCACAAATGTTAATCAAACTTAACTTGGAATATTCTGGAATATCTGGAATATTCCTTTGAACAATCACAATTTTGTGATTCTTTTGACACATTTAAGACCCCTGCCACAGAAAACGTCTCTAGGTTACGCATGTAACCATGGTTCCCCGAGGTAACGAGACGCTGTGTCGAAACGCTATGGGAACACCTTCAGCGTGACCACACTCTGAATCACGTGTGTAATCAGTCCAATGGATGGGCGAGACGTCACGGGCGGGGTGACGTAGAGACCAGGAAGCTTAGAAACATGCTTCTGGGAAATAGTAAGCGCTCGCAGGCCGTGGTGTAGAGGAGGGAACTTTAGGTACATGACCCGCTCGAGGGTAGAGAAACGCTTTGGCCAGACCGGGCGCAAAGTCTAAATAAGAAGGGGCCACTGAGAGGGCCTCCAGATCCCCAACTCTCTTAAGAGAAGAAATCGACAGAAAAAAGGTAGTCTTAATAGTGAGATGACGATCAGATATCTCCTCTATAGGCTCGAAAGGAGGTTTACAGAGAGCCTCTAGCACCACAGCCAGGTCCTATGGGGGGACACGAGATCGTACCGGAGGCCTCACCCTCAGCGCACCGCGGAGGAAACATGTAACTAGGGCGTGTCTGCCCAATGACTGACCACCGAGAGGGGCGTGGTAGGCCGCAATGGCCACCACGTAGACCTTCAAGGTGGAGTGGGTCAACCCTGCAGAGAATCGGGCCTGCAGGAACTCCAGCACTGTACCAACTGGGCAGTTAACTGTTAGCTGGCGGTCTCCACACCAAGAACCGAAAAGTTTCCACTTCAAGGCGTACAGTTTCCTCGTAGAGGGAGCTCCGGACTGGAGGATGGTCTCAACAACCTCTGAGGAGAGACGGGCACCGTATAATGAGGTGTACACCACTCTTCACCAGAGGGGCCTGCCCTCAGAAGTCCTGAGCCACAAGCGTCAGGACTTCTTAGCCAAGGTCTTCTTAGACAGAAGAACGGTCCGCAGATCCGGCTTCACTTTAGAAGACCCCGGACCCAACGCGGGGGAGCACGGGAGGCAACGCTCTGTTTTTGTGCCTCCCTGTATGAGGAGCTGGTACACGGAGGGGGCTGCTCCCACCTGGCAGCCCCAAGAACCGCTGAAATGCCGCCGCTTGTTTACGAGCCTCCTGGTACCTGTCGATGACGGAATTGACGGCGTCGCCGAACAGGCCAGAAGGCGCAAGCGGGGCACCCATGAGGAAGACCCTGCCCTTCTCTTTCATATCGGACAGGGTCAACCACAGGTGTCTCTCCGCCGCCACCAGTGCTGCTATAGACCTGCCGATGGTGCGGGCAGTCTCTTTGGTGGCATGGAGAGACAGATCCGCGGTTCATCTGAGCTCTTAAGTGTCTGTTCAACCCGGGGCATCGCCCTGTAGCCGTGATCACTCAGCCCCGCCATGTTGGCATAATGACTGGAGGCGGGACTGAAGATACGGGCCGAGAAGGGTCTCGCCCATGACCTCGACACCTCGGTGTGGAGGTCGGGGAAGAAAGGCAGGCTCCAGAGAAAGGGACTCGCCCGCCTCCATTCCCTCCAGCAGATCCATCTGCGATCCCCACGAGTGCAGCCACCGCTCCGCCTCAGAGGAAGCGGGGCCAGCACCGCGAGGAATGCTGGTGAAGGCTCCCTCCTCGAAGAGAGCCTTCCGGGAGCACTACTTCCTCGAGAGCTGACTCTGTGTGCTTCGCTCCCAAGCAGACCGCACAGACTGTGTGTATCCCCACCCATAATGCAGCCGGGCAGGGAGGAACACAGCCTGAAATGCTGCCTGCTCTCGCCCAAGCGTTTTGTCTTATCACTCGTCTTTGGCATGACTTATAATGAGGGGCGGACAACACTAAATAAGACTCACAAACGGATAGAGACTGACACGAACACAGAGTGCTTGCTGAATGACAGAAAGCTGCCGCTGTATCCACCGCACGTGCTTTTAAGCTTCCTGGTCGCTACGTCACCCCGCCCATGATGTCTCGCCCATCCATTGGACTGATTACACACGTGATTCAGAGCGTGGTCACGCTGAAGGCATTCCCATAGCGTTTCGAAGCAGCTCGAGATCCTGAAGGGGAACCCCATACACCAACACAAAAATGGCCCAGAGCAACCATAGGTCTACACACGTATTGTGGATATACCACAGCAGGGGTCACGTACACACAAACACACGTACACACATCTCACTGTCTGTTAAGATCTCATTAGAAAGACATGTTGATACCTATTGTCTCTTTGCAAAACCTCAGCAAATAGATTCATTAGGAGTGAATCAGCGTTGAGGTTTAATGACACAGATAATCAATGCTGTCACTGTGACCTTTCTCACCGCAGCACATTTATTCTGATTTATTCAGTCTTTTTGAGAGGTATAGACAATCAAGTGAACTTAAAAAGACATGCAACTAATTAAAAGATACATCAGTTAAAAAAATCACTCACATCGTAGTATTAGTATGGAAGAAAATATTTTTAAATGTGAGAAAAGATGCTAGAGTGTGAATTGAATTGTGAAAGAAAAGAATTAATTAATGAATTTATTTATATATTTGAAAGAATGAAAGAAGTCAGGTATAAACATCAAAGTGCACAGTGCAAAAAATGTAAAAAAAATATTTTTTAAAAATTGACAAATTATTTTATTCAAATAAAAAAAAGAACATTACTGAATCAACCTAAATAAATTAGGTTACACCAACAAAACTACATTTTAGAAATCAGTAGACTGACACTGAGCTGGATTAAAGTTACAGAAGACTGTGGTCTATAAGCTGGTTGTCTTTGTAACACAGCAGGAAAAATGCTCGGCCATTTAGAGCCAAGTCTCCTTCACACCCACATCATTACACAACACATGGTTCCCAGCAGGCCAATAAACACATTGTAGCCTCTTTGAAAGGCATTTATTGATATAATTATTGATAATCCGAACATCAATCATATTGATGTATTTGTACCATTTCAATTGCATGAACTATGTTTAAGCAAATAATTATATTTCCATATTTATTCATGGAGGCTTGATGAAAACTGCTGGCACACATATATACTACTCCACGGACATAAATATTTTAAACTATAATACAGTGAACTCTGACTGTGATCATATTACCTACATTGTCATGGCATAAATGTTATGAATGATGTTGAAATTTCTGAATGTGCCATGCAGATTGTTTTTGGGTAATATGATAATACTGCTATAATGTTGATGGATTGTTAAATGAAACAGGAAGAATCTATGATGAGAGAGAGAGAGGATGGTGGTTCTTATCACCAACTATTTTTAGGCCTGGTTGATTGCAGATTTATTCTCCCAGGGGAGTTGCGTGTGTGTGTGTGTGTGGGTGAGAGAGAGAGAGAGAGAGAGAGAGAGAGAGAGAGAAGGAGAGAAAGAGAAATAGGAAGAGGAGTAAACTACTCAGCACATGTATAAAATGGCTAATTTCTGCTTGTGAGCTCCCTGGTGTGCAATACTAATGTCTGCATGCATTGAACACACCTCTATAAGAGAGATTACGAGAATTGAGACGCAAAAAGGTGGAAAAGGACAATACGCTCATATGCATCAGAGTGCTGGACACAGGTCAGAAGGAATAACCTGAGAGAGAAAACAAAAACAGCTGTGAAAAGAGCAACTACTTTGAATTGGAGACAAGAGAATCCAGTCTGACAACAAAGGCAGCTTTCAATAGTAGGATTGTTTTGTAGCTGTCAGCACCAATGCCAGTGTGTATGTGTGAGAGAGATTTCAGGGATTTAAATGTCTCCTTTGCGCCTCCTCCCACTAAAAAGAGCATTTGCCAGTTTTGTAGCTCAGCAAAGGAGAGAAGGACAGACCTTCAGTGAGCGAAGAGGGAACACAAAGATAATTCATCATAATACAGCGTGCGAGAGAGAGAGTGAGAGGAGGGGGTGATACTGGGGGAAGCCACCAGTCTGTTCCCCTCCCCCTGCCTCTCTCACACAGCAGCTTAATAAATCTGTCATCTGCCTGAAGTGTGTGTATGTGTGTGTGTCTGTCTGTCTGTGTGTGACTACTACATGTGTCTGGGCAAACATGCTTGCATATACAGACACACAGGTGAGATTTTAATGGTCACACATTTGTATGTGTGTGTGTGTGTGTTTGTGTGCACCGTGCACATTTGTGTTTGGCAGTGGTTTTGGGATGTCTTGCATGCTGGCATGCAGAAAAATGGCATTCATCACATCCAATCTGTCAATGGCAATAAAGACAGAGAGACAAACTCAAATAGCAAAAGGGAATTACCACACTGTTCCCTATGGACACATAACCACAAATGCAGACACATCACTACACAAACACAAGTGCTTGAGGAGACAACATAGACAAATATGGATTGGTCACATTGGCCATATTACACACACATTTATTGCAAGTCTGTGTGTGTGTGTGTGTGTGTGAGAGTGTGTTTACCCTGTGTGTTTACTATTACTAATTATCAGGGATGGGCAAAGATACATCAAAGTGTATTTTAAAATAAAATACCAAATACCTTAATTTTAAGTGTATCAAAATAAACGACAAAATACAGAAGCCACACCAAGTATCAAAATAAACTACTGTATTTTTGTATTTTAAAAATACTAAAAAATACTTTTACAAGGGAGCATGAAATTTCTTCGCAAACCTTCCATCAATTGGACATCACATTCTATTACTCATTCATCCATGCTTCCTTTTGAATGAATGAATGAATAATGAATGAATAATGAATGAATCCGCTAAACGGATATATTTGCTTTCCCCAACGGGCCTATCTATGTAAATGATTTAGAAAAATGTCCGTCGATTCACACTTTATATCATCGCCACGATATGTATTGTCATATCACCCAGCCCTAACATGCAGTAG
>NW_015554098.1:269925-270990 GCF_001515605.1 Sinocyclocheilus anshuiensis
AAAACTGATTGGCTAACGCTATTTTTCCCCTTGTCAGTGCTCTTTTATTCTTTCATGTTAACTGACGGCAAATCTGAATGATGCACTATTTTAACTTTAATCAACATGTACAATTGACCATGACATCCTCACCTTATCTTATTCCAGAAAAGTCACTCACCCAATGCTGAATGGAGTTGTACAGCTGCAGCTCACGTGATGAATGTTGGGGTTGGGGGAGGGGGTGTGTCTGAACTAAATCAGCACACTGATAAAGAGGTTGACTGGCACAAAGTATTTTATGTATCTTGAGAATACAAAAATACTAATCTTAAATGTATTTAAATACAAATTACATTAGATTTTTGCCGAAGGCTTTCAAATACAAAATACAAAATAGTATTTTGTATTTCAAATACGTATTTTAAATACATGTATCTGAAATACTGCCCATCCCTGCTAATTATCTAGCAACCCTCTGCTTTAGGATTTGTCTATTTGTCTATAGCCTACGTTAAATGTTAATCTACAAAGAACAGGCTACTAGCCTACAGCCAACTAAATGACACCACACAGCAACAATGGAACCACTACAGAAGCTTTATTTTAAGAGTGTACAGCCTTAATAGATAAAGTTCTTAGGCTGAAATTCGATTAAAACTATTTGAGAAACTTTACCTTCATGGGGGACTAATATGACGTTTTTTTTTTTTTTTTTAAAAACGTAAAAAAATCATAAGCCTCACAAACCTCTTGAGCATATCAAGATCAGGCCCTTTCTTTCAGAACATGCAACACAACTCCTTGTTCAAGCCATTGTTCTATCCAGGCTGGACTATTGCAATGCTCTCTTGGCAGGTCTTCCAGCCACTTCTATCAAACCTCTACAATTAATCCAAAATGCCGCTGCAAGATTAATCTTTAATGAGCCGAAAAGAACACGTCACACCTCTGTTCATCAAATTGTACCAGTAGCTGCTCGCATTAAATTCAAGGCATTAATGTTTGCCTACAAAACCACCACTGGCTCTGCACCCATTTACCTAAATTCATTACTTCAGAGTTATGTGCCCTCTAGAAGCTTGC
>NW_015554098.1:271706-273650 GCF_001515605.1 Sinocyclocheilus anshuiensis
GTTTAGTTAACACTCGAAGGTGATTGGGCTCTCGGGCGAGATCCCAATTCGTCAGTCACGACTGACGTAACGTCGAACGTGACTGACTGAAAGGGAACTGCTGCAGTTGTTTACCTTTCTGCCCACGTGAGACTTGCATAGTGCGTCATCGTCCAACAGTAAAGCTTATGCAACCATTTTAACAATAAAACTGGCATATGCAAACTTTTTATCGTTTTATCAGAAAAGACAAAGAGATTACAAAATTGGACCTGCGGGCTACAGTAACGCAGTAATTTACGAATTTCCTCGTCTCTGTTTATGGTTGTCTTTCTCTTCAAGTTTCATTGACACGAGTGCACTAACTGCACTCCAGAAATAAAAACATTGCATAAGCTATATTTAATGTGTCCGAAAGCTTTGACGCTTTCAGCGCACGTGCCTCTGATAACCGGGCTTGAATCACGCGCTGCACGTTTGTTTGCTTGAGGTAACTCACCTTCACTATATAAATATATTTAGTTTACAACATAGTAATCTAAACTAATTGTCACATACATTTTTCCATTAGAAAGGCAATTGCAATAAATATTTTTCTGAATCTGCTGAAATGTGAAAACCAAATTCAAAACATTTCTGCTGTTATAGGCTCTGGAGAAAATACAAATAATTTGATGGATTACAAAATAAGTTTATTTGTCTTGTAAATTAGAGGCTTTGATGATGTTTAGACATGTATTTTATTACCCAAAGATCCAACAACCCCCTTTAAAAACCCTTAAGGAAATTTTTTTTAAATATTTAGGCTACAATTTATTACTAAAGTTTTCCTTAACCTAAAGCGGATGCAACTTAGCACTGAGGACTGAGCCCTAAAATAATGTTTATCCATGCACAGAAGTGTTTAATGTGTAAAATTATGTCGTTTTCGTGTTCAAAGGAAGAAGAATGGGTGACATTGTAATTATGTGAAGCAGATACACGAGAAATTTGCTTTTTGGCACGATGCCATCACGTCAGGTTGGCAGAGCACGTGACAGACCTCTGGCTGATCTTACCAGCAGACGGTCACGTTTCTCTCCAATCTCACCAATTCTGCTCAAGTGCTCAAGAAACGTGGCACTTCGGTAGATGATTACAGCTGTATTGCTCACGTAGCTTCAAACAAATCACGCTGCACAGCATTAGGGAAGAAAGTGAAATTAACTGGCAAATGTTTAATATGTAAAGCTATGCTACTAAAATCAGCCGATCATTATGAGAAGGGTCTGGCTGCAGCCTCGCACTTGCATTCTCAGACACTTGCGCTTCCGCTAGAGACGTCACTTGCAGGCTTTATTTTTTATTTTGTTCTATTTTTTATTACTTTTTGTTTGAATCTCTCAACATTTTACAACAGTAGCCAGGTGGTGAAGACAAGAAAAAAAAAAACTAAATTACAATGTCACTTGCAATCGCCACTTGCACTCTCCGCTACCTGCGACCTCACTTGCAATCGACACAAATCGTGCGTGTTGCAATGGAGACAAGAAACTGTGGTGATTAAACGATTCAAACTAATTTAGTACTATAACATACAGGGTCCTGCAAGAAAAAAACAAGACCCGCAAAAACAGCAGAATATGAACGCATGCGCAAAGTCTCTCGTTAAGCGTTTTCCTCCTGTAGAAAAACATATACACTTACACTTAACATGGCTTAATGTATTAAGATGCTATTAAAATATCAAATTAAATATACAATTTATTAATATAATGAATATGTATATAGTATTTTCCTCCCATACCGCAAAACGTGGCATAATGTGGCATAATGGACTAAAAAGGCCCAACTCAATATGCTCCTCTACATTATTAATATACATAACTAATATGTACAGGCAAGCAGGTGAGCCCAGAATAAATGCAACACGCACAGTTTCGTGTAAAGCATTTTTCCATATAGAATAAACTGTCTACAGCTCTT
>NW_015554098.1:273885-286539 GCF_001515605.1 Sinocyclocheilus anshuiensis
TTATTATGCCACATTAAGCGTTTTGCTGTATGGGAGGACAAGTGAAAGTTTGCGCATTGTGTTCATAGCCATCTGTTTGCCTTGTAGTACATTAAATAATAACTATATATCGAATTTGATCTTTTAATTGAACTTAATGTATCTTAATACATTACGCCATGTTAAGTGTTTATGTTTTTCTACAGGAGGAAAACGCTTAACGAGAGACTTTGTGCATTGCGTTCATATTCTGCTGTTCTGTGGCGACGGATTTGCGGGTCTTGTCTTTTTCTTGCAGGACCCTGTATGTTATAGTACTAAATTAGTTTTAATCGTTTAATCACCACAGCGTCTTGTCTCCATTGGCAACACGCACCATTTGTGTCAATTGCAAGTGAGGTCGCAGGTATCGGAGAGTGCAAGTGGCGATTGCAAGTGACATCGTAATTTAGTTTATTTTTTCTTGTCTTCACCACCTGGCTACTGTTGTAAAATGTTGAGCGATTCAAACAAAAAGTAATCAATAAATATAACAAAATAAAAAAATAAAAGACTGCAAGTGATGTCGCTAGCGGAAGCGCAAGTGTCTGAGAGTGCAAGTCTGAGAGTGCAAGGCTGCAGCTAGACCCTCTTGATCATTATGGCAAAACTGTGACCAGGGCAGAGGTGCGAAGCAGCTGGTCTTGTATCATTTTGTTGTGTGATAATTAACGACCATGATGATTTGAGCTAAAATTATTGTATTATCTTACTTGAAGATTAGGTTTCAGGAAAAAAAAATCAAGCAGCGATAAAAGTTAATTAACTATGAATAACTATGAAACTATGAACTAGCTATTATCTACACAGAAAAATGACCTTGTGACCATGACATGTCTCTATTTCTCTGTTCTAAAGTTTTCTCAGCTTTTATCTCTTAGGCTACTGGTTACTTCTTCCAAGCAATGTGTTTCTGGGTTTACATGGAGAATTGTGACTCTCTAGCTATCTAGATTTTATGCTTAGCTACCGTTTAGAAATTACTACGTTGTCTTGACGATAGGTAGGCTAGTCGTAACGGTGTTAAATCTCAAGATGGCGTCAGTTTGGTATTCTAATTAGGTGAACGTCTATTCTAATCCGAACGTAAATCGTAGGCTAAATCTAGTTTTTATTTGTATTTTTTTTATTTCCATTAGCCATATATATACAGTGGTGTGAAAAAGTGTTGGCCCCCTTCCTGATTTCTTATTTTTTTGCATGTTTGTCACACTTTAATGTTTCAGATCATCAAACAAATTTAAATATTAGTCAAAGATAACACAAGTAAACACAACATGCAGTTTTTAAATTAAGGTTTTTATTATTAAGGGAAAACAAAATCCAAAACTACATGGCCCTGTGTGAAGAAGTGTTTGCCCCCCTGTTAAAACTGGTTTATCACACCTGAGTTCAATTTCTCTAGCCACACCCAGGCCTGATTACTGCCACACCTGTTCGCAATCAAGAAATCTCTTAAATAGGACATGCCTGACAAAGTGAAGTAGACCAAAAGATCCTCAAAAGCTAGACACCATGCCGAGATCCAAAGAAATTCAGAAACAAATGAGAAAGAAAGTAATTGAGATCTATCAGTCTGGAAAAGGTTATAAAGCCATTTCTAAAGCTTTGGGACTCCAGCGAACCACAGTGAGAGCCATTATTCACAAATGGCAAAAACATGGAACAGTGGAGAACCTTCCCAGGAGTGGCCGGCCGACCAAAATTACCCCAAGAGCACAGCGACGACTCATCCAAGAGGTCACAAAAGACCCCACAACAACATCCAAAGAACTGCCACTTGTGTTATCTTTTACTAATATTTAAATTTTTTGATGATCTGAAACGTGTGACAAAACATGCAAAAAAAATAAGAAATCAGGACACTTTTTCACACCACTGTATATAGCTATAGTGTTTTCAATTAATATGACAACACTTTTCCTGTGGCCTTATGGGATAGTAAAGTGTCCATTAGATGTGCATTTCAAAATGTTGGCTGAAGCAGTAAGCCATTATGGGTATTTTTTCAGCATATTTGGACATATTAGGGTAAAATGCCCTCTGGGGCAAGATGGAAACCCCCCACTTTAATTTTTTCTCTTGACAAAGATGGCACAAAATTTCATCTCAGCACTTTATATACTGTATATATATCATATGATGCGATTTCAATTTTTCCTTTTCAGATTTTCTCTTTGAAGTGTTACAAGCTGTTGGTGCATAAAGAAGATCTGTAAAGTTGCAAAGACTAAAGTCTCAAATCCAAAGAGATATTCTTTATAAAAGTTAAGAGTCAACCACGCCTACCTAAAACGGCTCGTTCTAACACACCCCCACGTCTACGTCACGATGTGGGAAGATTTGCATAACGCCGCCCAAATGTTCACGCAAAGAAAGAAGCCGTAACTTTTATTCTCGCTGTAGTATTGCCATGCCGTGGAGACGCTGTGTTTCGTTGTGAAAGCGAAACTACTTTGTTTGGCCTTCCAAAAGAGGACGATATCCGCTTCGTCATGCCTAGAGCTGATCCGTGCTGGTCGCTGAGGAAATACATCAGCTTCGCGTTGTGGATCGCCGGATTGGCTTTCACCGTGGACGAAGCGGAGTCCAGCCCGGTCCAGTTCATCACATGTGGTTGCCGCAAGCCCGCCGGACGCTCCTTCGTCGAATCTTCATCGAATCCACACCATTGTCAAGCCCACCGCTGTCGCTCACTCAGCACGCCGGCCGTTCCTCACACTAGCCGCTGGCCTCCGCTCACATTTTATGGGGGACTGTTTCCTGATCCTGGTATAGAGTAGACTACCACAGTCTACTCACAGACTGTAAGTAAGTTTTTTATATTTAAAGGATTTGCCACTGATGATTCAAACGCGAGTTTTGAGCAGTCAAAATAATGTTATTTTTAGCAACATCATATGACCCCTTTAATGGGAAAAAATCTTGATTTATGTTATTACATTTACATTTAGTCATTTAACAGACGCTTTTATCCAAAGCGACTTACAAATGAGGACAATGGAAGCAATCAAAATCAACAAAAGAGTAATGATATGCAAGCAAGAAAACAAGCAGTAAATGAATAGAGTGCAAGTCTAAAAGGGACAAGTTTGTTTGTTTATTAAAAACTAACAGTAATACAGTTTCCATTGTAGGTCACATGATAATGGCAACAGGCCATATTTAGTATGTCCAGATTATACTACAAACATCCACACCAAACATCCAAGGTATTGTTGAGTTTGGAACAGATTGTAGAAAATTAACTTTACATCATTAGTCTTACCAATGGATTTGGTAAGTTTGGAGTTTAAACAACTTTTAAAAACATCATAATCCACAAGTAATCCACATAACTCAACTCCATCAATTAATGTCTTGTGAAGCAAAATATGCATGCTCGCAATAAACAAATCCATCATTAAGATGACTTCAAATCGTTATTTTCTGTTAAAATGAGTCCTCTATCAACAATATTGCTTTCGTCAGTGGATGCAATACTAATGTAATGTTATTTCTCCAAATCTGTCCCAATGACAAATTCAAACAAACTCATCTAAATTTTGGATGGCCTGATGATGAGTACTTTTTCAGAAACACCCATCCCTCTTTCTGTTCCTCTACACTGTGCGTATTTTAATGCTTCGTCTATTTTCATTAACACCTCTTCTGCTCTTGGTCCACCGCTGCAGCAGTAATTGATAATTAAAGAGCAATAACTCAGCAGTCAGTGCAATCTCTCAGCAGGAGCTGCCCACCCCCCCACACACACAGATTTATGCCAGCATGTGCACAAACAGCACACATTAAAACACACACACACACACACACACACACACACACACACTAACATTTGAAATACAAAGATATGTGGTGTGTGATGTTTGGTATATGATTCCACTGGAAGGCTTTAAATATTTGGGACATGAGAAATGTATGATAAAATACAAATACTATTGAACTAACCCATGTCAGGCTTATACATGTGACTTAAACACACACACACACACACACACACACACACACACACACACACACACCTCAATTATCTTAAACACACACACACACACACACACACACACACACACACACACACACACCTCAATTATTAGTCTCCCAGGCATCCTCTCAAAGTACATAATGGTCAGGCAGGGGCTGGCAGTGTAATTGATGTAATTTTAGGATCTAGCACATCCAGGGTGAAAGGGGCTTTAATGTTTCATTTTAGAAGCGATTTAAAGAATTTTTTACCCACAAGAGACTCTTAATGCTCCTCTCAGATCGCCTCCCTGTCTGGGTGCTTTTACAGTTCAGGTTCCTTGTTGGATTTCTACAGAGGCAGGAGGTCTCAACCACTTAAGCTCAGGGCGTTTTTTGGTATTTTCGCCTAAATTTAACATACTCAAATTCAAATGTTTGCCCTACACACATACAATGGAGGAAATTAAAAAAAAATGGTTTAATTGTGAAGAAAACCCTTTGAACTACAAAATATGAGTGTAATTCTTTATAAATAACATTATATATTTTTCAAATATGAAGCTAATTTGCTAACCGGCAGCTATCTCTACATTCACAGCGTTAAACAAACATATATCAGCTCATCCACGCCGCACTGTAATAATTCATGTATATTTACTGTTTATTTACTGTATACTTACTGAAATGCATAATGTACTGTACTTTTCTGTCAGCAAACAAGTGTATCAGATTGCTAGTATTGCTAACATGTTTCATAACAAAGAAACAGCTCTCAAACACACGGAGACTCGCTCCTAAAGCCTCCCCAGCCACGCGCTCATTCCTCTCCACGGCGCCGCTGACCGTTCTTCATCATATATAACTTGTAATATGATAATCATAGACTGATATGATCCGAGTCGCGTTCGCTGCAACTCTTCCTTGACGGAGAAAAGCCTCCAATTCTCGCGTCCACGAACTACAATAGCCACAAAACACTGGCTGCGCGACCGGATGGAGACCCCCCTCTCTCGCCCACTCTGGTGACGCAGAGGTGTCAGAGTTCACAAAGTCTGTAATGGCCGATCTGAGTGACATGTAATCTGACCAATTCCAGCCCAGAACCGATCGCAGATCTCTATAACATCAGACGGGTGCCAGCGCGCTGGAATGAGATGGAGAGCGCATTATTTCCAGACGCACTGGATTCCGTTACATGGACAGAACGCGATATAGCTCACCGATGGAAGCACGCAGAAACGTGAAAATGGTCTTGTTTGAAAGAAGAGATCCTAATCTAAAAGATAATATAGAGTATATAGATATTTGTGGCTGTTTGCGGCTAACTGAAGCAGTGCTACGAGTAGGAATGTTACACATAAAAAAATCCGCTATTTTATTTTTTTTTTTTACATCGCAATTCAATTGAAGATAATTCGATATATGATTGTCACACAATGAAATAATCTACATCGTCAAATTCCTGAGAATGAGAGCTTTATTGTGATATATGACTTGACTTTTTTGTGAAAAATATATAAAATACACATTCTTCGTAAAAAAATTTCGCAATGGTTAGGCGGAAAATCGTGTGTGGGACGAATACATTTCTAAGCTTAATTTTACTGCTTTATGAATATAAAAACCAAAAGGAATGGTATTCTTTGGAAAGAAGACACTCCAAGCTTTCAAATGAACTCATATATGGGCTGATACCATGTAAGGAAGGCTATGTAAATGAAGCATACACATTTTTAACGCGATTTTGGACCCGTATCCGGGTCCGCAGAGTTTAATCAGTGATGGGGAATCTTGACTGACAAAGGGTAAGTGTTCATATTATTGTTCAGATCAGGTAAACAACACAAAGCTAGCATCAAACAGAAATAAAAATCCTTCTGTATGTATTCTGGACATGGACGCAATTATGTTTAATCTTTTAGGAGTGATGCTTCTCTACAGGCCTCATTTAAGCCTTTAGTTTGAAATAATAAATTATTCCTATTATATTCTATAGAATTTTAAAAAGCCAAATATGTATTTTAACAGGTTACAGAGGTGTACTATCTATCTATCTATCTATCTATCTATCTATCTATCTATCTGTCTGTCTGTCTTTTCAACCACAACCTGAAATAAAATTCATGCTACACAGATGCTTTTATAATGGTTCCTTCAAGTAGTTAAAATGCTTATACCACAAGCTTTATGTAAAGTCAACAAAATGGTATGATATTATATGCTTCAAGGAAAAATGGAGTTCAAAGTACAACAAAGCGATGCTTTGAGTTTTCATCCTACTTGAAAATGTTCTATTATTGCATTTAGGGACTCTGAAAGACCAGATGAAAGGCTGTTATTGATAGGGTTCCATTGTGATCATTGGTAGCTGTAGAACCTAATGCTTCTTAGCTTCTCATAGAAGACATCCTTCCTGAAATTATGTATAGTTCAAGCTGTTTTATAGTTTAAACCATTCAAAGCGAATGCCAGAGGGACTACAGTAAAGATAAGACTGGCAAAAGCGATCTGATGTGTAATTATGCTTTATTGTGTTTTTATTGCTGTATACTGAAGAGCAGGTGCAGAATACAATGTGTAAAGGAATCTGTTCTCTGTAGTTAGGTGGAATGCTAGTCCACTACGGAACTCCAGCAAGAAGTGCGACAGGAGACAGATGGTTGTTCAATGGTTTATATCTTCAGGATGTGTCACTTTACATCATCCAGCATTGGTTCCATTATACGCTATATCCAGAAGACACAAAATGAGTTTTATGAATTACATGCATTTTCATTTTGGCCAAGATACAGTTACATCAAATGTATACAGCACATATTGCATCTTCTTTTCTACAGCCATAACAAATGTGTAAAGGTCACACTTACTGTACTGTATATCACTATACGATGTTGTACGGTTTACTGTGAGGTACAGTTGCTGCATGCACATACATGTTTTACCTGTACATACTGGTAGCGCAGCTCCTTCACTCTTTCACCATTTCTTTCAAATGGAACAGTGTACAGCTGCTTCATATTCATTTGGTGTCTTTTCAGCACCCTGTCAATGGTTGAGATGCTGACTGTTTGGATGTTTTCAAAGATGTTGTTGTCCTCTATAATGGCACTCTTTATCTCCCTTAGTCTTATGGCATTGTTTTCTACAACCATGGTGCAAATAGCCTCCTCCTGTTCAGGTGTGAAAAGGGGCCCTCTGCCACCCCTGTGAAGTTGTCTTGCAGTCCTATGTGGAAAAAATATAGTAATGCAAAACACAAAATTGAGTAAGAAGATAAAATGTCACTGTTTAAAGTATACTTACTGTATATTGTAAAATGCAAGTGGAATACTGTAATATTGTATGAAGCATTACAGAAAGTGTACAGTATTACAGTACAGTGCCTATTGTTAGATTACATATCTGTTCTGTCGACAAAAAGTCTGAATGACTGAGGACACAGTTGTTGTCCCAACATTTGGCTGCACCCTTCGACCAGCCTCGGCCATTGTAAGCCCATGATTGAGAACGTGGTCTACAAGTGTGGCTCTTATCTCATCAGGAACACGCATATGTCCTCGGCCTCTTCTGCCTCTTCCTCTGTTTTGCCTCCCAACTCCTCCGCCACGCAGCCTCACTCCTCTTCCTCTTCCTCTTCTTCTTCTCTCTGGCTGTTGACCCCGTCCAATTCCTTGTCCTTCCATTGTCAGACATTGAAACATTGTGTTGTGCTCCGGCTATATATATACTTGCCAGTTGATGGTTCATGAGATGCACCTTCGTTAGAGAAAATCAAGATTCACCTGGGAGCAATTTACCAATGCAGGACAGATTTAGAAAAAAAGTCTAATGGAAATGTATAGAAATATGCTTGACATATTATGACAACTTGTTCAACCATTTTGCATGTAAAGACTTATGCTATGAACTAATGCCTAAATGTTGTGGGGGGTGAGACTATTCAACAGAGACCCATTATAATACATTTTGATCAACATGACATAAGCAATTGATAATGTAGGAAACAGCAGAGAATTGTACATAATCATTTGCATGGATGTACCAAAGCATTTGCAACTTGTTCAAAGAAATGAGAAACTGCTTTTTTGATGTGCACAAGTGACACAATGATGTGAAGATTGAACAGGTAGTTTTGAGAATTTCAATTCTGATCTGAGAAATGTACCAAAGCGACTGAGAAAAACTGTAATATAATGTCAGTTCACTACTGAAATGTCCAGATTCTACCTTTGACAGTTAAAAAGATTCAGTTTCCCCTCCCTTTTTATTTTAAAATCCAGTGAACAAAAGGTCTCAGTAATAGGCTATGTTTGAAGAACAAACCATGAGGCTATAAAAGTCAACTCATCCACTCTCCCTTTTTGTATTTATTCACTCTCATACTCTGTCTCTATTTCCTTCCTTCCTGCCATCTCTATTTTTTATCTCTCTTTCCGTCCTCAGATCTCTAGCTTTCTTTTTTCTCTGTTTCTCTCTATCCCTCCCGTTCTCTGTCTCTTCTCTCTGAGATGGGCCTATAAACCCCTCCCCCTTTCCCATTATTGCTCGATTTATTGGTGCAGGAATCTAAGTGAGTTCAGCACCTTTACTGGCTTTCTAATGCCACAGCATTAGAGATCACCAGTCACATGGCTCTTACACCAATATGAGCACTCTACATATGGATCTGGTTGACACAGCCGCAAGGTGTTGTTAACAACCAAACACAGTGAGACTAATGCAAGAACATAAGACAAATGTGCTAGACTTATAAGGTAATAATGGACAGAGCAACTTCAATCAATAAAACACTTAGGGTTTTCATTAGGTAATCAGAATGACATGGGCTTTTAAGAGCAGTAGGGAGTGAGAAAGAGTTGCATTTTAAAAAGGTCAATAGCTATTTGCATGCTCACTCCAGCAGTCAGCTTGAGGGAGGCACAAATGGAGACACTGACTCTCATTTGTCTCAATGTTCATTCACTGATCAGTTTCACAGGATCATGGTGTGATCTAAACTGTGATCTAAATTATAAAACTGAGGATTTTTATAATTCCATGCCTAATAATAAAAAATCTTTTCTCTTACTGTAGCATTCATTCACAACTCAATTCAAATGTAACACTGGCTGCCATCAGTGAATGACGTGTTTGTTTTATCCTTCGGGTCACATATCCTGTTTGCACATATCCTGTCATGCAGCCCTGAATAAAATGTCTCAGAAGCCAACTAGGAGAGCTTTAGACATTTTGTTAATTTTGTTAATTTATCATTCTTATGAATTAAAAGACTGAAAACTGAGAAAAAGTGAAAGGTACTGGCCTGGGGGATCGAGAGTGTGAATCTAGGTGTGCAAGAGTGACAGAACAGGTGCGAGAAAGTGAGAGTGTGAGAAGAAAATAGAGTAGACAGTGTGAGGAAGGATCAGATGAAGCTTTAATAGAATCCTGAGTCGGTTATGATCTGTTCTCTCCAACTGCAGTTGTAATAAGAAAAGCTCTTTGCAGGGGGTAGATTAAAAATATCATTTCTTGACTTCAGCTTATTTTCTTGTTACAGGCAAGCAGACGGGAAGGAAGTCCATACAGAGATACACTGCAGAGGGTATATACAGTGGGTACGGAAAGTATTCAGACCCCCTTCAATTTTTCACTCTTTGTTATATTGGAATACTTTCCGTACCCACAGACAGAGATAAAGATTGCTTGCACTAACGTGTTCACATACACACACCTATACTAACGCATCTGTCTGCAGAAAGATACACACATACTGACACACACATAGACAAACATGCAAACATGCATACAGACAAAAAAAACCAAAACCACACAAACCAGAGACAGCCCCTCCTACACAAACTCACACTCGCTGACTCAGGCATTCTAAAGCTGGTTTAATCAAATTCTGGCAGCATTGCTTTGATTTGTTTTCATTGTCTAATCTAGCAGACCTGCTGCCTATGCCACACACACAAATACACACGCATAAATAAATGAGTAGCTTTATGAAAACACAGTGATATTGCTCTCTTTTGTTTATGGCTCTGACCTACATACTACAACAATACCAATCTTAGAACTTGCTCCATCACGAAAAAACCTTCCCGATTCATTCATATTCACTAATTATGATGCTGCTGTAGAGATATTCCTTTTAACCACTGACACAAAAAGCTTCTATGCATCATAGTTCAGCATGTTTTGTCATGTAGGGGTCTATGGTCAGGTTTGTAGTCTGCATACAGACCTGTATATGGTTAGTTCAGTATCAGGACTGAGATTTGGGAGCGTGATGAATGTTTTAGCTCACAGCTGAGCCAAACGTGGCCACAAGGCATCTGCTCTTCCCGCTGGTGTCATCTGGAGCTAATAAGCCAGTCCAGCTGGATTCAAGGCCACAGCCAACACACCGCCCGGCAAGGGGTTTGGAGAGCTATGACCACCTGCACAGTTAGAGAAGGTGTGAGTGGAATCTGGCAACCCCAGTGGTTTGACTGAGGCCTTAAGGTATACAAGGGGGAAAAGGAAATGTGTTAAATGCAAATGTCATTGCATTGAGCCTCCTGTGAAATAGTTTAAAAAGAACATGTATGGTCAGGGATTATAAAGCAAGCAACCAGAGCAGACAGGGAAATTACAGATGAACAGAGTCTGGCATCTTGTACTGTAAAGGAGAGTTGGGGTGAGATCTGGCAACCTGTGGATGTAGAGGGAGCATTTGTGAGACGGAGAGCCCCTGCTAGTTTGATCTGCCACCTGAGGGCACTAGCATGGTATAAGCCAGGTATCACACTGCTGGCTGTCACACATGCTGAGCGCAAAGTAACACGTTTTTAGTTACACGTCTGCTCAGGCGTGACAAATGCACACAGCCTCAGCATGCAAGAAGGCTGCCAAAAACCTTCACTGCTTAGAATCAAAGCAGAAACTGTAAATTATTTGCTAATTTTCAGTGAGAGTATGTGAGGAGCAAAATAAATAGCATTTTATTGTAAATCCTCAGGTATTTATGCCTGTGATGTGCACAGAATTAAAAAGAGTTAATTTGTTTCATTTCATTTACAAGCATTGTGCTTGCATACATGGTCTCTAGCATTGTTTTGTTAAACATTTAACTTTAATATATTGCTTAACAGTGTGGATTCACTTTTGTTTTTGAGCAGACCATTCAGTACACAGATCAGTGACACAAGAAAGAGTGTCCACGATAAAGAAACGGAAAAAAATATTATTACATATAAATTTTGAAGAAAGTTGGCAACAAAGTCGTTTTTGTGACCGTTGAAAAAAAATCTCAAAATATATTTTAAGTTCCACAGAGGCAATAAAGTCATAATTCGCATACGATTTAGCGTTACGCACGCACTGGGATCTAGGGGGAAGTTGTGGCCTAATGGTTAGAGAGTCGGACTCGTAACCCAAAGGTTGCGGGTTTGAGTCTCATACCGGCAGGGATTGTAGGTGGGTGGAGTGAATGTACAGCGCTCTCTCCCACCTTCAATACCACGACTGAGGTGCCCTTGAGCAAGGCACTGAACCCCCAACTGCTCCCCGGGCGCCGCAGCATAAATGGCTGCCCACTGCTCTGGGTGTGTGTTCACGGTGTGTGTGTGTGTTCACTGCTGTGTGTGTGCACTTTGGATGGGTTAAATGCAGAGCACTAATTCCAAGTATGGGTCACCATACTTGGCCACATGTCACGTCACTTATAAATTTTTGGAAGGACATGATGGAATGATGACATCATTTTTATTTTAAATGGAATTTTAAAGGGAACTGTCCCTTTAAAAGGTTTTCTTTTCAAGAATTTCATTTTATAATACAGATTTATTTCTTCAATTATCAAGAAGTTTGTATCACCCAGACATTTTTGACTTTATGCATCCCCAAAATAATATATATTCATAATGAATTCAAATATCATAATGAATTTTAACCTCTTAAGGCTCTAAACCTGATACCGGGTTGAGAAGTGCGGCATCATGTGTGTTTTTTAAAATAAGTGTTGAATCACAAATATAGACATACTGTATGTATAGTAACTTTTGAAAGGTTAGAATCTAAACTTTCTTAAAATCATAATCAATTTAGCGTTTATGTTATATAAACTCAGAATCTCAAAATCAGAATCTTACAAATAAAATTCATATTCATATTGCACAAACTTTGGTTAATTCAGAAAATAAAATATGCTCATCATGTAAGCAGTGTAGTCAAGTCATTTGTGGTGATTTTTAACATATATTTTGAATGAATGAAAGAAGAAACAAAAAAATAGAGTGTCATGTCATTCACCCCCAAATCTGAAGCTCCACTGATGATGTTAGATCTGACTGTTATAGACAATTTCACTACTACAATGGAACCACCTACTAACCTGTGATCTGCTCTCTCACTGAACCTTAGAAACAAACAATTAAAGGCATTCTGTAAGCTGGGTGGTACATGAGTGACTTGTACTAGAGTGCTCTGAAGTAAACTGGACAGACACTAAAATCAGATTGTCTGAGCTTTATTCCCCCTGACAGTGCATCTGGACTATACATCTCCCGGCAACCTGAGGAAGGGGCTCTGCTGTGGTAACCTAAGGAGAAGCTTCCACAACTGCAGGCTGTGTAGATACATGAAAGCTCTCAACACACACACACACACACACACACACACACACACACACACACACACACACACATA
>NW_015554098.1:286830-289915 GCF_001515605.1 Sinocyclocheilus anshuiensis
CCAGGTACACACACACACACACACACACACACACAGATATGTCTGTAGAGACAATATAGACCACACACTCTCTGCTACCTGAGCAGTAATGGTTCCTGTGTATATTATCCCCAGGTATCTGTTCAGTTTCCCAGTACACAGCTACACAACTCTAACACTCTCAAATAACCCTGAAAGCACACCATGCAGCGATAAAAGGATCGTGATTTTTTCTTTCTCTGAATTTGTCTAACCTCCCCCACCATTTTCTCCTTCAGTTTCTAAAGCTAAACACATTTCCAAATTCAATTTCAAGTGGTGTGAGGATGATTGCTCTATGTGCTGGATAGAGTATATGTGATTCACAGTTGGGCTCTCTTAAAAATTCAGACCCACTGCTGTCTGTTCTGAACTCATGACCCAGCAGTGTGTCAAGGTTCCCGTGCAGAAGATTTAAAACATTTAGAGCTGATTTAAACTCTTTATATCTAATTTCTGTACTTAAGAAAGTCGATGAAAAAATGGATGGTCATACAATACAAGAACGCCAATAGTTAGAGCAAGAGTTCAAAGCTAATATCACCTGACAGCATAAACATTAACCTTGAATCAGCCCATGTCACTGTGTTTGTTATAAATAAACAATAAATAAATAAGACTGAGTGAAGGAATTAATTAATTATCAGAACATGAGAGATGTTTAATAAAACCATTAGAAACACACACACAACAATCACAAAAAATAAGTGTTTGAATTCAATGGACAGTGGTTCCATGTGAATGAATCATGTTTTTTGAACATGTCTAATTCTGTTTGCTTTAGTTCATCCTTCATGAAGTATTTGAGTAGAGATAACATGTTTATTGTGTAGAACCACTTTCTATGCAAGTTCAGGCAAAATGTTACCATAACATATATACAAGTTACATATAACTTTTATTTACAGACATGACAGTACATGTTGGCAGTCTAAACATGACCTTGTTTACATCCATTAGAATTACTTGTTTTTTTTTAATTTAAGCAACTTTTATTGTTTTGTGGCAGTTGTGGCTTAATGGTTAGCGAGTCACACTTATAACTCAAACAAAGGTCACGATTTCAAGTCTCGGTTCCGGCAGGAATTGTAGGTGGGGGAATGAATGAGCAGTGCTCTCTTCCACCCTCAATACTGAAGTAAAACCCTTGGGCAAGGCACAGAACCCCCAACTGCTCACCGGGCACCACAGCAATATGGTTGCACACTGTTTTGGGTGTTTGTTCACTTCTCACTGCTGTGTGTGTGGATGGGTGCAATTGGCCACCTTTGCTTTCCTTTTAGCAGGTCCTAAACCCAAGCATACACTTCACCACGATGGTAACTCGCCTAAAATATCAAATAGACATAATAGATCATTAGACATTTACAAGTCTCCCTATTTTCTTATCTTGCTAAAAATGCATAAAATAACACTTTATTTCAACATTTTCTCTCCCCATATCCAGCCCCGTGCAAAGCATGATGGGAAGTGTAAAAGTAGCCTAACCGTTTCAAGTCAGTATAACATGATGCAATCATGTTTGAAGGCGAAACCTGATACAATGGTGTTAAAATCAAAATGAATCGTTTAAATAAAGTGAACAGAATCCTATGAATGAATGAATGAATGAATGAATGAATGAAAATCATGATCTGAAAAACTGTTTTTAAAAATCTTATGAATATTATGAATATACACAGTTGCTTGACTGCTTGAGACAAGTATTTGGACCATATAAAGGACATGTTTTGAGTACAGAATATAAATATCTCTATAAATGATTGACTGCATTCATACATGGCAGGACTTAAAGTGGGGTTGTAACAGGGTTTGAACGTCATCTTCACTGCAATAAAATGGAATCTTTGTCAGAATAAAAAGGTCAAACCGCAACGAGTCAAGTCACGAAACCAGACAAAAACAAATCTGACTAAGGTGGAAGTAGCCTGCTGTAAGTATGCACGTGTGTTTGAGCATTAGTACTTGTGTTCCACCACACAAATCATATCTGTCAGCCCTTCTCTCTAATCCCAAAAGCAGTGGTTTGGCTGCATGTACTGAGCGGGTTTGTCACCATCTCAAATATACTCTGACACACACAACAAATCACTCAGGCCGTCTCCTGGCAACCAGAGGGGTTCCAGAACCCCAGTGAAACCAAGAAAAAATTCAGCCTCGGCGAGGAAATTGATTTGGTGAAGTGCTGTACAATACTAAAGTCAATAGAAGAAAGGCATGTGCATTGATTTGGCTTAGCATGATTTCTACAGCAAACAGAAAAGCCAAAGCAACAGTACAACAGCTGAAAACAAGACGACTACTCCAGCTAAATTAATTCATACATGAACTGGCAACCATCTTTTAGTGTAATAAAATGAGATTCTCTACATATCGTTCCTTTTCTCCAAAACACCGTATTTTCTTTTTCACCAGTGCTCAACCACTCCCTTTTATTTTTACACTGCGCTTTGGCTCCCTCTTGTGGTAGAAAAGGAGTGGAAGTAGAAATCAATATAATGAGACCAAGATCAAGAATGGAACACTGCATCACATTTCACAATACAATACTATATATGTTTTGAGAGTGATTTTAGTTTTTTTTTTAAATTGTTTTATCAACTGTTAGCCTATATAGATACTAAGTTTTATCAACTTTTATCAACACACACACACACACACACACACACACCTCTTCCATCTTTATTTGACCCTCTAACTCTAGCACTCTCTATTCTAATTCTATTCTTAAAAAAAGCTTGCTCCTTTTAGACTTGCACTCTGTTTACTAACTGCTTGTTTTCTCTAAAAAAAACTAACACTAGCTTCTCTATTCTTTTTGTATTCTATCTTTTTGTTTTCTTTTTATTTATTATACAATTAACAAAAAGCAAAAAGAAGGGGGGAAAAGGCCTCTAGCTTGCACTATTCTTTTTGTATTCTATCTGTTTTCTTTATATTATATAATTAAAAAAAACCTTGCTACCTGTACTGAGTTAGGCTAACTGAGACTTGTCATAGCACTCGCATATCATTGCTCTTTTGTTGATTTTGATTGCTTCCATTGTCCTCATTTGTAAGTCGCTTC
>NW_015554098.1:290443-308068 GCF_001515605.1 Sinocyclocheilus anshuiensis
TTCCATTGTCCTCATTTGTAAGTCACTTTGGATAAAAGCGTCTGCTAAATGACTAAATGTAAATATATATATATTTTTATTTATATATATATATATATATATTTTTTTTTATTTTTTTTTTTAATTAATTTTAGCATAATGATAATAGAATTCTATCTATATATCGGTCTGACTCTCTATTATTTAAAATAATGTCTCACCTCTGACCTTAATTTTTACAAAGCATTTTTGTAGGCTTTACAAGTTCTCATCATGATTAATTATTGTCATTGTTGTTTACATTGTTAGAATGCTTGCTAACATCTCTCACGCTATGGGAAAGTACACATTTGTGGTACAGTATCAATGAAGGGCATGTTGCTGCTGGACGGGGTTTTCCTAGTTGAGCAGGGGTGATTGTTTAAAAACAGGAATGACACAAATGCATAGGATTTTTTCTGTATGTTAAGAAAGTATGGTTCCTGTTCAACATTCATCCTTTGATCAAGAGACAAAGTGTTTATTTTGTATAGGTGAAGATCAGTACACATCAGAGGAGAAGAAAAATACAAAATATATCAAAGAGATATACTCTACAAAGAGAATTGTACACAAATGTTGAAGCATATGTCATAGAATTTGTAATGAAATAGAATGTACAAATATAAAAGAGAACGTTAACATTGTAATGTGTATTATCTATAAATCACTATACAATAGTTACTTGCTCTCAGTTTTAAACTGTCAGTTTTCAAACTGTGAAAAGTGTTGACTTTTTTTGTTTTACAAAAACAATGCATAATTTGAACCAGAGTAAAAACAATTCACAATGTATAACAGAGTTTAGTATGGCGGAAAGCATGCAGGGCGGCTGAGATTAGATATAAGGCTTGAGGGGAAAATGCTTGGGCAGTGCTCTATATCCTCATTTTTTGGATTTCTGTGCAGTAATGACGTCTTTATCATTTGTATATTTCCCTAACTTGAACAATAACCTCTGTTTGTGAGCCTGGGGTAAACAACACTATTAAGTAGAATATCAGCTGGATTTTGTGTTCTGTTGCCACTTAATGTAACTTAGTTACATCATTGTAAAAAAAAATCCACTAATGGTTTTATACACAGATGGTCAGTGAAATCTGATTTAATATTAATCTGTTGTGCAGTTGTGAACATTCAAAATAGTGGATCAGTATTATAGAGTATTTAGACTATAGTTATAAATAAATATAGCATGCACCTTACCAACAAGTCCCAATAAAGCACCTTGTATACCCATTTCTAAGCAATACTTTAATATTTAGATAAAGAAAAAAAACTCCTTTAAGTTCTGGCACATATACTGAATGATAGTTTTGGAACCCTTAGGGTTCAGCACTTAGGACAAAATGCTTTATCTGTGAATGTTGCAACATTACTTTTGACATATACTACACAATTCAAAAGTCTCAAAATGCTCAACATTTAATGGATGAAAAATACAGTAAAACAGTATTATTATGAAATAATATTATAATTTAAAATAACAGTTGCCTGTTTTAATATATTTTAAAATATAATTTATTCCTGTGATGGCAAAGCAGAATTTTCAGGGGCCATGCACTGCAGTCTGGCAATCATCAGTGTGACATGATCCAGAAATTATTCTGATATATTGATTTGGTCCTCAAGTAATATTTTGTATTATTATTAATGTTTGAAACAGTTGTTCTGCATAATACTCTAGGGGAAATGGTAATACTTTTTTCAGAAGTGGATGAATAGAAAGTTTAAAACAGCATTTGTCTGAAATATAATTTTTTGTAACAATGTAAGTCATGTTAACTGAATTAAAGTAAAATTTTTTCAGTATCTACTGACCTCAAACTTTTGAGCGGTAGTGTACAACGTTTTAGCTTTGTATCAGACCTCCATTTTTTTTTTTTTTTTTTTTTTTTTTTTTATTTGAACAGAAGTTGTAAGATTTAAAATAAAGATAGTTTGAATAGTCCAACAAGTAGGAGCTTGTTGACCACGCTTGCCAAATTCTCAGCCTCATGCATTGTCAGAATGCTTTGAGGCTTTAAACTGTTTACATAGTTGCTCAAAACAGAGCTGGTTTGTAATCAATAGTTCATTTTTGGTGTTTTTTTTTTTTTTTTTTTTTTTTTTTTGCTTTAAATGCACAGAATGTGCTTTTCAGTTTACCTTTATCTAAAAGGCCCATTATATTTCCTCTTTGGACCTCTGTGCAACGGTATATAAATGTTTAGTGGAATTCTCTTTTAATCATGTTATGATCAATATTGTTGTATAGGCAAACAATGGTGTGTGAATATGGAAGTTTTGGATCATTACATTAATTTATGGTTTATGATCATCTCTGTCCAGCCTGCTGTTTGTGTAATCAGCCTCACTGCTTTCATCAGAAGCTTCAAGCAATCAGGATCTATTATTCATTCCCAGTGGATGTGAAACTACTGCAGATTTTTTTTAAATCATCCTGGGAGAAGGTCTTTGGTTATAAAGAAGACCTATCATAGCATTTCTGGAGAGGTGTACATCAGGCTACACCATAAACTGCATAACTAAACCGTGTCTACAATGTACGTTCGACAAAGTATAAATTGGCCTTAATACTCTAATTGTGGTGAGGGGATTTTGAATTTACGCTCTCATTCCCATTATTCTTTCACCAGGTATCTGACTCAACCCACACAATCTTTTGCTGCTCCTCTGACACCACCGTTTTCAGAGTGTCAATTAGGGTGGCACTGTCATGCCAGCTCTCTGGTGGAATGCTCTGGTAAAGGCAGGGCAGTTTATCCAGAAGGGGCTCCTCGCTGCAGGAACACTCCAGCACCTGGGACTCAGTCAAAACATTCTGCCGTAGTTTGTGTCTAGGAAACAATAACAGAACAGATTAATATAGCAGCTGTTATGCTCCCAGAACAGCATTTTTTGTGTTATAAATCTGAATCTTTAAATCAAATCAGCTTTTATTTTCATTGTGAAAAGTTTCATGGAGGAAATTATAGTACCTCAATCTGCGGAGACTCCTCTCTGTAGACATGATGCAGATGATGATGGGGAAGATTTCGGCACGGTGGAGACGACGCACACAGTCCAAACCCAGCGGTAACACACAGTGAGTGCCCTATACATTGGATATTAAACAGATAGTCACACATAGTCCCGCTTTCTTTCTTTCTCTCTCTCTCTCTCTCTCTCACACACACACACACTGTATACTGTAGGTAAAAATTGAAAAGTCTAAAAGTCTTTTTGTCTTACTGGAATCATGTGTTAACAGGGTTGGGTGCAATTTTTCTTTGGTCATTAAAAGTACTTAAGTAAAAACATTAAAATTTTTACAAAGCATTTTAGACTTTACAAGATCTCATGTGATGATTATTGTAATTCATATTATTGTATTACTGTAAAACCACTCATCTCTAATCTTTTATTTCAACTTCTTTAATGCAATTGCTATTTGAAAGCTATTTATCAGGCAATTAGTAATAAAATAGCAATGTTTTATGACACACCCGCTTCATGATCTTCTCCACTCCCTGCAACGTATAGCAAAGGGGTGTTTTTGAGTCACACTCTTCAAGAATCTCCCCCTTCTGCATTTGAATGGCATGCTCACTTGCCATCAGCAACTCTAAAATATAAGAGATGAGAGGACGGAAGAGATGACAAAAGTGAGCAAAGGAGGAAGCAGCCAGAGACCAAAGCAGATAAATAAGACTATACAGAGTTAAAACTGAAGTCCGACAAAAAAAAGTCAATGTGTCCTAAATTAATGGCTCTCAAGTAATTTTTTGTCTTTCACTAATGAAGGAGAACAACTACACTGTAATTCCCCATATAGTGTGTACAGTTCTGCCTAAGGGCTGTTTCATGTGTTGGCCTTTTTATTAATTTTTTTCCACTTTGGAAAAATAGTCTTTTTTCTTTTCTGTATCACAATGACTTTGGGCTGTAATTAAACAGATTAACAGTAAAAGTGTATGTGAATCCTGTCAAGTACGTTACAATCAATATCCAATGCAGAATTGTTTGACGTTGAAACTGATATAGGCCATACACCATAGTCATTGCAAAAGGAAATACTGACAGAATACACTGTAATATTGACAACATGGCTAAGTATTTTGACTACATTGTTTGCAGTACAGGGTAATAACTGATTGCATGTAATCTGGATTATGTAGACAGATTCCAAGAATTATTTTAAAGCTTAAAATACGAATACTAGTGATTTCTCACTGTAATGGGAGAGTTTTCTCTAATGTATCTCCTTTTTCCATTTTCTTTTCCCCTTTGTTGAAAACTTTTGTATTTTTACCTGGCTCACAGAGCTGATAACCTTCCTGTTCTGCCAACCGTTTGTGCAAGACACGGCCAAGCAACGTGGGAAGGAGGAGGACTGGTCGGCAGATGGGTGGGAAACGAGGTGAGACCAGGGTGTAGGGCATTAGGGTCACACATCTGCTGGGCACACAGCCATCACCTACAAGAGAGAAAGATTTTCTTGACACTCAAGGTCTAAACCAGAATTTTGCCCGACATTAATTACCTCAAAAGTTCAAATAAAAGAACTGTTAGTAAAAAAGTTAGTAGCATTTCTCTCTCACACACAACAGCTTGCATTTAAAGTACAATGTTATGACTAGGGTTGAGAAACAAGAAGCTGTTCTTATTCAGAACTGGTTCAGTACTAAAGTATTGTGACTGTGTTTCCTGCACTACTCTTCACCACAACAATTCTACTTGTTTAAAAGTACAGTACAAATGAATGATTACAATGAGTCACATATTTTAGTGAAGCAAACACATACTGAATACTGTGAACTTCCTATGCTATGTTAGGTTTAACTTAAGCTTTGTGAGACTTAAATCAGTGTAGTTACTGACTAGTTGTTCATATGACAATGTGTAGTTAGATACACATTATGAGTTTTATGTTTATTACGAAATATGTTACCAAATTGTTGGTTTAATGTTACATTTATACAACCTACAAAATGTCTATGAAAAGTCATTAAAAACACTTATGTAAAAACCTTTTCCAAGAACTGTTTGGATGTTTTTAAATATTGCAATTTCTTTTTCCAGCAATTTCCTCCTCAAAGTACTAAAAGAATAGTTAATAGAACTGGAATCAGAACAGGAATCGGAATTGTTCATTTTCTTATATTTCCCATGTCTAGTTATGAGTAAAATGGAGTTATGAGCTAAATGGAGTTTGTCTTGTACTAACTGTCCTGTGCTGTGTTGTTGTCGTCCTCCACACTGACCCACAGTGGGTTTCTGCTTTGCTGACCAGTGATGACGATCCTCGCTGCTCTCTGCTTCTCATGAGCTAAAGTTTTCTCCTGTGGACAGAAACAGGTACTGAGGTCTAATGACTAGTTTCAGAGTTCTAAGTTATGCATTATTATTCCATCACCAAAGTACCTCATATCACACCCACAGTTCAATAATTGGCGAGCATTTCCGTAATTCCAAACTAAGGCGATACAAAGCTAGACAAGAATTTGTTAGATATTTCACAACTATTAATCTAAAACACGCATTATGACTAACTATATAAAAAGAGAGAAATCATTTCTGTGATGACTTTACTGATGGACTCTCACCTTTCTTTGTGCTTTGCGAGGGTAGGTCATATCCTCTAGAGCCCTGATTAAGAGCCGCTGTGCTCTGAAAAATTAGTTGACACGTATAGGTTTATTTTCTTCTTTTTTTTCTTTTTTTTGCATAAAAGCATAATAGAAAAACAAGTGCTTTTCTTTTAAATCTTAGGAACTACAAACAAGAACATTTAAAAAAAAAAATGACAAGAACATTTTACATTCACTGGGCACATTTTACAATGTAAAAAACAAAACACTGTAAATTGTAGATTGTCATTGTAGATGTCAGCTTTTCTAATAATAAAAAGTCTTTTGAGAAATAATGGTGTTGTGTACCTGTAGTAGTTGGGCAGAGCCCCACTCATTAGGTCTTCCAAGTGACAAGGGTGCACGTGACTGGCCCACCAGGAGCCATCGTTGGAATGGTGAGTGTCTGTCACATGGACAATGTCGTTACACTTGACTGCGAGAGTTCCAGCTGCGTCCCCTGGCATTGTCATGTTTACACGGATGTAGAAGGAATCACCCGACATCACCTCGCCATTCTTTAGCTGCTGCAGCAGGTTCTCATAAGCTAGGAGGAAATCAGCAGATTTTCAGTGATCAACAAAATTTGGTTTAATAAGTCCCTGACCTGTTTAACAACCAGCAATGTTAAACATTTACAATTGACATTAATCGAGATTAAACAATTAATGAACAAATAGGGAAAGGTTCCCTCTTTCAGAACAGTGTGCATTTACTGTTAAACTAACAATTTTAGAGATGAGTTTAGCATGTATAGGATTTTGATGCACCATCCAACATATTAATAAATGAAATAAATTGAAACATTTGCTAATTTAATCATTATACCATTAAATTAGCATTATACCATTAAAATAGCACGTTGACCTGTATTTCAAGAATCTTAGTCTGCACAAGATGTCACAAAAGCTTGAATTTTAATATATGACAGCTGTTACATTGAATAGCAATAACAACTGCTCTAAAAGAGCTTCTCTAGAGATGTGGTGACTGCATTTCTTTATGATCAATACAAAGTCATTTTTTAATTATGTTGAAACCATTGAATGATTATGAATAAACAGCCTATCAAAATAGTGTAAAAAATTTAATCTGTTTATGCATTCCCTGGGAATCAAAGTGGTGACTGGTCGGCAGATGGGTGGGAAACGAGGTGAGACCAGGGTGTAGGGCATTAGGGTCACACATCTGCTGGGCACACAGCCATCACCTACAAGAGAGAAAGATTTTCTTGACACTCAAGGTCTAAACCAGAATTTTGCCCGACATTAATTACCTCAAAAGTTCAAATAAAAGAACTGTTAGTAAAAAAGTTAGTAGCATTTCTCTCTCACACACAACAGCTTGCATTTAAAGTACAATGTTATGACTAGGGTTGAGAAACAAGAAGCTGTTCTTATTCAGAACTGGTTCAGTACTAAAGTATTGTGACTGTGTTTCCTGCACTACTCTTCACCACAACAATTCTACTTGTTTAAAAGTACAGTACAAATGAATGATTACAATGAGTCACATATTTTAGTGAAGCAAACACATACTGAATACTGTGAACTTCCTATGCTATGTTAGGTTTAACTTAAGCTTTGTGAGACTTAAATCAGTGTAGTTACTGACTAGTTGTTCATATGACAATGTGTAGTTAGATACACATTATGAGTTTTATGTTTATTACGAAATATGTTACCAAATTGTTGGTTTAATGTTACATTTATACAACCTACAAAATGTCTATGAAAAGTCATTAAAAACACTTATGTAAAAACCTTTTCCAAGAACTGTTTGGATGTTTTTAAATATTGCAATTTCTTTTTCCAGCAATTTCCTCCTCAAAGTACTAAAAGAATAGTTAATAGAACTGGAATCAGAACAGGAATCGGAATTGTTCATTTTCTTATATTTCCCATGTCTAGTTATGAGTAAAATGGAGTTATGAGCTAAATGGAGTTTGTCTTGTACTAACTGTCCTGTGCTGTGTTGTTGTCGTCCTCCACACTGACCCACAGTGGGTTTCTGCTTTGCTGACCAGTGATGACGATCCTCGCTGCTCTCTGCTTCTCATGAGCTAAAGTTTTCTCCTGTGGACAGAAACAGGTACTGAGGTCTAATGACTAGTTTCAGAGTTCTAAGTTATGCATTATTATTCCATCACCAAAGTACCTCATATCACACCCACAGTTCAATAATTGGCGAGCATTTCCGTAATTCCAAACTAAGGCGATACAAAGCTAGACAAGAATTTGTTAGATATTTCACAACTATTCATCTAAAACACGCATTATGACTAACTATATAAAAAGAGAGAAATCATTTCTGTGATGACTTTACTGATGGACTCTCACCTTTCTTTGTGCTTTGCGAGGGTAGGTCATATCCTCTAGAGCCCTGATTAAGAGCCGCTGTGCTCTGAAAAATTAGTTGACACGTATAGGTTTATTTTCTTCTTTTTTTTCTTTTTTTTGCATAAAAGCATAATAGAAAAACAAGTGCTTTTCTTTTAAATCTTAGGAACTACAAACAAGAACATTTAAAAAAAAAAATGACAAGAACATTTTACATTCACTGGGCACATTTTACAATGTAAAAAACAAAACACTGTAAATTGTAGATTGTCATTGTAGATGTCAGCTTTTCTAATAATAAAAAGTCTTTTGAGAAATAATGGTGTTGTGTACCTGTAGTAGTTGGGCAGAGCCCCACTCATTAGGTCTTCCAAGTGACAAGGGTGCACGTGACTGGCCCACCAGGAGCCATCGTTGGAATGGTGAGTGTCTGTCACATGGACAATGTCGTTACACTTGACTGCGAGAGTTCCAGCTGCGTCCCCTGGCATTGTCATGTTTACACGGATGTAGAAGGAATCACCCGACATCACCTCGCCATTCTTTAGCTGCTGCAGCAGGTTCTCATAAGCTAGGAGGAAATCAGCAGATTTTCAGTGATCAACAAAATTTGGTTTAATAAGTCCCTGACCTGTTTAACAACCAGCAATGTTAAACATTTACAATTGACATTAATCGAGATTAAACAATTAATGAACAAATAGGGAAAGGTTCCCTCTTTCAGAACAGTGTGCATTTACTGTTAAACTAACAATTTTAGAGATGAGTTTAGCATGTATAGGATTTTGATGCACCATCCAACATATTAATAAATGAAATAAATTGAAACATTTGCTAATTTAATCATTATACCATTAAATTAGCATTATACCATTAAAATAGCACGTTGACCTGTATTTCAAGAATCTTAGTCTGCACAAGATGTCACAAAAGCTTGAATTTTAATATATGACAGCTGTTACATTGAATAGCAATAACAACTGCTCTAAAAGAGCTTCTCTAGAGATGTGGTGACTGCATTTCTTTATGATCAATACAAAGTCATTTTTTAATTATGTTGAAACCATTGAATGATTATGAATAAACAGCCTATCAAAATAGTGTAAAAAATTTAATCTGTTTATGCATTCCCTGGGAATCAAAGTGGTTGCTTTAAAAATACATCACTTGAGCTGTAATATGTAGTGTGTTTGAATGTTCGATTGTGGTTCTTACCATCTTGGCTGGGTCTCAGTGTAATGTTGCATGGTCCCTGGACTTGCCCCAGGGCCCACAGGGCCTCTTCCATAGTGGTGTCTTCTAGAACCATTTTTACAGCTCTCTGTTCCCGCTCATACCTTAGCTACAAATACAAAATTTTGGTTTTGATTAGTTCCCACTCCATTTGACTGCTGCTAGAAAACCTGAATGTCCCTCTAGTGATCAAAAATTATCTTTGTTATCTTTCCTTATTCAAAGAGAGGGATTAAAAGACAGCTTTTCATTTTCTGTCTTATCTTTGAAAGAATTAGGAGGGACCTGCCATTCAGAAATCTCTTCATGTCTCCTACCACTTTGTTTTTCAGAGGAATTTCTTCACTATTCAAGCTAGACTGGTTTTTGCAAAAGTTCTGGATGGTAAAGGGCATTTTAGCTCTTAAAGAATAACTAGTAATGGTTTTGCCTTTAAAATTTAAATGAAAGCTATTTTTGGGAATTCTGAAAAACAAAAACTCTACGAGTTCAGTTCAGAATCCAGAAATTCTCACCTGAAGTATCTGAGATCCAGGGCTGATGCCTGTGTTATGAGCAGATGATCCTTCAGTCACATGATGTACAAACACACCGGTCTTATTGCCTCCGATGACCTGTATTTGATTAAACAGCATTTCTCCCTGGAAAAACACAGTGAGCACGCGACCAGTGATCCGCAGGGCCTGAGGTCTGGAGCGCATTAGGAAGGGCGGGGCTGATGCTCTTGAGACACTAGATTTATACAAAATAACATGTTTAACAATATGACCATTACATTAATAAATAAATGTGATTATTGTGTTTTACTTTCAGTTTTTATTTTACCTGTCATTAGGGCTCCTTCTGCTAGTAGAATAGGGAAGTGACGCTGGTGATTTTGACTCATCAAAACTATCTCCTATCAGAATGGAAATCAAAAAGGGGTGAATATGCCATTGTAATTCATTCTAATTGCCATGGATATATAGTGGCTCTAAAAAGTATATGGAGACTTTTCAACATTTACGGCACACTGAAAATTTTTAAGGACCATAAACTAAATCATGTGCAATGCATAATGTATGCACATTTTTATACATTTGTGTGGATGACACAGAATAGCACAATATATGTACAATTTGGTGTCTGTTTTTTACTCACAGAATTGATTAACTTAGTATTAGTAACTTTACTAATAAAGAGAATGCTAAATGAGATCGAGCATTATCTGTGGATAAAATCTTCCGAACAATATGTGATGAGTTTGAGTTTTGGGAATTAGGCAACAATGATACATTGTAAACACAACCGGAAACTATTATTTCAAAGTATGTCATGAAGCTCAGTTCAAGTATTTCATGTAATTACTTAAGAAAATCACGTTAAAACTCTGAAACTCTAAAGTAGTAGAAATGTCAATTTTTATTTTATTTTATTATTATTTTGAGATGTGTCATTTTATTACATTTATTTATTTTTGACAGTAGATGAATGAAAACATATGTTGTTGGGAGTTTAGCATGAAGAAAACATTTTAGTATATTTAATAGTAAATTTCTTGTGAAGGGGTACTTGAATTTTACATACTCTGGGGTACATAAGTCTTTTAAAAGTTTAAGAAAACACTTTTTTCAGGTGCTGTTAATCGCATGAAATATGAACATGTTACACTAATGTTTGACAAAGAGAATTTGTTACAATATAATTTTTTGAATAATATTGTACCTAAAACTTTTATTAATGTTTTTGCAAAAAAATTGTGCTTCTGTTATCTTTCTTCAAAAATATATATTTTATTTTTAAAAAATTTAATGTGGCTTAAGTGTGCAAATACTTCTTAGGGCACTTAATGTAACTGAACGCACAGACATTTGTGACAAAATAAGATTTTAGCTTATTTAGTTAACCACAAACAAATGTAGGAAGAAGTAACAGTACCTTTAGAAATGAAAACATAATCATGGTCAAAGCTGAGAGAATCCTGACTGCTGAAAATGGAACAGAGGTTTTTTTATTATTTCAAGCTAAAGTTCTCTGAAGAATTCCATTTGCTAGCACACATACAAACTTCCTTTCTCTGATTTCTAAAGTTATTTTTAGATATGCCTACTACACGACATCTTTATCTCTACTGGTGAATGTACATACGGAAACAGTGACCTGTCGGTTTATAAGTTAGTTTTATGATAGTGAGTCATGGGCACATACAATGCAACAAGCAATGCAATTAGGATCATAGAGACAAGGAAACAGGAAGCAGTAATGTATTGTCTAATTATTACATTTACATTTAGTCATTTAGCAGACGCTTTTATCCAAAGCGACTTACAAATGAGGACAATAAAAGCAGTCAAAACTAACAAAAGAGCAACAATATCAAGAAGATAAATATAGATAAAGTAGAATTAAAATAGAATAGAAAGTGCTAGAGTTAGAGGGTCAAATAAAGGTGGAACAGATGTGTTTTTAGTCGTTTCTTGAAGATGGTTAAGGACTCAGCTGCTCAGATTGATTTGGGCAGGTCATTCCACCAGGAGGGAACAGTAATTATAACGTGGAAGACAAAAAAATTAAGATTTTATAAAAGAAAAAGTGATCTCATGGCTATTTCCCATCAGACACAAAACAGGGCATAAGCATTGCCTGTTTATTTTGAAGTCCACGTTGACAGGTATTGTAAATCACTCTACAACACCTGCAGTCTGAAACGTCTCCACATGAAGTGACATGCAAACAGCATATTTTATTCAGCAAATCTGACTGAATCCAAACGATATAATAATTTGGATTTTATAGCATTGGTTTTGGATATTGATTTTGGTCTGTGTAGATTACAATTGAGACGTAAACATGGTCCTCCTCATGTAAATTAGAACATACAATTATCAAGTTACATTATTAAAATTATGTAATAATTCTCAATGGGCAACTACTAACTAACTAGCCATTTTAAAGTGTCAATTAAAAGCAGTAACTCAATAATATAGCCAAACTGCAAAACTCAGTACCAAACTGCTATTTTCACTTACACACTGCAGGCTTTACAGTGACATTACAGTTCACTGCTACAGACCAGATGAGCAGCTCACCTGTAAATGTCTTCCACGTCACTTCTGGAGGCAAAGCCTCGTCTGCGGAGAGATTCAGAACAGGGGGGCTCCACTTGATTGGAATTGATACTGCAGATTGCTTCATCATTGAACTGTAAAAGGTTGATACACAACCAAAAATAAAAATAAATAAATAAAACATGTATCAAAATTCTATATTTCCTACATGCTGCCATCAGACAGAACAATGGAGGAGGAGAAAGCTACAGAGAATGTAAGAAATGTATTGTCTCATTTATTGAACCAGATGCAGAGGCCCATTCACACTAAGAACGATAACTATAATGATAACCATATTAGCATCCACGCCAATGGACAATAAAGTTCTGTATCTACTAAGCATGGATCTACTAAAAATGGATTTTGACTGGCTGTTTATCAGCTGGAGAAAAAAATATTAATTTGATCAAGTGTGGACTTCCCTATTTAATTTAAGCTTTATAAATATATAGGTCAGTCGTGAAACTCTAGATGGCGCAGGCGATGGGTTGTTAACGTAACTGATGATATTCAGAGAGTTAAACGACTTGGCACAGCTGATTGGTTCATGCTGCATATGCAGCCAATGAGCTTACTGCCTTGCATTTATATGGCTGGCTAGCATTCACTAGAGATTCCTGCAGCGCGCTTTCAGAGTTTCTCTGAAAATCCTCCACCTTCCCCAGCTCCACCTGTATAGATCTGCTACGGGTTATTACGGGTCATATCCATCACCATGCTAAAATCTTCCGAGAGTTGTCATGATTGAACTATAGTTATAATTATAGTTATTGTTCTTCAATGCATATGTGCTTTGCACTCTTGATTGCACTGATACTGTGAAACTGCATTCCAGTAATACCTACATGTATCACACAAAAGGTGCTGGAACTGCACGTTGCTTAGACTGACATCTCAAGTTATGAATCATGGTTTGTTTTGTGCGTATCTGCGGTTTAGTGCCGGGGTTATCTGAGATACAGTATATATAACAAACTAGGGTGGAAATTTAAACAAAGTCTCAAGCAAAACTCTGAATATCTTTCATAGTCAAGATTTGATGTCACTAGCCTTTCAAACTTTGGCATCCAGTGATCATTTAATTCTCAAATGCAATGCTGGTAAAAATGACTTTTGTTGCGTTCCAATTCACCTACTTAAATTATGCCTGAATGCATTCTTTTTGTGACGAGAGTGTGCAGCAGAAGAGAGTAGACAATCTTTTGGACGTCATGAAACTGCACTCTGTTGCATAGTTACATACATTTTGTCACCGTAAACCAGCTTGTTAATCATTTAGTCAGTTAAAATCCACTTTTTTTCGACATTTTATTTAATTACATTTTCACTACTCAAACAATTCTTTCTACCATATTAGAGAGAAAACAAGTAGCATGTTGATCTGCCAGTTACTCCCAGAAATCACACAAAGAACATCAACAAAGTTCATTTTCGTTTTGTTACCAATATGTATCAGACAGCTAGTGCATGAACTGTTAGGGGGTCCGTGAGGCTAAAGAGTAATTCACACTAGGATTCGATAAGCAGAACATTTACAGCATAAATGTACCTCACAGGCGTCAAAAGAGTTAAAACTCTCAGGAAGAATTGCATTCAAGCGGCATAGCTGTCTTCTGGCTGAGGGACTGGATGGAGGGAACTCACTGCATGAACCTCTGCTGCTATCGCAACTGAGCTTCCTGTCCTACTTATTCAAAGAAATGATAATAAAAATAAAGTCATGTGTGGTTGTGTTTAGGTTACAAATGCACTTGACAGCACAATATTTAAAACTGCTCTAAAGAATGATTGTGGTAAACTACTGTATGTTGGTTCTTAAATGTAAAATAAAAATTAGTCAGTGTTACCCTGGAGTTTTCTCTTCTTTCTCTTTGCTTGCTACAGGCTTTCATGGCGAAAACTCTCGCCTGTAGCTCCATGAGTTGGCCTCTCAGCACGTCCTTCTCTGCGAGACTACGTGCAATCTGAGCCTGGGCCGCATCTCGGGACAAATATGCCTGAAGACATCAGCAGTATTTAAGCTTTCATTTGCCACTATTGAACTCTACATGTTTGCGCAAAAGCTGCATGTTCTCCAGCAAGAATGTGCCTGAAAGCATCTTTTGTGCATCAATGAAAACAAAAACATCTGACCTTTTGAAAAAAGGAGTTAACAGTTTCATTGACCCAAATTCTCTTTGGCTTTATTATTTTTAATAACTTTCTTTTCCATTTTTTTCCCTTTTGCATTGTTTAAAATAATAAAACTTTCTGTTTATTTCTAGATTTAGATTAGATTTTGATCCCAAGATCCAAAGATTTCAACCATACATGCATTTACTGAAGTTTGTAGATCTAAACATGTTATTTCACTTCCAAACTAAAGATGTTAATCCATACTGTGTTCCTTTCTTTGTAACACTAACACTAAACGTGCCAAACTCTATTGGCAGACGGCAATCCAGTGATGTCACATGGACCTCGACATCTCGGTGTGAAGGTCTGGGAGGAATGGAAGGCTCAAAGGGAAGAGGTGGTTTTGGCCTGCTAGGAATCGCTTGCTGAGTTTGCCAAAACAGACTTCCTGTTTTTCACACGACCAAGCTAAACTCAGCCTTTCCGTGGCAGCTAAATGCTTTTAGCCAGATCAGAAGAGGCTGCAGAGTGGCCTTCTGGATTTGGCATGGGAGCCCTGGAGCTGGCAGGAGAAATCTAAGAAAGGGAAACCCACTCCTCTGCCAGCACTAGCGATACCCATGATCAAAGCCACCGCACTGCCTCGGCAGACGCATGGCCTGAACTGCGGGGGGCAAATGTTTGGCTCCTATATCCTCGAGAAGAGAGCCAAGCAGGAGCTGAGCTTCTTAGCATCGTTCCATGTAACTTCATAGGGCTGCTGTCTGCCAATAGAATTCAGCGAGTTTCTACACGTGCCTCAGACCCTGGTCATGCCTAGGTGTGACACTGTGACACTGCGTCGAATTTCCCTCGAAAGGGAACTGAAAGTTTATTGTACGTATAAACTGATCTCATTGTTGAATCTAAAAACTTATTTAGGACCTAATTACCTAATGAGTATGATATTTGTTCATTATAGATATTGATTGTACTGACCCTGTCTCTCTCTGCCTGCACCTCTTCTAGCTGACTATGGAACAGGGTACTCCTGTGCTGATACATCTCACAGTCCACAGTCAACTTCTCCACCTCCAGGGCTAAACAGTCCTTCTCTTCTAGTAGCTAAAAAAGGTGAGAGGGGAGCATGGTGAGAAGGAGGGTGATAGAAAGAATATAGACATTTAAAAAATGCAAGGAGAAGTAGAAAATTCTCCTCTTACAGGTTTTCTCAATTGATTTGACACATTTCTTCAAAGTAATGAATATAAAAATAATAAAATATTATAACATGCAAGTTTTACGCAAAGTACAACATTTTGAAATACACAAAACAACATTAATGTTAAGGAAAGACCAGTTTTACCTCCTCTTTCTCTTGCTGGAGTCGTATATTCTCCTCACTCAGCCTGCTGACTTCCTCAGCAAGTTCTGAACGTCTGTTCTCGACCTCCTTTAAATCATGGGCTAGGATATCCTGCTGTACCTGATTGAAAGAGACAGAGACAGACAGACAGATAAGATGGAATCCCATAATTTGTTGACTTGTTATATTGCTATGAAAATGAGTCTCTTATTTACTGGGAACAGCGTCTCAGTCTCCAGTAACTTTGCGCGTACAGCGTTGAGCTCATCTTTGAGCTTCTGTGTGTCAGTGGGATTCTTCAAGGAACGCTGCCTCTCAAAGTCTGTCTCTTTCCTTGCCTTCTTTAACTCATGCTGCAGCTGGGAAATCTGGAGAAGAGGTGAGGAGAAGAGATATCTGTATGCCCTGGTGTTTTTTGGAAAACAATCCAACATTACTCTTTTTGTTGTGTTGATTATACTGTAGATTTTTTTTTTTTAACCCTGGCTCCCTGCCAAGTAATGTAAATTTTTTTTGTTAATGTACAGTAGTTAATGTTGTTAATGTCCAAACCAACTCCTTATGGAATGCTGCTCTCTGTCAGGCACACAAGCACATGTAATATGGATGAGACAATCAGTTTATTGTAACTTATTGAATGGTACCTATAGTCCAAGTCAGGGGCGTAGCCATCATTTCAGAAGTGAGGGGGACAGAAATTATCATGCACGGACTATACCGTCTCTTTGAATTTAAATCTATATTTATTCACACCAGCTCTTGAAAACCTCTATGCGAACACACTTGCCCGAAAAAGTGCGGGGGACGAATTTACGTGATATTAAAATTGGGGGGACACGTCCCCCGCGTCCCCCGCGTAATCTACACCCCTGGTCCAAGTAGAAGGCAAACATACAGACACATACTATCTGGTTCCTTACCTCCAGTTGCAGGTCTCTGTTGCGTACAATAGTTGCAGATTTCTCCTCAAGAGCTGTGGTATATCTGACATAGAGATCACACTTCTCATCCTTCAGTTTCAGCAGTTCCCTGTTTAAACCTGCACAGAAGACAACCGGACATTATATAGTCTTGACACAGACAAAGAAAAACTGATTGTGCAAAAATATTGATCTGAAATTCTGAATTTCTCAAAGCACATAATTAAAGTGCAACAATGTTAAAAGGTTAACACTTAAATAAAATGAACTTTTGTTAATTATATTCACAAATATTATTACATTTTACATTTAATAGTTAACTTTAGTTAATTTTTAAATACTTTTTTTTTTTAATTTCATAACATATTCTTATTTGTAAAATGTATTCAGATATGAATAAATTGCATTACATATGTTTGCTAATGATTTATTAAACAGAGGTTTGGCACACTGATGTGAAGCTATGTTAAGTGCACACCATCCAGGTGACTGCGCAGTCGTGCATGCTCTCCCTGCATCTGGCTGAGCTCTTCATTAGTTTGTTGGGCCTGTTCTAGTTTCCCCTCCAGCTGACAACATCTGCCTTGCAGCCGCGAAGCCTCATGCCGTGCCACTTGTAGCTCTGTCTGCATACTGCTCACTGCATGAACCAGGTACTCTGTCAACTCATTGTAATTTATCAGGCCTGGCAAGCACAGAAGCAAGGTTTTACAAATGAGCCTTGAATATGGTGACAAAAATACCCTTTGAATTTTCAGTTATAAAAATGTTCACTTGTCATAGAGGTTACATCATTTAATGTTTGTGTGAGAGATCTTTATTGAACAACAACAACAAAAAAAGAGTAAATTATATAATGTGTTGATTTTATCTAGATGTAAAAATGTTAAAGGGGTCATATGACGTTGCTAAAAAAGAACATTATTTTGTGTATTTGGTGTAATGAAATGTGTT
>NW_015554098.1:308502-319313 GCF_001515605.1 Sinocyclocheilus anshuiensis
AGCTATCCAGTGCGTTATGATTGGCCGAATACCTCAAGCGTGTGACGGATATGTTATGCCCCTTACCATATTGTGATGCCGTGTCCCGGCACGACGAGACAACACCAATAACACCCATTATAAACGAGGCATTTGTTGCATCAAGTGGGGACATAATTACTGATTATAATGACTTATACTGTCTTTTTACGCGTTGCGTTTCATTGCGCCGCGTAAATATAAAACCATGTCTGCATTTGTGATTAGAGAAACGACAAACAACAAGCACTACTCTACACTGCTCAAAACTCGCGTTTGAATCATCAGTGGCAAATCTGAATACTTTCTCAGAAAACTGAATTGAATGGCATCAAAACTGAATTGGCCCAGTGACAGTTTAAGAGTCTAGATCAGGAGGCTGGGCTTTGGATCTCCAACCTTGCAGCTATCAGCTCAGATTTTTAACTACTACACAGTATCACCCTCAGGTTTTGGGTATGCTTGTAAATACATGATCAGAATCTATAGGATAAAAGTGCACTGACTGACCGCTGAAGCCTGAAGGCTCAATGCTGGGCTGGCGGCCGGTGATCCGTGTGTAGAGAGCAGGGTAATGAATCATCAGACTTTCAAGCAGAGCCATTGCACCATTATGACCCTGTGCACGTAACAAGTCAAGCATGTGACCTGCAGAAAAAAGATATACATTTCAGACATTGCATTGTACATATCATAAAAAACTAATTTTTTATTTCCAATACAATCAACCAACTTTCAAGTATTCCTTCAATACTTCAGACAAAATTGGAAATTATTTACTTGCCCTCATTTCATTCCAAACCTGTATGCATTTTTTTTTCATCCTGGTTCAAAAAACGTGATTCTAATATTGCTTTGGTTCTCACATATGTAGTAACTGCACAGAATGAGCCATTTTTTAATTCTGAATACAAGCAGACTAGACATTATATTAATCCCACAAAGCATATGACTTTAGAATATTTGAAATAGTCTATGAATTACTTTTTTGCTTGAAGTGTTTTATCCTTTTTAGAGCTTTGGCAGGCTATGGTCATTACAAACTGACATTGTATGGCAAGAATTGTTTACTTTTGTATTACACAGAAAAAATAATAGCATATAGCAGGTTTGGAGTAACATAAGGGTAAATAAATAATGACAATAATGAATTTCCATTTATGGTAAATTATTCCTTTAATTTACATGCTCCTCTTTCTCTTGCCTTTTCAAAAACGAAAGGCTTTCTTGGAATTTTATCAGCATATCCTCTTGATCCAGCTGACCTGTCTTATCTGTAGCTAATCTATATTCACTATTATAAGCGTGCTCACTTTTTTGAAAGAAATCACCCAAATATTCCAATAACTGGCCATTTTCACTTTGGCTGCTCTAATCCAAAACAGATCTTCAATCCTGAAGGAACAAATATATCATAATTTCCACTTCCATTAAATATATTGTAGTATTTACTAACTTTTTAAAGCTAAAAATTAAAGTACTTTGCTGTCTTTTCTCATGCTCTGGTATATTTCAAGCATCTCTCCCCGATACACAACAGTCAGAGCGTCTTACTTGTCTTCATGCCGCGGTTGGTAAAATTGAAACAGGTGAGAATCTCATCCTCATCCAAGTCTGTGAGGACCCGTGCCTGTCGCAGGTAAGGGATGAGAACACAGGGACGGACGCCAAGAGAGATGGCATGACGGTTATCATTGATAAGATCCCACAATTCTTCTTCCTCCAGATCCTTCAGGTCCGGAGTATTTAGGACACTCTCAGCCATGCTGAATTTCCTAAATCAGACTCTTTGCCAAACACATAAATACAGAGGATGTTATTAAAGTAAAAAAAAAAAAAAAAACTAGCTACAATAGAAAGAAACAAGTCCAGTGCAGGCATAAACACAGCAGAAGTGAAATGAGAAATGAGACGCAGTGAGAATGTAAAGGGGAGTTCAGATAAATCTCCGCCCCCTTCACACCAACAGGTGTGTGAGGAAACCTGAAAGACAAGGGGAGGTTTTCCCGACAACACACACAGATCAGGTGTGGATTTCCCCTTAAATAACAAGAAGCACACAGCATTTTTAACATACTGAAAGATGCCTGACATTACAAACTGTTTATTTTCACCAGGGGATTGGTTGAATTAGATTACATAGTTGTGTCGCTCAGATTACCATTTTCAACTAAAGCAATAGAGAGATTTTATTAACAAAGCAAATCACAATGTAGCTACCAAAACATAGACCCATCGGTTAATCTTGTGTGAGTCAAGCAAGTTCTTCCTATCTAAAACAAAGGAAACAATCTGCGAACAGGTACAAAGTCCAGCAGGAAAAAAGGAAATGAAAGAGGGATTCTAAGGTTTATGGGAAATTACATGTCACATGCAAACACAGCATTTACGTACTTTGCTGATTATAATCTGCTTTTTCTATGGTGGTGCTAAAATGCAAAATCTGCTTATGTCACTTTAATGACAACAGTCTGCAACTTGATGTTTCACTGTCATTTGAATGTGCCAGGGATTTGTTTTTTTGTGCTGTCAAACTGCCTGTCCAAAAAAAAAAAAAAGGAACTTAAGAAGTACTAGATAAAACCCCCAGACAGGTTTACCACAATCACAATGTTTATACTGGTCATGGTGACGTGAACAACATTCCAGCATTAAGAAGAAGAAAAACACCCCGTTCTAAAACACGTGTATGCTTCCTCATTCTTTGAGTTGCTGTTCTTTAACATATATCAACATAATACATATGGGTCATTCCTGTTATACAGTGACTTTTATGTCTCAATGATTTATTTACTCATATTTTCTCTAAAATGAGTCACATATTTATAAGAAATGGCTTAAATTTAATATGTAGGTCTTCTTGATCACTTAAACAGAGATAATAGACATTAAATTTTTTTATTGATATATGCATTCAATTTTATTATGTCCTCAGTGCAAAGTAATCAACTTCCACAAGAAATATAACCCATGAAATTATAAAAAACTCAAAATATTTTTTAATTATGTTATAGACTAGGCTAAACTGCCTCTAATCATACATATAAATCATGTGAAAAAAAAAATATATATTTTTTTTTTTAAACACATTTCATTACACCAAATACACAAAATACTGTTCTTTTTAGCAGCATCATATGACCCCTTTAAATGAAGTTAAAGAGTTGTGAGAAAATGAGACGCGCATCAGATCTGCACCATGTGCAGCAGGGGCAGGTCTTAAAGTCACAGCAGCAAACAAAGGAATCAAGAAATCAAAGAACAAAGGTAACGGAGATAACTGTAGCTATAATATAGATTAGTCTATATTTAATTTATAATTTATGCAGTTCATACATATAAATCATGTGAAAAAAAAAATATATATTTTTTTTTTTACAATTTTCTTCAATTACCGTGTCCCTGAAGTCATGAAATATATTATATTATAAATGTTTTATATTATATTATATTATATTATATTATACATATTTAACCGTGATCTGGGGACAGAGAGAAGTCTTTGGTCACCAGACCTCAGATTTCGTGTAGGATTGTATGGATAAAGTTGATCAGATAGATAGCTCGGTGGCAGATTATTTATAGATTTAAAAACATAGAGAAGCATTTTGAACTCAATTCTATGATGCACAGGTAACCAATGCAACGATTTCAAAATTGGAGTAACGTGATCAAATTTACGTTGTCCTTTGAGGAATTTAGCAGCAGCGTTGAATTAGATTACATAGTTGTGTCGCTCAGATTACCATTTTCAACTAAAGCAATAGAGAGATTTTATTAACAAAGCAAATCACAATGTAGCTACCAAAACATAGACCCATCGGTTAATCTTGTGTGAGTCAAGCAAGTTCTTCCTATCTAAAACAAAGGAAACAATCTGCGAACAGGTACAAAGTCCAGCAGGAAAAAAGGAAATGAAAGAGGGATTCTAAGGTTTATGGGAAATTACATGTCACATGCAAACACAGCATTTACGTACTTTGCTGATTATAATCTGCTTTTTCTATGGTGGTGCTAAAATGCAAAATCTGCTTATGTCACTTTAATGACAACAGTCTGCAACTTGATGTTTCACTGTCATTTGAATGTGCCAGGGATTTGTTTTTTTGTGCTGTCAAACTGCCTGTCCAAAAAAAAAAAAAAGGAACTTAAGAAGTACTAGATAAAACCCCCAGACAGGTTTACCACAATCACAATGTTTATACTGGTCATGGTGACGTGAACAACATTCCAGCATTAAGAAGAAGAAAAACACCCCGTTCTAAAACACGTGTATGCTTCCTCATTCTTTGAGTTGCTGTTCTTTAACATATATCAACATAATACATATGGGTCATTCCTGTTATACAGTGACTTTTATGTCTCAATGATTTATTTACTCATATTTTCTCTAAAATGAGTCACATATTTATAAGAAATGGCTTAAATTTAATATGTAGGTCTTCTTGATCACTTAAACAGAGATAATAGACATTAAATTTTTTTATTGATATATGCATTCAATTTTATTATGTCCTCAGTGCAAAGTAATCAACTTCCACAAGAAATATAACCCATGAAATTATAAAAAACTCAAAATATTTTTTAATTATGTTATAGACTAGGCTAAACTGCCTCTAATCATACATATAAATCATGTGAAAAAAAAAATATATATTTTTTTTTTTACAATTTTCTTCAATTACCGTGTCCCTGAAGTCATCTTCCACCCTGTTAGTACATACTTTCTCGCCTTGCAAAACCGACTGCAATTTCATTGAGACCATTTTCAAGAAGTGACATCATTTATTTTTCCCACTGGAATTCAACTGTACAAACTGAGGTAAGCTTCAACTCTCACTCCTAACTTTTCTTTTAGTTTTTGAAATGTTATCATGCTTGTCCCGCCCTTAAAGTTCCACCCTGTTAGGCTATATTATGGAGAATGTTTGTCCTATCAAAAAAATTTAAAAACAAATCTGACAATTATAAAAGTTCTGTTAATCTGTAGAAGGTTAGCTAGCTAAATGTTGATCACTCAAAGAGCTATGGCTAATTTAGCTCAAATTTTTCCAGGGTGGAAATTCTAATAGAATAAATAGTATTTAGTGTATATAGCAAATTCTATATATGTGTATATATATGTGTGTGTATGTGTGTGTGTGTGTGTATATATATATATATAATAGTTTGTTTATTTATATAGCACATTTAAAAACAGGAAGCACGGCTGAACAAAGTGCTGAACAAACAAAGACATATGGGCAATCCACAGATTCATACCATAAACTCACAGTGAATTAAAAGCCAAAGAAAAGAAATAGGTTTTAAGAGATGATTTAAAAACAGTTAAAGACTGTACTGCAAGGCTCTATCCGCTTTAATCGTGATCTGAGGACAGAGAGAAGAAGTCTTTGATCACCAGACCTCAGATTTCGTGTAGGATTGTATGGATAAAGTTGATCAGATAGATAGCTCGGTGCCAGATTATTTTTAGATTTAAAAACATAAAGAAGAATTTTAAACTCAATTCTAAGATGCACAGGTAACCAATGCAACGATTTCAAAATTGGAGTAACGTGATCAAATTTATGTTGTCCTTTGAGGAATTTAGCAGCGGCGTTTTGTACTGATTGGAGACGAGCGATGGAAGATTTAGAAATGCCAAGATAAAAAGAGTTGCAGTAGTCCACTCCAAGCTAGATGTAATGAGCACATGGATAGCAATCTCTAAAGTTTTCACAGAGAGAAAATATTTAATTTTGGAGAGAAGACGTAGCTGAAAAATACAAGAACTAATAGGCCTAAACGCATTTATTTGTTTAGGTTAGCTAGCTAAATGTTGATCACTCAAAGAGCTATGGCTAACTTAGTTCAAAATTTTCCAGGGTGGAAATTCTAATAGAATAAATAGTATTTAGTGTATATAGCAAATTCTATACATGTGTGTATATATATATATATATATATATATAAGATACTGTGCAGAACCCTTAAGGAATTTAGCAGCGGTGTTTTGTACTAATTGTAGACGAGCGATGGATGATTTAGAAATGCTGAGGTAAAGAGAGTTGCAGTAGTCCAAGTGAGATGTAATGAGCACATGGATAGCAATCTCTAAAGTTTTCTCAGAGAGAAAAGATTTAATTTTGGAGAGAAGATGTAGCTGAAAAAAACAAGAACTAATAACCGCATTTATATGTTTATCAAATTTGAGACTCTGGTCCCAGAACACACCTAAGTTCTTGATACAGGAAGAAGTAAATGGAGCAAGTTACTGGTAGAGAACTCGAGCTAAAAAAAAAAAAAAAAAGACCACCCACTGGGCTGAGCGGGGAAATATTAAAATATTTAATACAATTAACGCAGCATCCATTTTTTCCATCATAATTTGTCTAGCGTTACATTATATGATGACGCTCTTATTCACGCAAATGCTTTTAAACCACTCAAGTGCCACAAGACAAACGAGAATGCGCTGTCTGTGAATGTCATGTTCTATGACAGAGCATGACATTCACAGACAGCGCATTCTCGTTTGTCTTGAGTACGAGTTTCCTCATAAGCGCAGTCTTAAATGAGTAAAATAACATCTTAAAGGGGTCATATGATGCGATTTCAAATTTCCCTTTCTCTTTGGAGTGTTACAAGCTCTTGGTGCATAAAGAAGATCTGTAAGCGAGATGTAATGAGCGCATGGATAGCAATCTCTAAAGTTTTCTCAGAGAGAAAAGATTTAATTTTGGAGAGAAGATGTAGCTGAAAAAAACAAGAACTAATAACCGCATTTATATGTTTATCAAATTTGAGACTCTGGTCCCAGAACACACCTAAGTTCTTGATACAGGAAGAAGTAAATGGAGCAAGGTAGTCCAGATCGATACTTCTGCTCCCTGAATTTTCACTGGGGCCAAAGTCTATAACCTCGGTTTTTGATTCATTCAAAAATAAAACATTTAGAGAGAACCACGTTTTCACTTCATCAAGGCACGCAAAAAGAGAATCCAGAGCATGTTTATTTCGTTTCAGAGGTAAATAAATTTGGGTATCATCTGCATAGCAGTGAAATGATACACCATGCTTTCTGAAAATAGAGTCCAAAGTAAGTAAATACAAAGAAAAAAGAATGGGTGCGAGAATAGAGCCCTGCGGCACTCCACAGGAAAGTTTAGCAGGCGATGAAGAAAAATTACCCAATCTGACAGAAAACCTTCTATTTGTTAAATATGATTTGAACCAGCTAAGAACAGTTCCCCGGATGCCCACAAAATATTCCAGTCGAGACTTTTATGATCAAATTAAATTTAAAATTTAGGAAAGTTGTCTTGACAACTAACTGGTAAGTTTAAGTTGAAATGCTAAAATTACTAAAACTGTTCAATAAAAAGAAAAACGCAAAATTAAAACTGATAATATAAAATATAAAAATAGAAGCTAATTTAAAATAGAAGTAGTATAGAAGAATATTGCTAAAATATCACTTGTTTAGTAGGGGTGGGAGAAAAAATCGATGCATCGCGATTCTCTCTCCAACGATTCTGGATTCTGAGATTAGTTTTTAACCAGATGCGCGATGATGCTGAGTTTGCTTTAGAAACACCCGTATTCTGCTTGCTTCCAATTCCTCACACACATACACCACTCGAACCTTCCATAAAATAATCTTTCATAAAGTTCGGAAAGGTTGAAGTGAATTACAAGGACATTCGCGGGCTTCGTTGCACAAGATGCGCTGTGAGAGACGCGTGCTTTGTTTGATGTTACACTTGAAGTGTGTGGTCTCGCCCGTTGGTATTTTCCTTACAAATGCTCTACGAAGTCATCATTTATAACTCAATTCTAAGATGCACAGGTAACCAGTGCAACGATTTCAAAATTGGAGTAACGTGATCAAATTTACGTTGTCCTTTAAGGAATTTAGCAGCGGTGTTTTGTACTAATTGTAGACGAGCGATGGATGATTTAGAAATGCTGAGGTAAAGAGAGTTGCAGTAGTCCAAGTGAGATGTAATGAGCACATGGATAGCAATCTCTAAAGTTTTCTCAGAGAGAAAAGATTTAATTTTGGAGAGAAGATGTAGCTGAAAAAAACAAGAACTAATAACCGCATTTATATGTTTATCAAATTTGAGACTCTGGTCCCAGAACACACCTAAGTTCTTGATACAGGAAGAAGTAAATGGAGCAAGGTAGTCCAGATCGATACTTCTGCTCCCTGAATTTTCACTGGGGCCAAAGTCTATAACCTCGGTTTTTGATTCATTCAAAAATAAAACATTTAGAGAGAACCACGTTTTCACTTCATCAAGGCACGCAAAAAGAGAATCCAGAGCATGTTTATTTCGTTTCAGAGGTAAATAAATTTGGGTATCATCTGCATAGCAGTGAAATGATACACCATGCTTTCTGAAAATAGAGTCCAAAGTAAGTAAATACAAAGAAAAAAGAATGGGTGCGAGAATAGAGCCCTGCGGCACTCCACAGGAAAGTTTAGCAGGCGATGAAGAAAAATTACCCAATCTGACAGAAAACCTTCTATTTGTTAAATATGATTTGAACCAGCTAAGAACAGTTCCCCGGATGCCCACAAAATATTCCAGTCAAGACAGAAGAATTTTATGATCAACTGTATCAAAAGCCGAGGTTAGGTCTAACAGAATTAAAATAACAGAGTCACCAGAGTCAGTCGCTAACAAAGTATCATTAAGGACCCGTAATAAAGCAGACTCTATGCTATGCAGAGGCTTAAAACCAGACTGGAAAGTTTCAAAGGTCTGATTTGCACTAACGAAAGACTGTAGCTGAATAAACACAGTTTTCTCCAGTGCTTTGGTAATAAAAGGAAGATTTGAGATGGGTCGAAAATTGTTAAAATTACTAGCATCAAGTGGAGGTTTCTTAAGAAGAGGCGCCATAGCAGCTTCTTTGAGGCTATCAGGGATAGTCCCTGAAATTAAGCATTTATTCAGAAAAAACAACTGAATCAAAAATTTGTTTTAAAATACGTGGTTTTCCATTTTCGTTCAGCTCTTCTACAAGCACTACTACTACAATGTATATATTGCATTATTTGTCATCTCTAAATCAAAACACATGTAACAAAGTCTGTATGAATATATTAGGCAGTCATGGCCCAGGCCTGAATGAAGGGTTGGGTGTATGACTGAAACTAGACTCCTGCTGTATTAGAGCAGTGAATGAAACCTGATGTGCTATTATGTGTCTGAAGACTCCACTGTACAAGTGTCATTATACACATGCACACAATTGTTCACTTGGCTACATAAATGAAATCTCATGTTGCCTTATGTTGTTTTAATACAAATTACTTATATTAAAATTATTAATGTTTGTAAGTAATATAAAGTAACTAATGTAGTCATTTTTACAAATAAAGATATCTTTAAAAGTCCCTAAATTTTTAGGAGTTTTTGTCAGATTTAACTAATTTCTAGGGATAAAATTGTACCTAAAGTATTAAGTAAGGTTAAGGTTAAGTAGCTACACACATCACTGTCACAGAAAAATGAACAACAACAAAACTTTCAATAACCTTGTGAAAAATCAGTAGCTACACACATATCACTGTCACAGAAAAATGAACAACAACAAAACTTTCAATAACCTTGTGAAAAATCAGTAGCTACACACATATCACTGTCACAGAAAAATGAACAACAACAAAACTTTCAATAACCTTGTGAAAAATCAGTAGCTACACACATATCACTGTCACAGAAAAATGAACAACAACAAAACTTTCAATAACCTTGTGAAAAATCAAAGCTTACTATTAAGCTTACTATATATGCTATGAATTTGATTAATTAAAAGAAAACTTCTAAAAAGTGAATTTATTTAAAACACTCTAACGCAATGCCTTGCAACTGTGTGTACACTGATACAGTAAAGTTAGTTTCAAAGATTTTTTTTGCTTTATCTAAAGACATGTCCTTGTCCCACCTCTTCATAAAAGCGTCCTTGCAATAACAGACTATCAGTATTCCTTTCTCTGACCTTTCTCTACACTTGTCATAATAAACCAGACCTAATACTGACCAGGTCAACAACAGCCAAACATGTACGTATGTACATACATGACTTTTATTTTATGCAATACATATTTCTGTAGTCACTGGCTGTCCTGAAGTCCACTGTGTCTGTGTTCTGCCAATGTTAGGTTAATCCTTTGGAGAGTGCTGTGATGCTGAGGGTACTCTTCAGCCAAATGCTGGAGAATGGAACTGATCTGAGATAAGAGTGCAGAAAGGAATTAGTATTAGTCTTGTTTATTGGTTTCTGAAATCACTAGTTTCTGCTTTTCTCCACTTTGCCCCACTGGTTCAACTTCAGCTACTGATAATTACACAAAACATTTGAGGTTGCCATGAGCTTCTCAGTTATTTAGCATTTAGCGTTTTGTTTGAGGGTTAATGTAGATGCTCTTTAAAATTCTTCAAAATTCCCTTGATCTTTTCACATATAAGAGGTCATTGTACTATAAAAACATCCTATAATTTTCAGAAAAAAAGTTCTCTCTTTAGTCTAAAAACAGCTTATATTTAAGCCACTCCAAGCCAAACCGACAGTTTGTGGAATGTACCACTCATACATACATTTAATCTTAGTATTTTTGTATTTTCAAAATACATAAAGTACTTTGCCAATCAACCTCCTTATTAGACTGCTGATTTCCTGCAGGGATGGGCAGTATTTCAAATAAATGTATTTGAAATACTATTTTGTATTTTGTACCTTTGGAAAAAAGTCAAATGTATTTTGTATTTAAATACATTTAATCTTAGTATTTTTGT
>NW_015554098.1:320131-334291 GCF_001515605.1 Sinocyclocheilus anshuiensis
TATTTTGTATTTCAAATGCATGTATTTGAAATACTGCCCATCCCTGCAAGTGTAACTGTTTTTATTACAAGATCACTATCGTTTTGTCTGTTATTACAGATCGTTTGATATGTACTGAGTATTTATGCGGTTTTAACCTAAATCACAGCAGCGTCCATCTGTGAAGGACGTAGGCTGTCAAACATTCATAACTGTTAGCCAATCATAGCAGTGGGCGTTTACTTCCGAGTCTACAATCCGCCACACCTATTCAAACAGAGCGTTTAGATGAGGGGGGTCAAAAACAGGAGAGAAAATAGCCTATTACATCTAAATTATAATGTTTTTTTATGTAAAACTCTAGCTAACATTATAAGTGGACCTAGAGAACAGTACAAAATAAAAAACAGAGGCAGTTCATGACCCCTTTAAGCCTCATCATCATCAGTAACTTAAGTGAATTTTGGATCTACATCTAACTTTGCACACTAGACCATATAACACAAGATTTCTGCCTAATTTACTTCAGAGAATCTTCCATGGATTTTACACTAACCATTTTCAATCGCTCTTCCTGTTTCTGTGTAGCCAGCTCCAATGCAGTGTCTCCACTGGCCACCGGAGTGTACTGTCCTTCCTTAACAGCCTGCAGGTGTTTCGCCTGACACTGCAGCACGGGCAGATGATACAAGTTCTGCAGAAATTAGCAGAGAGCCTTTGGTGATGCCAAATAATCGGCACACAGTTACAGAACATAAACTTAAATGGTTAGAACCTGCAGTACATCTATATTCTTCTTGCTAACCATGTCCACTAGTGTTGATGTCTTGAATAAAATTCAAGAGTGCAAAATGTTGTTTCCTACGATTGTGGTTCTTGTGGAAATAAAAGTCTATGTAAACACACAGTACACTTGCCGCTCTGATGTGACTTGCATGTGAAGTAAAATTGCTCTACATTGGTTGATTTAAATATAATATAACTGGCTCATTAAGCTGTGACCCCCTGCTGGATGTCTAGTATGCAAGTGTGCAGGGATGGGCAGTATTTGAAATACAAAATACTATTTTGTTTTTAAATACTTTTTTGCATTTAAATACATTTAATCTTAGTATTTTTGTATTTTCAAAATACATAAGGTACTTTACCAATCAACCTCCTTATTAGACTGCTGATTTCCAGCAGGGATGGGCAGTATTTCAAATACATGTATTTGAAATACTATTTTGTATTTTGTATTTAAATACCTTTGGAAAAAGTCAAATGTATTTTGTATTTAAATACATTTAATCTTAGTATTTTTGTATTTAGTATTTTTGTATACTTGTTGATCCAGGAAATCAGCAGTTTAATTAAGAGATTGATTGGCAAAAAGTATTTTTGTATTTTGAAAATACAAAAATACTAAGCTTAAATGTATTTAAATACAAAATACAAAATAGTATTTTGTATTTCAAATGCATGTATTTGAAATACTGCCCATCCCTGCAAGTGCATATGCTGTTAGTGGATGGACTGACCCTCTCTTTGGTTTCTTGTAGTGCGCTTAGGTCCTGGGTGAGAACCGCTCTGGTATGCTGCAGGTCATTGAGATGCATACGTTTGTCTCGGAGCCTGGAGGTCACAGAGCCCTGCCTCTCCTCCAGCTGAGCTATAGCACCATCACACTCTTCTGCTTGCTGAACACACAAGGCATAAGCTAGTTCTTTATAACAGACAAAACAGTCTCTAAATTCATTTTGTAAATAAAAACTGCATAATACAGGTCATATCCATAAAGGTGATCAATATCAACTAAAACTAAACTGAACACTAAGAATAAAAAGTAAAAAACAAAAAAAAACAACAACATTTAATTAACTAAAAAAAAAAATTCATGGCTCAAAGATAACTAAAAAATATCCATGAAAATATCCAGAACTTTTCTTTTCAGTTTTTCAATATATACGAAATTATCCCACTTATTACAGTAAGTTATTGTTACTTATTATTATTGTAAATACTGATACTGAAGTGATACTGAAATACTGAAGTTCAAAACCCAAAGCTAACATATAGCCACAAAGAAAATCAGCTGCCTGAGACAATGGTCAATTATATAGTTTACCAGTCACTGTGCAAAATATTTTGTAAGATTGTGATTGCCACCACTGGCCAATCACACTCAAGTATACCAGAAAAGATTCAGTTTCAGAAACTGTTAACGTTAGTAATTCTACTAGAAAGTAAGTGCACAAAAAGTAAACTGAAAGTAGAAAAAGCTAAGAGTAAATTTAATTATGTATAAAGTGGGGAAGTAATAAAAAAAATAAATAAATAAATGAATAAATCATTTATATATTTAAAATACAAGAAAAACTAATTAAAAATGTCTAAATTATTATAACCTTGATACACACACACACCTTCTTTGCCTGGAGAATCTTTCGGCGGAGGCTCTGGAGAGTGTTGTGGTAGTCGTTGTGTGTGGGCTGCTTATGGTCAGATCGTGCCTGAGCCTCACTCCGAACAGCTATTGTCTCACGTCTGGCCACCACTGGCTCCATGTCTCTCAACAACCTCTCCTGCTGCTTCATCAGTTGAGCATAACGAACCTGGACACATACAGTACATAACATTTCAGACTGAAACCACACTTAGAAGTTACTTTCACAAATACACTTATACACTCACTTCCATGCGGTGAATCTCTGCTCTCATGGTTCGTATGTCTCCCTGTCCAATGTCTGAATCTATGGCAGAGCGAGTCTCTCGCATCAGCTGGGTTCTCTTCTCCCACAGCATGATCTGACGCCTTCGCACACAAACACACACACAAAACAAAGCAATATAGTGTTCATTCTCTAGCCCTGGTATTATACTGATTCTATACATTGTGGCTGTATGTATGGCTGTATCACTAACCTAGTGACCTTTTGATCGTAACAGCATTTTTGGGTCAAAGGCATATGAGTTAGCTGCTTACTCATCACCGAAGATGCCCAAAAATGTTCTCTAGGTAGGCATTTAGTTAGAATTTAGGTAACACAAATGGGTGTGGATCCAATTAAGTCCTGTTACAATTGTAATTGTTCTAACATGATTTATAAGAGTGGCTAAATATAATTATGCTATTCGAACCAAGAATTTACTGTATCCAATGGCATGACATTAGGGCAACCGCTGCAGATTGAACGGCAACAACAACCAGAAGAAAACTGTTAACTGCTGTAGCCAAAGAATGCAAAAATCACTAAGCAGCAATAGAAAGGACAGGGAAAAGTTACCAAAAAAGTAATTTATAGCTGTATTTTCATTGTTAGTTCATGTTAACTAATTTAGTTAACTAATGTTAACAAATGGAACCTTGTATTAAAGTGATACTAAAATCTGAGTCAGGGTCAGGGTGTGTATGTGTGAAGTGTGTTGGACTCACTCTGCCTCCACTAGGCTGTTTATAAGTCTCTCTTTCTCTTCGTTTAACCTCTCCAGCTTCAGCTGAGTCTCAACCGAATCCCTCTCAGCCTCCTACACACACAAGATAGATACAAATAAAGTGTTTAAAATGTCTTTTACACAATAAGTCACGTGACTAATATTATATGTCTATTTAGATCAGGGTTTCTCAAATTCTGAGGTCCACTGTCCTGCAATATTTAGCTCCAACCCTATTCAAACTCTGCAGGACAAAGGACCTCGAGGGCCACAGTATTCTAAACTCAACATTAGTTATTTCTTACTATAAGCTGTGAGCTCTGGAAACTAACACAGTACATTTGACAAAATGGAAAGAGCAAAAACAGAAGAATGCATGAAAATGTGATTTTTACAATATAAAACTACACAGTGCATAGTGTTGTACCTTGAGTCTTTGTCTGAACTCTGTCTCCATCAGACTGTTGCTCTGCTGCAGGGCTTGACTCAGATCACTGTTCTTAGTGAGCAGAGAGTTCAATTTGACCATGTCTGCCATGAGAGCTTTAATCTGTTTTTCCAGATCTGCCTGCTCGCGCTGATCCTGCTCCATCTCACCTGATAGGCACAAACATAACCAACACACACATATGCAGAGCACAATATCAATAATGTATTTATTTCTCAGACACATTTTATAACTTTGTACTTTGTTTGTTTGTTCTCTTTGTACAAATGGCAAAAAGTTTTTTCCATATTAATTGTACTTAAGGTATAGTTCAATAAAAAATAAAAATTCTCTCATTATTTACTCACCCTCATGTCATTCCAAACCTGTATTACTTTCTGTATTACTTTTTTTCCCCTACAAACAATGAAAGCCAGTGGGGTCCAGATTAAATGTTCTTAGAAATATCTTACAGTTTTGAAATAATATGATAAAGAGTAAATGAAGACACATAAAATGCACCACTACATGTTAGTGACAAGTACATACTCTCTCTCCTGATCTTGCTCTGTTGCAGTATTGTGAGTTGTGTTTGCAGGGTCTGTACAGAAGAGCTGTGGGCCTGTTTTTCCTGAGTGAATCTCACTAGCTCCCCCTGCTGCCAGAGCCACAACTGCTGCTGCTCTTTAATCTCAGCACCAACTTCTTCCAGCTTCTTAGACAGGGTGGCTGCACTGATCTCCAGAGGACCTAGGTCTTCATGCTACTCTCACACACATTGGAAAGTTTAAATATACAGTATCTACGGTAACTTGAAAATTAATTGAAATATGAGTTGAATACAGTAACTTGAAAATGCAATTATCAGAGAGAAGAGATCTCTATGCCTTCAAAACATCCATATATTAAAACATGTACTGATTGCGAAGTGTGAGCTCTAACCCCTGTACTGGACACAATATCCCTGATCTTCTTGTTGTAGTTGCTGATCGTGGCCTGTTTTCGCTCAATATCTGTGACTTGTTTAGCAATCTCTGCCTCGCGAGAAGACAGGAGCAAGTGAGGCTGGCTCATTTCTTGCTCAAGTTCAGCTTGAAATGCAGCCAGAGAATCCAGATGTGTCGCCACCTCTTGCCCCTCCAGCGTTACTGCATTGATGTCATTCTCTAACTTAGTTAACTGAGCCTCCTGAGAAATCATATAAATGCACAAGTTTGAATTCAATGTGTCCAGGTCATACTACACCTAAAACTCCAAAGGTAATTAAAAATCAAGGTGCTAATTTAAAAAATCATCACACAATTTACAAATGATTAACTTAAAATTAAGACAATAATTCCCAAAATTTGTGGTGAAAATTTATGGGTTAGCCGAAAGCATCCTACCTTTTCTCTCCTGTGGGCTGCAGACTTATCAGTCAGTCGACGCGAGTACTTTGCTGCATTATTGTGAGTAAGCTGCTCTTGCAGCTTGCTCATGATCTGGTCCTCCAGATCCATACGCACTGCAGACTCTTTCTCCATCTGCTTTCTGAGACCCTTGAGCTCAGACTGATGCACATCATAGTCCTAAAAAAGAGAAATAGTCATAACATTTCTTTTAAAAAAGACAAAAGCTTTTGACTAGTGCTCATTAACCTGTCTTCAAAAATATTTGAGCTGTAGGTTGATGTGAATGAAGTACCAAACGCAGTGTACTGAGGGTCTTTTCTGTCTCCTGCAGCATTCGTGTATATGTGCTATACTGGGCCTGCAGGACCTCCTGATGGTTCTGGGAGTGGGTGATGAGTTTACGTGAGGTGGTGCAGTCATTCTGGGCCCGGTTCAGATGCAGAGTTAGACGCTCATTCTGCTCTTCTTCCTGTGTGATGGACTTTTTGTAGCCCTCAATCTCTGTGTCCAGAGAGCGCACCTGATCATTGGTCAGCCTTGAGGAGGGATCATCAGTACAAATCAGTACTGTTGTTTGGATCATACACACACAGAAATCTTGAGCATTATGTTCACCTCAGTTGCTCCTGCATAGCAGTGTAAGTCTCATCCCTCCTCCTCATCATTAACAGGCTGCTGTTCCATTGCTGGAGTAACTGCCTACGCTCAACAACCACAGAGTCCAGTTCCAGCTGCGCCTATAGCATGCACACACACACACACGGGTGACATTTATAAAGGTTTTTTTGTTTTTTTTTAACAATATATTTATGACTTTTTTCAGTTTGCATATTACAGCAGATTACACAGTAAGTAACAATCATGTAAACACAGCAAACATTTTACACCAAATTCTCCCTCCCATCAACCATCCCCAAACAAAAGAAGGGGAAAAAAAATAATAATAATAATAATAAATAAATAAAATAAAATAAAATAAAATAAAATAAATAAATAAAATAAAAATTTAAAGATACCTAAATCAAGTAAAGAGTGTTTCCCAAGTCTGTAAAGAAGATCATGATATTACCTTACTCCCTCAGAGCTTGTTGTAGCAGGCTACCAACATTAACATTGTGCCTTAAGAAATTAGTAAAAGGTCTCCAGACATTTTCAAAAACGTTTTGTTTCTTTTTGACAATATACGTGATCTTTTCCATTGACATGTTTGACGCCATTTCTTTGATCCACTTTCCAATTCTTTGCTCATTGATATTTTTCCAATTAAGAGGAATTATTCGTTTAGCTTGTAAAATACACATTTAAATGAATCTGACCTCTTTGCTTTGTAAGAGAGGACTGATAGGATATATACCCAGAATAAAAAGCTTAGGATACAAAGGTTATTTTTTGTAGTCTATGCTTGGCAGGGTTGTACACCATTAAGAATTTAATTGAGAAGGCTTTTAAAATTCCAGTTCAGTTCTGAATCAGAAATGAATTTGAATGGAGGTAGTAAAAATGATGCAGAACTGATTCTGAATATAAGGAAGTACAGTTAAGATCAACTGAAATTTAAAACAATTAATATAACTAACTGTAATTTAAAATGCTAAAAGGAACTTCCATTTCCATCATTTGTTAAATTTAAGTAATACATTAAATAAGCACTTAACCCTCTATGGTACCGTGTTGCCTTCAGGCAACACAACATATTTTTGTTTTTTTAAATAAAATGAGAGACTCATTTAATTGACCAATGCTGTCTCAGGGAAGTAGAAGTCAAATACTAAGAAATGAACATACAAAAAAGTGGTCACATGACCCACAGGGGTCCATTTTGTTTCCACTTTCAGGACATGTGCACGTCACATGACTCCATATTTTGTCCAATGAAAAGTGCATTTTTCATCAATTTCCGTGCATATAATTGCCTACAAAAAAATCTTAGTCACCTTCATTGGAAAGTAAAGAAGTAGTTTCAAAAACTTCACATAATATTTTATCAAATGTATCATAGGAAATTACAAAAAAACTGCATGTTGCCTCAAGGCAGCATTGTACCGCAATGGAATCGCATAAGGCCACGTATATGATATTGGTTAGAATACAAGTATATGATATTTGTAAGGAAAAGAGTTAGAATTATTTAAATGTATTAATAATTTTCAAGAATAGTAATTCTCATACTATATCTGCACATATTATGATTTGTCTGTTGAGAAGAATTGCTTCCTTGGTTTTCACAAGCAATGAGGTGTCATTAGTGAAGTAGGAGATTTTGCATGCATGTGCTTGTGTGTGCATGTGCATGCTTGTGCTTGTAAGGATAAAGTGCATATTAGGATAAGGTTATGATTATTTTTCATTTTTTACTTTGAAACACACTGATTATAATGTTTTGGTATGACAACAGATATGATAGTTTAGTTATACTTGTGATCCACGATGGTACAATGTTGCCTGAGAGCAACAGCTGGATTTGAAATGTTATTTTTTATTAAATATGAGATGTGCAATACATTAAAATCTAGATAAATCTGTTTGTTCAAGTGTTTGGTTAAAGAAATTGATGTTTTCAATAAATATATTTATTTTTTCTGCATGAAAATGTCAAATGTTTCAATTTGTCCATTGTGGTACAGTGTTGCCTTGAGGCAACAAACTTAAAAAAAAATAAATAAATAAATAATTAAAAAAAATAATACAATTTTATTGATATTGTTATAGTGTCCAACCTTAAGTAGGAAAAACATCACAAATATTTTTTTCCTCTTTGATATCATATTCCGTACCGTAGAGGGTTAAATAAGTGTTAACATTAAAGGTTATAGGCCTTACAGACAGACAAACAATTGTGTTTAAAATGTCACCAAATTGTACTCAATACAAATACACTACAGTTCAAAAGTGTGGATCCGTAAGTTTCTGTAAGTTTTTTTTAAATTTTTTTATTAATACTTTTATTCAGCAAGAATGAATTAAACTGATCCAAACTGCCATTAAAGAAATATATGTTGTTATTGTTACAAAAGATAACTAATTCAAAGAAATGCTGTTCTTTTGAACCTTCTATTCAACAAAGAATCCTGAAATATATTTTGAACATTTATAATAATAATAAAAAAAAATTCTGGAGCACCAGATCAGCATATTAGAATGTTACGCTGAAGACTGGAGTAATAGCTGCTGAAAATTCTGCTGTGCCAGTACAGGAATAAATTACATAAAATATTTAAAAATGGAACACTTATTTTAAACTGTAGTAATATTTCACAATATTACTGTTTTTACTGGTATTTTTGATTAAATAAACAGCATAAGAGCATAAGAGACTTCTTTCAAAAAAAAACAAAAAACTTTTGAGTGGTAGTGTAAACTTCTTTATTAAATTATACTTTATCTTCATCTATACTTTATCTAGGGTGAAAAAAAAAACACTTCATTTCTAAGAATTTTATTACTGATGAATGTCATGACTTCTGTGATGAAATCTTATCAGGATCTCTTTAATGCCAGAACCAATGGTACTAAAGTAACTAAGTATGGACCAGTATTAATCTAGATTATTATCTCAAGATGTCAGTAAGTCAGTACTTTTGCTCTTAATAATATTTAAATTTGAACATAACCAAAATGTGATGTTTCAAGTAAAATGTGTTTCATAACTTAAAAATACATAAGTTTGAATGTGTATGCTTCACTTGATCTGTTGCAGAGATGTCTAACCTCAGAAAGAGCTTCCTTTGCAGCCTTTGTCTGCTCAGTCTGAGGGATGATCTGAACTTCATACAGAGATATCTGCTCTGAGAGCTTTTCCACATGCTTGATCAAACGCTCAACATAAAGATCCTGACAGAGAGAAAGAGAGAGATGTTTGAATGAACGTATAGCTTTAATGAAATGGAGAGAATGCATTATATATATAACATATACATATAATGTCTGGTTAAAATCATTATATAAGCATGCTAATATATACTAAAATAGCAAACCACATGACATGGTCACATTTAACCACAATCATGCACTCTAGAACTCCACCTGCTGGTGTTTATTCTCCTCTGCCTGAGTTCTCGCTTTCTGGGCTTTGTGTGAAGCATTTATTATGGCTTTGATGTCTGAGCGCAGGTCAGTATTGGCCTCCTGCATGTAGAACAAATTCAGGGCCAGGTTGTCCACTTTAGACTGTAATTCAGAAACTATAAAGAGAGCACAAATGATAACAAGACTAACTGAGATTGTTGAGTGTTAATTGTCTGAAGATGAAGTCTGCACCACTAAAATTGTAAAATAATTATTTCTAAATCCTTTTTATCCTATCTGCTATTGTTCAACAGGTAGCCCCCTCACAAACTGAAGCTATTGGTTAAGCTATTGGTTACTATGTTGCACTGATTGGGATGATATCTGAATAACAGGGTTTTACAATGCCAAAGAGTCACAATGTTTTTGGGGTAAATCAACTTACTTATGAAAGAAGTATTGTGCATATTATGTTTATTTGTCAGTTTCTTAGGGGAAGTTGTGGCCTAATGGTTAGAGAGTCGGACTCGTAACCCAAAGGTTGTGGGTTTGAGTCTCGTACCGGCAGGGATTGTAGGTGGGGGGAGTGAATGCACAGCGCTCTCTTCCACCTTCAATACCACGACTGAGGTGCCCTTGAGCAAGGCACCGAACCCCCCAACTGCTCCCGGCGCCGCAGCATAAATGGCTGCCCACTGCTCCGGGTGTGTGTTCACGGTGTGTGTGTGTTCACTGCTGTGTGTGTGCACTTTGGATGGGTAAATGCAGAGCACTAATTCTGAGTATGGGTCACCATACTTGGCCACATGTCACGTCATGTCACTTATTTGAAAAATCATAACTAATGAACAATAAGAATAATATAAATATAAATAATCATCTTAAAAATGTGCTGTTGGTTACTCTACTGTAATTGCATTCTTGTTCAAAATATTTTTGTTAATTGAAATAAAGCTGAAATAAAAAATATTAGATGAAAAACAAAACTAAATTGAAATTAGAAATGTTGCCTAGGCAATTAAAAAAAAGTTGAAGCACTAAAATTACTAACTGGAAATAAAAACTGAAACTGAACTAAAACTGAAATAAAATAAAACAAACAAACCTAAATAGTAATATTTTAAAAATAAATGATTAATAATACTACTAATAATAATAAATGACAAAAAATCACAAAAACAAAACTACAAAAAAAATTGAATAAATAAAATAAAAACAATATATAAAAAATAAAAGCTAACTAAAAATATGAACAAAAAAAAATACTCATATAAATATACAAAATAACACTGGTTCATAGATCTTCTTCTCACCTTGCATACGTTGTTTGTTAGCCTGACTGGTAGCATCTTGGTACTGATTTTTTACGCCATCCAGCTGGTCTTGGGCCTGTCTATGCTGAGCAGCAGCCTGGGCATTAGCCTCATGACTTGCCTCCAGAGACGCCTGGAGTCTGGCCAACATCTCATGCACCATGTATACTTCTTCAGCAAGTTCATGACGTTTCTGAGCCTCTGCCTTTTCCACTACTATCTGCAGCAGAGCAGTAACGAACAGTTTCTGTAGCCCTTGTTTGTATGCAAGTGTGTGTGCATATATTTCCCAAAGTACAGATGAAATTTCTGCCCAGTGTGCACGTGTCGTTACACAAAGATGGATCATATCAAACATTTTCAGAGAAAAATACGAAGAAATTTTTTTTTTCTATTACCTTCTCACGGAGCTCAAGGTTCAATCTCTCTAGCTGATTTCTGAGGTTGTTTTTCAGTGCAGACTGGAATCTTTTCATTAAGGGCTGATGGATATAAAATGTACAAAACATGAGACCGGGGGTATCAGAATTTTTTAAATTTTTTTTTTACTGCTTTAGCCAAAAAAAAAATCAAGTTTACTCACATGCTCAGGATCCAACACTACAAGTTCTTCCTCTTCGTCATCTTCCTCACTGACACTCCCTTCTGCCTCGGTGCCACTGATCGCCAGCTGGAGGGAGTGCTGTCCACTATGCCCAGCTGTGAGTCCACTGGTCTCAGCATGATCAGTGCCTCTGTCATAATGGTCTGACTGATCCATCGATTCCCCCTATGAATAAAATCATTAACAAACCTTCATTCTATATTAAAACCAACTGAGTTTACATTGCAAGCCCTGATTGCTAGGACAATGGGAAAACTATAGCAAAACGCTGTTATTCACTCTGATATAATCTGTATGATTAATGTCTTTAGTAATGTAGTGTTAAACTGATACAAGTGAAAGGTTCGTGTAAGACTCTAGACCTCCTGAGGCTCAGTAAATTCATCAGGAACCTCTTCCTGCCTGTTAATCTGATCCGCCGGTGTCGGCAGACCTTCATCACACCCACCGCCTTCCAGCTCTTTATAATCAAAAATAAAGTACCGTAATTCAACACAGACACACATATATAAGACATTAACAGGGCATTACGGAGTAACTGTTAATTGTATGTTAGATCATTTTAAATTATCACCTGTTTCTTTTGTATCCTGGTCCTGAGTAGCAGAGAGTAACAAATCTTATTTTTCAATATTTATAATAAATATTTTTTTCAAAGATCGAAAAAATTATTGTTCAATTTCCAATAATTTCTGGTATCACAATTTAGCAGCGCGAGACCTGCAGTGTTTCTTTTTCATCTCCGTTGCTAGGAGACGCCACACTTCCGGATTCGCTACTCTTTATAAGGAAGACAATCAATCTGAAAAAACTCAAGCAACAAGATATAAAACATAGCAGAGGTCCTAAAAGTATTTTTATCTTCATTGTCACTTCCTTGTTATCTTGTTCGTTTACCTTCTTTAAAGACAAAAGACTCTTTAAGGCCGCATATTAGGTGACAGTGTCTGTTAGAACGATTTTTTAAAATACAAACAGATGTAACAAAATGACAGTATATCATATCATTTGTTAGAACGAATATAAAGGTTACAGGTTTTATTTTAGTACTTTTTTTCCTGCCAAACTTTTGTTCCACACTCCAGTCCAGCAGGTGACAGTAAAGCACCTATGCCAACCGCCAAAAACGCTCAAGAAGAAGAACAAGAAGTGCGCTAGAATGGATGTTAGGACAGTAACATAGTGAGCTTGATGAATGAGTACACTTCTGTGGGTCAGTATTTTTAAAACAGTTTGATTATTTACTCTCTTGTCACGTGTTGAGATTTGTATTACGTTCGTGTTAACAGGACAATGTTTTACTCATAGCTGAGTTGACATGGGTGGATATGTCATTCCATTCTAACAAAAAATGCCTAAAAGAAAGAATACCATAATAGTACAATTTTGTGTCGTAGTAGTATGATCATGAAAAGCAGTTTCATGACATGTACCACAGTATCTTTGAAATACTTTGCAAAGTATAATGTAAATATCAGACTACATGAACATGATATTCATTCAGTACCATGGTATAGTATAAGGCAGTGTTTCTCAACCAGGGGTCCGTGGACCCCTAGTGGTCCTTGACGTAAGGCCAGGGGGTCCGTATAAAGTATGAATTTTTGTATATATTTTGTATATTTTGACATGACTTGTTCCCATGAAAGAAAAATCCAATATAGCTGATGATATGGCCAAATACTGGACAAGTCAGCTAACTTGAATTATACTTGACTGTATTTGGTCCTCACAAAGACACAAATGATACATAGATGAGTCAGTTTTGTTCTGGGGGTCCTTGAGGATGGTTCTGAATTGGACTGGGGTCCGGTACGCCAAAAGGTTGAGATGCACTGGTATAAGGGACCCTATATAAAATTACTGTTTGTGAGTGCAGCCTCTTCTGTTTTGTGAATTCCCAGAAGAGATGAAGGTTAAAATAAAGCAGTGGAATGGTGTGGCGTCGTGGTTGTGGGTGGCCAACGATGAGAACTGCGGCATCTGCAGAGCACCTTTCAACGGCTGTTGCCCAGACTGTGGGTAACCTGATTTCACTTGATCTACACTGCCTCCTGTGCCTTTTTGTGCAGTTTTGTTACGAAGTCCTGTTGCTGTTTAAGTTCTACTTATGTAGTTGAAGAAAATGTAATCAGCATTACAAAATGAAATGTACTCTCTGGTTTTAACAGGTAAGGTCCCAGGAGATGATTGTCCGTTGGTTTGGGGTCAGTGCTCTCACTGTTTCCACATGCACTGCATCCTGAAGTGGCTGAACTCTCAGCAAGTGCAGCAGCAGTGCCCAATGTGCCGCCAGGAGTGGAAGTTTAAAGAGTGAGCTCGCCTGTCAGGCAACAGCACAATACCTGGATTTTCACTGTGAACTCTGTATATATGTTTTTTTTATTATTATTTTTGGACTGCTATCATAGTAATGAATGTTCTTTTTTTTATTCAGGGGAGACACTTCCTGAGGAGATTAAATAATTGCACACTCAGATCGATTCTTTTGTTTGTTTATTGTACAATGGTATATTTTACATCCTACAGATGTAGAATTTTGATTAAATATCCCACAAAATGAAAATATTTTTAAAAACACATGGTATGGTTTTGTACAAAGAAGCTGATATCACTGATAAAGTAACTGCATTTTGCAGTCCAACAGTCATTTTAAATTATGAACACAGTACAGAATGTCAGTGTTTCCCAACCGGGGTGCCGCCTGTCGAAAGCAGGGGTGCCGTGTAAAAAAATCTTTTTAAATATTTTTAAATTGCTAAAATGTTCAAAAAAACATCTATTATATAATATCCATTTCTGATGTCGCCAATAATTAGAGATGCACAGAAATTTCGGCTGCCGAAAATTTGTTCACCGCTCAGGTTTCATATATATATATATATATATATTTAAAAAAAACTTAAATTCTGATATAGCAGATATTAATAAACTACCAACTATATTATATTAAGTTGCATAAACCACATGATATACGAGTAAACCATTTATTATGTGGTTTATGCAATGGTTGGAAAGAGTGGAGTA
>NW_015554098.1:334428-335086 GCF_001515605.1 Sinocyclocheilus anshuiensis
TATGCTCGCGTGTTCTGATAATAATAGCTTTCTAGGACTAAACATTATTTGGATAATTGGTAAAAAAAATAAAAAAAAAAAGTTAAATATCTTAACCCTACTGTTAGATCTACCGGAAAAACTAAAAAGCAATTTATTTAATTCAAAGGCCTGTCGTTATTTTTTTATTTGTGCTATCATTATTAATTTCTTTATTTGTTCTTATTTTATTACTGACTGCTTACTTGTCATTTTTTATTCCTGAAAAAAGGTTGGGAAACTGCAGAATGTCACAGAACACTTACAATGGTATGCATTTGTGCATATCTTAAATAACTTGACATGAAATTCCCACAATTTGAAATATTTTTCAAATTGAATCAACTCTTTTAAATTATTTTTGGATAATATATAGTCAACCATTCTTTGCGAACAGATTTGTGATGGAGTTAACTTTAAAATGTAACATGCATATTAGTCCACAATTATTGATAATTAGTTTATTTGCCCTGATTGTCTGTAAGCCATATGGTAATTCTTGATTAAAATAATTCCTGGTAGTTATAAAATAATTAATAACAAAGGCACCACAGTGGATCTTATTACTAATTATATACTAAATCATTATATATATATATATATATATATATATATATTTAAAAAAAACTTAAATTCTGAT
>NW_015554098.1:335186-348719 GCF_001515605.1 Sinocyclocheilus anshuiensis
AAGAGTGGAGTAAGATGAATTGGTTACCAGTTGTACAACTGGTACAGGTATTGAGATAAACTAATGCAGCAAAAGCAATATTGAACAATTAGAGAAACTGAAATAGAGCTTATATATAATGAAATATGACTTTCAAAAAAGTAGCATTGGCACATCCTTGCCCAGGATGGGCAACTTGAACAAGTTAACTATTTCCAAGTGAAAACATTAATGTTATACACAGTGATAATTCAGTAATGCATTGATCTCTTCCACATCTTTGTGCTGTACCTTTCTTGCAGACATCTGTAAATTAAAATTGATTTAGCGTGTTTTAATATTTGTGAACCATTTTTACATTAGTAAAACCAAAAGCAATCATGCAAATTTGTGGACAGTGAGTTTCAATGCTTGTTAAAGGAACCAGGCAAAAAAATTAAAAATAGAATTCAAATAGAGAGAAATATTATTTTTTATAAACATTGTATGTTTATATGTGCATATGTCTATGTTTTCAATTAAACAATCAATGTTTTCAGAAACAATATATCCATTATTGGGAGGAAAGGTGCTACATGAAAATAATATTGTATATACTAGAGAATCGTATATACCAGAGGTCGCAGGACAGTTGAACCATTGACTCAAATTGCCCCACAACCACCATTTATATAAAAAATAAATAAATAAAAGTACCAAATTGAGTAATTTAGGTCTTTCCGTGTTTGCAAATCATAAAAATGGCAAATTCAAATTTTAAGCCTAGATAAACCAAAAAAATAAAATGATTAAAATCAATGTTTTAAAAGCATACATTTAAATATATAGCACATTTTCCTAAATGCTACCCTCAATCACAATCACGGTCCATATTTGAGTCATATGAGTCTCAAGATTCCTTATTTGGTGTTTATTTTGTGATAGAAGTAATATTGAGAGAGAAATTTATACATTTGTGACCGTAAAAATGCATTAAAAAAATTCAATGGAGTTTGAATGGCACCCGGTGGCTAGTTTTAGTATAGGAACCTACATTTTTTTTTTTATATCAACTTCAAATTTGGAGCACAACTTGTTTAGACATGTTCATGGTCCTAAATGAGAAAAAGTTACACAATTTCTGGAAGAAAAAGATAAGTTAAATAGTATTTCATATACATTAAAAATAGAAATGAAAGCTCACTTTTATCATATGAGTCTGAGAAAGTCTTATTCAGTACTGAAAATAATGAGAAAAAGCTAATTTCTTCTCTTTCCAGGGTAGTAAAACACCAACATAACAACATATACCCAAGAAATATATTTAACTTGGGTCTGTACAGTGGCTTTAAAACAAAAAAAATAAAAATAATGTGGGTCAAATTGACTCGCGAACATCAAAATCGTAACAAATTTATGTGTGTGCACTTCAAAACACATCAGTGTATCCTCACTTTGCATGCATGTTCATGGCCCTAAATGAGAAAAAGTCACAAAATATCAAGAATAAAATCACAGGTTAACTGGTATTTCCAAATGGGTCAAATTGACCCAGAACATAATACAAGGGTTAAATAAATTATTTTGTTGGTTTGACTTAAAAATCATATATCAAAAAGACATGCTTTTTGACATGTATGCTATGTTACATTAGCTTATATAGAGTGCTTTTGGGATGACATATTTTAGGCCAAATCCCAGAAACGAGTTAGCGTTTCTGATTCCCATTATCCTGAATGGGTTTTTGGCTAATGCCTGAAATAAGGTAACACAGGAACAAGCTTTTTTTCTACAACATAAAATACATCCGTAATACCCTAATCTCTTGGTCACAAAGCTTGTTTTCTGCAATAATTCAAAAGCCAATGAATAAATCCAGGCATTTGTCCCCTACAAAAACACATCATCACTGCAGCACTCTATATGAAAATCAAGGGAAATTCTAAAAACATTTTTAAAGCAGCATTTTGTCCTTAAACACAGGACAAAGTTATCAGTGAACAACACTGATAATTTAAAAAAAGATCAGGGATCGGCAAATAAAGGCCTGAATAACATCAGTGCACCAGGCATGAGATCTATGCTGTATTAGTCTTTATGCTGGATAAATCCAATTGTTTCATGAAGACGTTTTGGAGTCTTGTGTGTTTTTCCTTTTCACATCATTCAAGTCCACTGGTGTAAAAGCTGAAGAGCAGAAACAAACAGTTAGAGAGCATGCATGCATTTAAAAAAAAAATTGCAGGTGACTTTAGGAAAAGGATCAGAAAATATAAAACTGCATTCAGTTTTTAAGAAAAATCGTCATTGGCAAGATAAGGGCTGAGATACAGCTGTTCAAACAGCCAAATATTTCAACCAATAGTTATTATTTATCATTCTATGTTCCTTCAACAACAAAATACAATCCTCAGAACAAATAAACTAGTTACATACAGCTTAGTGCAGGGTTTGGCGTCCTCTCCACATACTTCTGAGGTCCCTGGATATTGTTTTCACTTCCCTGGCAAGTCTGCATTTCTCTCATGACACGCTGCCAAGCTGTTGGAAGAAGAGTTAATGTTATAGAAAACTCTAATTCCCCCAAAATATACTCTTCTCTTAAAAATAGGATATTTTTGATGGGTCTCTGACATTTGAAAAGATTTCTCACGAGGCAACTTACTGTAATGAATGAATCGCACATTTTCCTCGTGTGCTGGTGTGAGTAGTTCTTCAGTGTTGGTTGGGGAACAGGCTCCAGACGTCTGCTTATAATTCTGAACCATTTTTAAAGTTGGAGAGCTGCCCACAACACTGTCAAAATCCCTACGCAACAGTTTACTATTATTAAATCAAATTTAAAACACTTAAGTGACAGGCCCACTGTGAAAGATTCTATTATTAAATGGGCAACACGGATTCAATTCCCTGATTATTTGTGTGCTATCTAGGAAGTGTCAAAAGCACAAAAAAAGGCGGCTAAAATCTGAATAAAACTGGCTAAAAACTGTAGGAACAGCTTTTAGAGCCGGTCTATTCCTAAACGTATATATTTAATTCTAGATGTTAGCTGTAGTTCAAACTATCACAGCAAACTAGCTCGGTATTTCACTAACGTTACGCCAAGCGAAGTTTTATGGTCAGTCTCACAAACACTAATTTGCCGTTATATAGCATTCAAATAGCAAATGTGTCTTCATATTTTCCCATAACATAACAATATTTTCGCGACAGATATCCGGCTAGTTTGGCAAGCTAACGTCAAATAACAAAAACCCTCGGCAAAACACAACAGAACTCGATGCTTAAACCAGGGATCGATTTAACGTAACTAATATATTACGATTAATGTGACTAAAACTTTTGCGCATTCGAGACTTACAAAGTGGCGTTGAAATCCTTTGTCCCAGCCAAAAAAACAATTATCAAAACAACGTACACCGCTGTGCTCAGTTGTGTCTAGCACAATCAGTGATGTCAGATTGGAGAACGAATCATTCGTTTGAATCGGATCTTTTCAATGAATCACAAATATCGGTTCGCCATCAACATACTACGATGCCACTTCTTTATGTGAAATAGATGGACCAGTGTGCGTGCGCTTGCAGACATGTCTGACTCCTAAAGGAGCTGAAATCCAATGAGTGTACTGACAGTAAGGCTAATTGGTATTTAACGGGAAAAAATGTAATGGGTCAAGCAGGGGCGTAGATTACGCGGGGGACGCGGGGGACGTGTCCCCCCCACTTTTAATATCACGTAAATTCGTCCCCCGCACTTTTTCGGGCAAGTGTGTTCGCATAGAGGTTTTCAAGAGCTGGTGTGAATAAATATAGATTTAAATTAAAAGAGACAGTATAGTCTGTGCATGATCTGATGCTTTATTCGGACCCAGATTAAAACGAGATTAACATCGCGGAGCGCTAAACACTCATGCAGTGTGTGTTTCATTCACCATTGAATAGCTGGAAATAAACAGTGCTAGGATTCCAAAAAAGATCAATTGCATAATAGCCTACATTTGCCAGTCTGAAGCCAATATATCATTTATTATTATTATTTATTGCAAATGAAAATACTGAGTTATGAAGTAGCAGAAGGCAAACGGACATCATCGCATGAAGCTAAGAACTACACAAATCAACAGAATATATGGACAACAAAGAAAAAAACAACTTTTAAACAGAGCAGAAGTAAAATGGAACTTTATATATATTTACAATGAAGGTGAAATTTACCCATGAAGACAAAGCAAAAATACAATATGTTCAAGATGAATGTCCTTAGAATGAAAATCTGAAAAAAAAAAAAAAAGATAAGTTTTGTCATTGTTACCTAACATGATAACTTCTGACCAAAAAGACTTGGCGAATGGGCAATGATAAAACAGATGTAGAATAGATTCTTCATCAATATTACAAAATGCACACGAAGATATATTTTCAGAAAACCTGCTCAAGAATAAATTACAAAGGTATCTATGAACTATTTTGAAATGGAGTTCTTTCATTTTACTTTCTAATAAAAAGTCTGAAAGGTCCACAAGTTTTTCAATTCAGTTTGGATAACATATCCTCCATTTAAATTGTGCTTTAGAGGGGCTTAGTAAAGAAGTTAGTAAAACTCGAGAAAATTGTAGCGCTCCAAAAAGAAATAAATAAATATATCCTTGTACTGCAGGTGCGTAGAGCCAGTAGGATATTTGAAAATGAGCAAGAGGGTGGCTAACCGCACACTGATTGAGCACTGAAGATAGCAATGTGCTGAAACGTTTGCTTGCTTGCTCGTGTCCATTTTTTTTATTCACATGCACTTTGCACAATGCAATTTTATAAAAAACAGCAGAGTCGTGGTAGAAAGTTCGGAGATGGTATTAAAGTAGCTCAGTTTAAATGTATTGTATGAATTGTCCTTACTATGGAATAAAAAGTACGGGGTGTCTATTTACATTTAGTTAAAAGTGGCTGTAAATCATTAATTCCAGTGGCACAGATGCACAAGTGTGTGCCCTTGGGTTTTTGACGCGATCGACCCGGGTTCGATCCCACCTTTTGCCGAACTTTTTTTTCCCCTCCCTTTTCAAATCTATCAGTGTGCGGTTAGCCACCCTCTTGCTCATTTTCTAATAAAGAAGTTAGTGCATTATTTATATACGGTGGCTGAGAAGTGCAAAGCAAATCACAATTCTGAAAACAAAATAACAAATTACAAACGCAAATGCAAGTCTAAAAAACAAGTATTGAGTGTAAATTATCATTTTCATTTAAATTTTTTAATGAGTGCCACCTTATTGGTACAATAAAGCCCTCCCTACACCTACCCTAACCCTACCCGATACTTTATTTTCAACTTTTTGATTATTTCCTTAATTTTTATTGAAAATAAATGCCTTTACGATGTGATACGAGATTTGAAAAGGGAGGGAAAAAAAGTTCGGCCGAGATTTGAAAAGGGAGGGGAAAAAAAGTTCAGCAAAAGGCGGGATCGAACCCGGGTCGACCGCGTCAAAAAGCCAATGACTAACACTTACCCATCTGCACCACTGGAGCTGATATTTTAAAGCTACTTTTAACTAAATGTAAATATACACTCCATATTTTTTATTCCATAGTAAGGGCAATTCATACAATACATTTAAACTGAGCTACTTTAATACCATCTCCGAACTTTCTAACACGACTCTGCTGTTCTTCGGCTGGTTCTTCCTGTATACGTTGATTGACAGATGTCTCCTCCAGTCAGCGGTGAGTAATCCCAAACCAATGGCGCTGTCTCAAACTATACCTACCTTTTCCGGTTTGTCTGATTTGTCGTTGTGTTTTCTGACTTGTTATTTTGTTTTCGAATTTGTCATTGTGTTTTCTGACTTATTATAATGTTTTCTGAATTGTTGTTGTGCTTTCTGAATTGTTATTTTGTTTTGTAGACTTGCATTTGCGTTTGTAATTTGTTATTTTGTTTTCAGAATTGTGATTTGCTTTGCACTTCTTGTCCACCGTATTTATCTAATACATAAACACCATTGAAAATGATTGCTTAAACAGCCACAAATAAAGTAATTTGTTACCAGACAATATATTTTCATTGTTTCAAATAATACGCATGTGCTATGGATGTAAGAAGGATGATGTTTAAAAGTAATCTTCCAGGACAGTTACAGGACAATAAAAAACCAAAGGTACTCAAAACCAGAGTAACTCATTAGATAAACAATTCTTAATCTAGTTAATTTTGAAAGTCTGGTTAATGATTTTAAATTCTAAAGTATTAGGACCACCCTCCTTATAATTTCTTATCATAGAAGTCCTTTGAACACATTCTGTCTTATTTTTCCAAATAAAGTGGAATAGCAGAGACTTAATAAATTTAATAGTTTTTTGATCAACACAAAGGGAAAAAGCAGGATAAACTAGGCGTGATATGCCCTCAGCCTTAGTCAGCAGGACTCTCCAATAAATTCTCTCTGCAGCCAGCAACATAAAATCTTTTTAATACTGTCTAACCTTGGCTGCAAATTGTGATAGATATGGTCTGAATCTGATCTGCAGATATCAACCCCTAGATATTTTACATGAGTTTAACTTTAATACCATCAACCAAATTTTGATTTTAATTATGTACATATAAAATTTCACTTTTGTTGGAATTTACTACTAATCCTGAAGATTAATGCATTATTATTTTATGTATATTGTGTAGCTATGGACACAGACAACAGCCAAAATAAAACAGACAGCATTGTTTTTTTTATGTATATTTAGGTATAAAAACATTTAATCCATTACATGTATAAAATTAAGATTTTCTGTACAATTTCTTGTTTTATATGTAAATGGGAAAAAAAATCACATACAATCACAGTGAGCTATTTATCAAACTCACACTATAGTGCATTGATCTGCGAAAAATCATGTTTTAAAATAGAAAGTGTTAACTATAACAAATTGACAGAAAAGCTGTTGTGACTGTCATTAGCTTACAGCAAGAACACACTGCATCGTCTACACTGGAACAGTTCCTTCTTGTTGAGGCAAGTGCATCTCACATCCTAATCAATGTCATTGGTCCCAATGCACAGGACCAGACAATTATAACCAGACACTCTGTCAAGGTGTCTCAACTACCAGCTCCAATGCATACACAGTGGCTGTTCCACTCCTTTACCGGTTTCATCCTTTTAATGTGGCAACTGCCATAACAGACGAGAGCAATCAGAACTTCAGTGTCAGGCAAGTTCAGGCACAACCGACCCCGAAGATTTCAAGCAGCTCTTTGCTGTCTGGGTCAATAAGGTCAGCAGGCTTCTCCCCACAGTCATTTTCAGCCTCAGTGTCTGCACCCAAAGAAAGCAAGTACCTGAAACAAAAAGAAAAACTACCTTTAAATCTTTCACAAGTTGCTTGAGAATATAGCTGGTAAATGCTTTCATTCATTCTTTCTTTCTTTTTTGATAAGGCTTCTTTGCTGGAACACTTTGCCTTTCATGTTTTCTTTGACAGAGAACTAGTAAAAAAGCTAGAAATCACAACTAAAGGCTTGTCTAAAGTATAAATAGTTTTGTCTAATTTGTGTTTACCAAAGTCCAAATAATACATTAAATTAAGAAATGTGCTTACTTAGCTATTTCTGGAAAGCCATCACTACAGGACATATGGAGGGGAGTCCATCCGTCCTCATGCCTCTGGGTGATGTCAGCCCCAGATTTTACCAGAAGCTTCACACACTCCAGGTTTCCAGATAGGACTGCTTCATGAATGGCTGCCATGCCTGGACAATCAGCAAGGAGTTAATGTTAAAGGACAGGCTCAGACAGCTCAATTATCAGTAGATTAAAGCTTGAGGCACTTTGGATTATATTATCAAACAGTCAGAGCTAACTAGACAAAAATGGCATTGCTGATTATTAGGATAAATTGCCTTTATTAGAGATCAGGGAATGCATAACTGCATTTTAATTACTTGCATGCAGAGTATATAGTTGAGACTGAGCATAGATTTACTTTCCATAGCTGACTCAGTTAAGTACACAAGTAGTTGGTTTTCCTACCTGAATGGTAGATGGTGTCCAGACTCACTCTTCTGGTTCTAATGAAGCGTACAATTCTCTCCAGCTCTCCTTGACGGACATGATCCTGAAAGACTATGTCATTGGGAAAGTGAACATTGCGAACAGGTTTGATAGAAGGCCGTGAATGAAAGCATGACACTGGTCTAGTGTCATTTGGATTGCACCCCTCATAGTGCATGGTCTGGGTGACTGGACACTGGTAGTACTTCATTCTTTAATGTTCTTGTTCCAAAGATTGGATGAAAAATTCTGCACTAATTCTCAATGTGGCTAAAGGTTCAGCACAATCAGAGGTCTTCAGAATTTCTTCTTTTCCAAGGTGCTTGATGACTGCAGCTTCTCAGTCTGTCTGGTTGTTTGTTTGTCTCTTGATGTAGAGCACCTTCCTAGACAGTCGTTCAGAAGTTTGTCTGAAGTCAGGGCTCTATGTGTACCCTATATATACCCCCCACTAGACTATATTAAGAGACTGTCGTCTCATAGTGGAGATGCCTGAATTGGAAGACGAGTGGGTGTGATCTGGAGTCACACCCCTACAATTCTCAGCCAACTTAGCAATGAGATCCGTAACCTCAGCTTGTTTTCACACACCACATTTGAACCAGGCCTTTCCCCCACCCCAGCTCCTGTTGCCACACAGCAGGGAAGCCAACATTAATTTCTAGCACACAATGAATAGGGTATAAAAATGGTTTATAGGCACAGCCTGGCAAACGTGAAGGCAAGGGCAAGTTGACGGTCACAATTAGAAGTTTAAAATAACACTTGAATAAACAGCCTGGCTCTTTATCTTTAAGTTGGCTGCCAGCAAAAAGATGCTCTTGCTCTATTTGCAGATGACCGTTTAATCACATTAATATGTCATAATTCCTGACAGCAGGCCTTACAGTGATTTCTAGTTTAAGTCTACCTAACGTTCTATTTTGTGGGCTATTATTACTCAGCACCTACCAACAGTTCCAGAAGTTTCTCCATGTTCTGGGTATAACACAGGGTATAAGTTATTTAAAACGGTAAAAACCCAGTGAGACATGGAACGCTCACCTCCAAAAAAACCCCCCCCAAAAAAACCTTAATTCATTCATCATGTACTCAACCTCATGTCATTCCAAACCCACAAACTGTATTTTTTGTCAACCTGTTAATGCAGCTCTTAGGACAACTTTCAATGGCAATTATTGTCAAGCTCCAAAAAAGCACTAAGAAAATATAGTACAAGCAGTTCAAAGAATTTATCAGTTTTAAAGTCCCATAATAGCTTTGTGGGATGACAAGACAGTAATTTTTTTCATTCTATATTCCCTTCTGGCACAGCTCCAAAAACCCATTATTTTCATTGGCTGCATAACTTTTGTTGTTGTTCCTTCATTTTAGCTTGACAACTATGACCACTATGAGGTCTTTGTTTTACTAATGCATTACTGAACCACATTGAATTGTCTTATCAACTGACTGAATCAGTCATTTTAAAATAGAAAGTAGTCAAATAAAATTCACCAAACATATTTATTACCATTTTGTTGTTTATTTGGCCACCAGTTTTCATTATCAATATCAATGCAATGGAATGCTTTGTCTCAAACATGTTGACAAATTTCAAAACCCAAATCCCTCTCAATTGAATTCCTAAACCCTCCCTTTCTTTAAACATCACCCCTGAAATTCACTGCTCCTAGAAAAATAAAGACAGACAACAAGAGGGTTAACCAAATCATAGACACGCACAACCCTGAACCCTGGCATAAGGAGAAAAGACTGATTAAGTTGGTTACAAGCACACTTTCTCCTCCCCGTCACATGGACCACTCCGACATAGTCAACTGGCATTATACCTCCAGGTGGAAGGAATCTTCCACTAAAGTGATGGAAAGCAGGAAGGGTACGGGAGAGTTATTGTCCTTACAAGATGGTAAATCTTCATTTCAGTAACTGATATGGAATCTCTGATGGCACTGAATGAAGTGCAAAATAAGGTTTCAAATCATCCTCCCACATCGGCCAACTCTGCCCCAGGTAATTCAACAAAAGTGCTGTTTCTGGGCCCTTCAGTATGGAAGATAATAAAAAGAAAATAACTGAAATATAAAATTAAATAAAACAAGTTCTCCACTTTTACATCTTTAAAAATAATTCAGTAGCAGGTGTTAATTTGGAAAAGGAATACAAAAATGTGGTTTGACTAATGAAACGGGGAAGGTACCTCAGTTTGGTGTCTGCTAAATTTTTTTTCACACTATAATAATGGGCTGCTATTACAATTTTATTTCCACCCAAAGGTGAATGACATACAGCCCCCTCTACCCTGAAATGTCCACTCATTCATATCACAGAATTAAGTCAGAATAACTGGCTTTCCCCGTATTTCCAGTATTATACTGCAAAAAATCTTCACTGAGCCTCCGGAACACAAAAGGAGGTAGTGGGCAGGTATAAAGAGCAGTTCAACAGATTACCATTAGAATTTAACCTAAAAACCTAATACAATTTAATGCAAAAAGTAAACTGTACAGTAAAACACTTCAAAGAGATAAAGTCGTTGTGGGCAGAGAGGCACTTCTCTGGGCTGCAGATGGTTGGGCTGGACTGGTAATGACAACTGGCTGAAAGAAGACCCTGTAACGCCCGGTGGCTGTTCGATTAGTTAGGAAAAGCTTTAGTGTTCACAGACAGGGAAGTTTAAAGTGGAGGTGGTGGTGGTGAAGGGGTTTGTCTTGCCTTTTCCTCCTGACTCTTATAACTCATCGTGTCCCTCTTCCACATCTGAATCATCCTCTGCATCATCAAGATCCAGATCCTGTGGAATGAGTTAGATATTCTTCTTAGAATACATGTAAAAACATTTTAGTGCAATGGCATCAATTTGGATATTTGCCCACCAAAACAAATGTTTTCAAGCACAATCATGGTCATCCCTACCAGAAGGCCATGTGTACTAGCATGACTGCAATTCATCAAAACAAATCTGCCCTGCCACAAACATGCCAGTAATCCCTGCAGCAAAACAAGTGCAACCGAAATGAGTTCACAGGGGCTGAGACGTGATCACCAGCAGTGTTCGGTTGCAGAGTCCTTTCCTCATAGCTGGGACATGTGGACTAGCTAGTGTTGACTGACTTAGTCCTGTCAGTGGTGGTGGTAAGTGGTGGGGAGGGGGGGAAATTGGAAGGTAAACAGCTATAACAGTTGTGTTGGGCATTAGTGGCAATGATAATGTTCTAAATTTAAACTTCCTAGAAGCATTCCTCTGGATGGATTTCTGTGGTCCTGGATTGTGCCTAAACAAATGTGATAAACTTCAGAATCTATGAGCCAAATGGTTTAGAATGAACCAAAAATAGGCCATTAGTCTAATATGATCTGGAGATCAGTGAAGCCAGCAAGACAAAAAATGATCAACTAATAAACCCATTCACTTGAAATACTGGTAGTTTTAGCTTGTCTAGTGGCATTTAGTAACTGACAACCATAACTAGTGTTTGCTTATGCTAACTTACGGGTGGGTGACCTCACAATTTTATAGTGCGATTAATCTCCATATCACAATCTACCTTTCAAGCGAATTATAGAGATTGTGATTCTTTTAAGTCCACGTAATAATCGGTAATGTCATGCACCAATTGGTCTGTGCAGCATGGCTTCAAGTCGAACACTCCTAATATTAAAACTACAGAACTGACTGCCTATTAGATGGCTGTGCTGTCTGGCCAAATGATATCACGTGTCTCTATCATGTGACGTGATCAAAACAATTCAATGCAAGCTAGCAGTAGGGCTGTGCAATTAATCAAATTTTAGTTTGTTTCAATTTTGGCTTCCAATGATTATGAAAGGTTGATCATTGTGCTGCATGCCATTTCTTTCCTTCCCCAGGTGCTTTCTGCATGCGCACTCCGTTTAAGCATGCACCTGAAACTCAAAGTGAACTTTGCTTGTCCATGTTGTTTCACTCAGTCAAATATACACAAAATGTCAATTTTGGCAAGTATTTACATGAAGACAGTCAGTTATGTCTTAAGTGAACAAAAAGCTGGGAAAATAATCATATGTATCAGTATTAGATCCATGCATTTGGTATGTCTTTAGCGCTGTCTGTGCAATTAATGTTACTCAACTGAATAATTTTAGTAGCTTTAATAGCATCAATGTACATTTAATTCATACAGTGAAGACTATTCAGTGTTTTAACATTGTTCACCATTTTGACAACCGATTGTTTAATGCAATAAATTGTGCAAATAGATAAGGCTATAGACTTGTTACAGTCTGGATATTCTCTAAATATTTAGGGAAGAACACCCACCCAGTGCTAACTTTAAATATTTGAAAAGCAGACCTCACAAAAAGGTTCACATCAAGCTTTTAAGGAGAGACTCAAAGCACGGCTCCATTTCAGTACCCCAGACTACAAAACGAGCAAGGAAACATTTCTAGAGAACATTTACTCCAGAAGCAGTTCTATTCACCTGCATACTTTATGGATTAATATTAATTGGTGCAGATGAAACTGTTGGCAATGACAATCATGCAGTAAAAAATGAACAACTGATTATGTTCTAATGATACAAATGTCAAAAGATTGATCTTTTCCATCTTCTGAATCTTCAGAAGCAAAGGGTCATCCAGTAGGCAGTTATTTTTTAGGACACTTCATTTGGGTGTCAGAAATTAAGGAAATCAGCATCAAGAATCTGATAAAGTAACTGAAAATCTAATCATTGTAAATGCTTGCAAACAAACATCTCCCTGAATTAAGCCAAAACTTTAAGGTTGAAGGAGAAACTGGGCCACTTTAATGGACTGCATCACTCAGGCTCTTGGCAAGTGCCTGTCCGACAGATTTGCAGCAGGGTCTTTTACCCCCTGCAGAGGAGGACCAGAGCCAGGAATGCCCATGAGAGCGCAAAAAACTGCAGCTCCATAAGCAAACTCTCCAAGCTTACAATCAATTTTATTCCAACTATTGGTGAAGTATCAGCTTTTATTTTTATCTTTTTTTTTTTTTAAACTCATTTATGTGCACATGCATAACACTTCCAAAAGTTTAATTACTGAAGTAACAAACTAAGCAGAAACGATTTCTCTGTGGCCAAAGCTGCCAGATTTTCAATTGAAATTATGGTATGGTATACTTATGGTATGAACAAGTAACAATTCAATCAAGTTAAACAAAACAATTGAAGAAAAATTAAACTGCAACCAAATCATACATACATCAGAATCTTCATCCTCATCATCTCCTGCTGGTGCCCCACCTTCTTTTCCTCCACTCTCCAAAAACTTTGTGAATCCATCTAGTGTTCTCTCACCATTGTAGTCAATTACCTAAAGAAGGGGGGGGGGGGAAGACAAGGGAAAAAAATAAATAATTTAATAAAAAACAAAACAAAAAAACAAACATGCTACTGCTACTAAGGAAAGGAAGGAAGGAAAGGAAAGGACGTGTGGCCAAGTATGGTGTCCCATACTTGGAATTTGTGCTCTGCATTTAACCCATCCAAGTGCACACACACAGCAGTGAACAAACA
>NW_015554098.1:349230-351270 GCF_001515605.1 Sinocyclocheilus anshuiensis
ATGCCCATGAGAGCGCAAAAAACTGCAGCTCCATAAGCAAACTCTCCAAGCTTACAATCAATTTTATTCCAACTATTGGTGAAGTATCAGCTTTTATTTTTATCTTTTTTTTTTTTTAAACTCATTTATGTGCACATGCATAACACTTCCAAAAGTTTAATTACTGAAGTAACAAACTAAGCAGAAACGATTTCTCTGTGGCCAAAGCTGCCAGATTTTCAATTGAAATTATGGTATGGTATACTTATGGTATGAACAAGTAACAATTCAATCAAGTTAAACAAAACAATTGAAGAAAAATTAAACTGCAACCAAATCATACATACATCAGAATCTTCATCCTCATCATCTCCTGCTGGTGCCCCACCTTCTTTTCCTCCACTCTCCAAAAACTTTGTGAATCCATCTAGTGTTCTCTCACCATTGTAGTCAATTACCTAAAGAAGGGGGGGGGGGGAAGACAAGGGAAAAAAATAAATAATTTAATAAAAAACAAAACAAAAAAACAAACATGCTACTGCTACTAAGGAAAGGAAGGAAGGAAAGGAAAGGACGTGTGGCCAAGTATGGTGTCCCATACTTGGAATTTGTGCTCTGCATTTAACCCATCCAAGTGCACACACACAGCAGTGAACAAACACGCATGCAGTTGGGTTGGAGTTAATTCCCCCCACCTACAATCCCTGAGACTCGAACCCGCGACCTTTGGGTTACAAGTCCAACTCTCTATCCATTAGGCCATGACTGCACCACCACCACCACTACTGTAAAAGTAACTTGTTTATGGTGTTGGTCATAGCTGGGTGACCTTGCAAAACTGGGCTCTAGCCAAGATTTATCTTTAGAAGTAACTTACGAAAATCCATCACACTCATTTACCAACAACTAAATGGTGGTCTTTTGTCACCACATCTTTTATTCAGTGCTCCGCTTCATCAAAAGATACTCTGGACAGAGCAAGAGGTTTTAATTCTAGAATTAGATCCATGCAGCACCTCTAGAGCTCTCAGGGTCTAGACAAGGGGTGAATTCACAGGGTCGGGAGTGTCTTGTTTCCTATGCACGTGTTGTGAGGCAAGCTATAATCGGAGCATTTCTAAATCTGTTGACTAATTATTATCAACAAATTGCTTTGCCAGGGCACCATCCAAGTGAAGGAAAAAAAAAACCGACTAAAAAGAAAACACTTGACTGGAGCAGGAGAATTTGCTGGAGTTTTCAGAAGTATAAAACAATAGGTTACTTGCGTAACCCCGGTTCTCTGATAGCATAGGTTTTGGTGTCTCGCTATGGGATACGCCCCTTCCGCGTATTCCTCAGAAGCCCTATTACATTACGCCAGCCCCAATTGGCTGGCAGACGTGACGTCGTGTCTGGGAGTGGCCTCCCCACCCCTCAGTATAAAGGGAGCGACAAAACATCACTACGACATTCAAAACAAGCACACCTCTTCCTTGCTTCGCACAGCAAGGAGGGTGATCTGGTGAGACACCTCACTTAATGCTATCAGAGAACCGGGTTTACGCAAGTAACCTAGTGTTCTCTTTCAAGCATACGTTTCGGTGTCTCACTATGGGATATCCTAACTCCCGTATTGCCAGATAGCCTGCCTCAAAGTCTCCTGCCAACCACAATCACCGCATCCGGGGCTGAACGAGTCATGACTCGTGACTAGGGTTGGGAACCGATAATTCTTATTCCGAACCGGTTCTGTTTTTTGAAAAGAACCGGAACCGTGAGCAGTTTCTAAGTTTCGGTTCCGAAAACGGTTCTGGTGCGACACGTGACCAAGCGCAGTGAGCAGCCTTGCGCCAGCGTTTCCCGTAAAGGATGACACAAACCAAATAACAGAAACGCCGCCCTGCCTCTTTAATTACTGAGCACATTGTTTCCCATGACGCGCACTCCACAGACGCGCCAAGTCTTTAACTGCCGAACACATCGTTTTCCACGACTGTACGCACACTCGCGTCTTTGATAAATGTGCACGTTGTTTTGTCTGACTGTACATGTACCAGCAGCATGCAGCTCCTGCCGCCA
>NW_015554098.1:351763-352046 GCF_001515605.1 Sinocyclocheilus anshuiensis
CTAAATAAATAGACTGCTATTGTTATGCAAGTATGAGGGTTAGATTTAATGTACAGGTCATTTCAAGAGTGATAAACAAAGTGATAGAAAATATTTTCATGCATTTTAAATGTTTAAAAATGTGGAAACAACTCATTGCATCACACCATCTCCTGATTGCATTATTATTTGTAAAATAGTAGCTTTATGCAGTGTGTGTATACATGGTTATAAGTACAGGTGCATCTCAATAAATTAGAATGTCGTGGAAAAGTTCATTTATTTCAGTAATTCAACTCAAATT
>NW_015554098.1:352110-355612 GCF_001515605.1 Sinocyclocheilus anshuiensis
ATTGAATTTATTTAATACACGAGTTTCACAATTTGAGTTGAATTACTGAAATAAATGAACTTTTCCACGACATTCTAATTTATTGAGATACACCTGTATAATATTTAATTAATTTAGGGAAATTAACAAGTGTCTTAGCCCTCAAGGGACTATTTGGCCAACCAGCTTATTCCTGCTTGAAAAGCAAAATGTTACTGATAGTGTAAAAAACATCAACTTTGAAGCACATGCATTACTCAACATTACTTACTAACTTCCAGCAACACTACATTCAATTAAGGTAAAATAGTAAAAAATAGTTCATTTAAATGGAACCGGAATCGGAAAATTTCTAACGATACCCAACCCTACTTGTGACTCACATTCCTACGCTCAATATTGCATGTGCTAAAGTTTGAGCTGTAACATCCAGTTTATAAAACCTTACAAATGTATGCAGTGAGCGACGAGTTGGTCCTTCGCAAATATCCTGCAACATGACTCCTTTAAATAGAGCCCATGAAGTTGACATTCCCTTTGTTGAGTGTGCACGTATACCAGGTGGGGACACAAGACCCTTACTGGTATTTGCCAACAAAATCGCCTCCACTATCCAGTGCGATAAACCCTGCTTAGCAATCAGCTTGCCCATATGAGGTTTCATCCAAGATACGAATAGCTGATCACTCTCCCTGAACCCTCTGGTTCTTTCTGTATAAATGCATAAAACACGCACTGGGCACAATACATTTAACTTTTGCTGTTCTGATGAAGCAAAAGGTGGTGGATAGAAGGCGCTTAACTCAAGAGTAATGATAGCATTAACTATTTTGGGCATGAATGCAGGATTAGGTTTCAGAACTACCCCTGCATCCCCAGACATGAACTGCAAACACGCTGAATGCACAAAGCGCGTGAATCTCGCCAAAGCTAACAGCAGTGCCGTCTTAAATGATAATATTTTGAAATCAACCTTGTCCAGCGGCTCAAATGGGGACATGGAAAGAGCATCAAGCACCAATCCCAAATCCCATGAAGGGGAAAGCGGTTTTGAAACTGGCAAAGCTCGGCGCGTGCCCTTCCTGAACCTGCATACCAAAGGATGCTGCCCCACAGTTTTGTTATCAAAACCAATGTGAGAAGCAGATATAGCAGCCAGAAACACTTTTATGGTTGAAAACGCTTTCCCTTGGTCTATCAAATCCTGAAGAAATGATAGAACAACTGCCACTGAACACTGAAAGGGAATCTCGTGTTTAGTTGCGCACCAGTGCTCAAACACGACCCATTTGCATTCATAAAGAGACCTAGTCGATGAAGCTCTAGGATTTTGTATGGTTCTAATAACGCTGTCAGACAGACCGGTTGTATTTAAATTGAACCACTCACAGGCCAGGCCCATAGTGCCAGGCGTTCTGGAGGAGGATGAAAAATCTCCCCCTCTGTTTGTGACAAAAGATCTCTGCACAGCAGGAGAGACCACGGGTCTTTGTACAGCATATGTATGATTTCCGCTAGCCAATATTTCCCTGGCCACCTAGCTATTAACATCAATTTCAGTCCCTCCTCCCTCACTCTGTAAAGTGTTGGGGATATTAACGCTATTGGTGGGAACGCGTAAAGGAGAGTGCGAGGCCATTCGTGTGCCAGCGCATCTATCCCCAGAGGCGCGATCTGATCGTTCAGGGAGAAAAACAGAGGACACTGAGCATTGTCGTGGGACGCGAAGAGATCCACTAGCGCTCTGCCGTATATGCTCCTAATCTGTTCGACCACTTCCCTGTTCAATTTCCACTCCACATAGAGGGGATTGCCCCCGGACAGCAGAGCCACACCCTGGTTCATGACACCCTGTACATGCGTTGCTCTCAGGGATAAAAGATTGGCATTGCTCCATAAAATCTGTTTGCGTGCTAACGTGTACAAAGGAAGTGGTCTGAGACCTCCCTGTCGGTTTATGTAAGCCACAATTGTAGTGTTGTCCGTTCTAACGAGAACATGATGCCCTTTCAGAAAACGAAGAAAATGCTTCAGCATTAGAAAAACGGCTAGCATGTCCAAATAGTTTGTGAAGATTGGTCCGATGTTGACCCCATCTTCCATTCACTATCCTGCCTTCGTGAATGCCCCCCCAACCAGACAACAACGCGTCCGTTCTTATGACTTGTCTGCCTCGAACCAAGCCCATAGGTACCCCTTGAACCAGAAAGGTCGGGTGTCTCTACTGGCGCAGTGCCAAGACTGCCTCGGACGTCACTCTCACTCTTCTCCGGGAGTGATGTAATGGGTCCAGCCCCTGAGACGCTAACCAGCATTGAAACGCTCATAAACAGCCCTGATAGTTATTCCCTTAGGCAGACTTGAGGCCATCAGTCCTAATAGTCTGAGGTATGTGCAAAAGGAAACACTGTTTCCCCTCTGAACACGGTGACATTCAGAGCGCGACTGTCTGAAGAAGTTAAAAATTAACTTGTTGGATGACCGACTTTCAGTGACAGCCCCAGATGTTATAGATAGTGTGGCAATTAAAACACTCTTTTCGATGTTTAATTTTAAACCCAGTTTCTGTATATGTTCTAGAAGCATAACTGTGTGTTCTCTTGCTTCTTGCTCTGACCGAGCGGTCACCAGCCAGTCGTCTATGTAATCATCACTGCTTCTGTACATTTTACAAACACTCGGGGGCTGAGAGACAAGCCGAATGGTAGAACCAGATATTAGTTTACCACACCAAGGAAAGCAAACCTCAGGAATTTCCTGTGGGGTGGATATATCTTTATGTGAAAATATGCGTCTTTCAGGTCGATTGACATAAACCAATCGCCCTGGCGCACTAATTTTAGGAGTGTAGAATGAGTGAGCATTCTGAACTTGTACTTAAGTATTTGTTCAGTGCACGCAGATCTAATATTGGATGAAGAGCTTGAGTCCCCGTGAAAATATGCATCTTACAGGTCAATCGACGTGAAGCAATCGCCCTGGCACACTAATTTTAGGAGTGTAGAATGAGTGAGCATTCTGAACTTGTACTTCCTTAAGTATTTGTTCAGTGCACACAGATCTAATATAGGACGAAGAGCTCGAGTCCCTTTCTTTGGGACGAGGAAGTATCTCGAGTAAAACCCGCTGTGGCTCTGCTCGGGTGGGACCACTCTTATCGCCCTTTTGTTCAACAGAGAGGAAGAACTTGTACTTAAGTATTTGTTCAGTGCACGCAGATCTAATATTGGATGAAGAGCTTGAGTCCCCTTGTTTGGGACAAGGAAGTATCTTGAGTAAAACCCACTGTGGCTCTGCTCTGATGGGACGACTCTTATCGCCCTTTTGTTCATCAGAGAGGAAATTTCTTCCTGAAGAACATGCTTTAAATCAGTAGATCTGGTAGATCTTTATCACGGTCCCAGTAGATCCCGAAAATAAGAGTAAAATAATTACAAAAATGCATTACATTTCTGGGGTTATATTAATGTATCACTGAAGGGAACTGTCTTGAGAAAAGTTTCGATGGCAATGGCATTTTCTT
>NW_015554098.1:356952-366557 GCF_001515605.1 Sinocyclocheilus anshuiensis
TCAGAGAGTGCGTCTCATTCAGACCTGGGGCAAGTTCAACCTCAAACCGGTGCGCACCATTTTGCTATGGCTTCCGGTTTGAACGACATGTTTCCTGGAAACGGTGTGCAACGGGGTTTGAGATGCGTTTTCTCGTTTGGTGGGTGTCTCAAACATGTCAGCCCAATCAGCAGATGCCCTAGATATTGTTTGAAAGTATTTTGATTCTTTATTGTTTGGTCACACTTTACATTAGCTTCATTAGTTAACATTAGTTAAACTGCCAATGAAAAATTCTTCTGAACATTCATTAATTGTAGCAAATGAATAAATAACACCTAAAGTCAGACCATTCTTTTGTTTTAAATCCTGAAATTAATCCAAATCAAATCAAAAACAACTGCCCGTGCAGATCATGATTAAAATGCAGTGGTTGCCTCTTTGTATCGTCCTTAATACCCAGCGGGACTGTGTGCATTCTCGCCAACCGTTTATTCCCAGCGTTCTGGCGCCATCGTGTGGCCGAGTCATTATCGAGTTTGTGGTCTGTACTGCGCATCCGTGGACACTTGGTGCTTGGACAGTTGAAGTCATCACCTCTAAGGGAGCGATGCTATATGGTGTTCTGTTAACATTTTTTGAGGAATTATGTTTTGCAACATGTTCTGGGAATACAGTGAAAACTTTTGAGTTTTGAACATGGAAAGTGCTTGTGACTAGTGGGTTGGTGTACACCACTGCACCATCTCTTGTCCTTTTCACTGCTCTGCTTCCCCTGGCCCAACTCTAGTTTCTCTATTTTCCACACAGAACATCTGGGAACTTCGAAACTCGTCCCTTGTCGAATGCTGAACATCTGAGGGTCGGGAGCTAGTGAACAGAGGGGCTGTGGCCTCCTTTCCCCAGGGAAGACCCCATCAAAACTGCCTTCTTCCTCCTCACTTCCTGAGGATGGGAGTGAGAATGAGGTTGAGGAGCTGGCAGGATTGCCTGAGCTGTTGCAGGCGGATAGTTCTTCCTAGGCCAGGCAGTTCGCTGTTCCGGGACTCCGCTGAGACCCGCTGCATTCACGTTCATTCTCTGCCATCTTGGAATGAGGTAGCTGGGGGGTGGGCGGGCCGTAACTTGTGCGAAGTTCTGCCGAGGTGGCAGAGGGGGTGCAGTCTGTGCCTTTCTAGGCATACAGAGCTGCAAAGCCTCTTAATCCCTCTTCTTTTCCTCGCATCTCTTTTGCATCAGTGTCAGAGCAGAGCCAAAAATGGCCTCTGTGACCACCAGTGCGTCTAGGATGGCTTCTTTTTCCCTGTCAGAGAGAATTGCCAAGTTAATCCAACATCCTCTCTCTTGAATGACCATGGCCTTGCCCGCAGCTTGAACCGCGCATCTCTGAAGACGCAGAGAAAGATCCTTAATGACACAGATCTCTTTCCAGTGCATCTGACCTGGTATGGTCAACGCTTCGTCCTGCAATTCCGCTTGGTACGCGGTCAGCATAGAGGTCACGTTCAGAGACCTGACAGAGAAAGCAACTGCTTTAGAAGCGTGTTCCGTCATGCTTGACTGGAAATGGTCAGCTTTGGATGGCAACGTCGGATTTGCAGCCGCCGTGTGCTTTGGGTGCAAGTGCGCGGCAACTAATGGCTCCATGGGGGGCATTCGGAGAAGTCCTTCCTTCTCCATTCCCTCCACATCGAGAGCGGATCCTCCCTGCACGGGCATCTTGCTGGTGAATGGTTTGTCCTTCCAGGTCACCGCAACCTCCTCCAGGAGCTCTGGAAACACAGGAAGGAGCTGCCGTGTTGCCCGTTTCGCTCTCGGCAGCCTCTTGCCCTCGTAGCGAGACTTTACAGCCTCTGCTACCACGGTCGGCCACGGAATGTTTAGTTTCTCTGCAGCGCGTTTGCACACATCCTGCAGATCAACACTGAGAAGAGGGGATGGTGCCCCGTCCGCATCTTCCGTGGATCCCGCCGCGGCGAGGGGTTGTGCCGGGAGTGCAGGGGGGAGGAAAGGGGAGTCCTCGAAATCTTCCTCTTCTTCAGAGAGAAGAAAGTCTGATTGTCCCTCTTCCTCGAAATCAAGTGCGTCCTCTTCCTCGTCCGTGCTGAGCACACTGGGCAGAGGGACGCAAACGTCAAGCTGTTCACCCCAGGATAAAGCTGCCGTGGTGGGCAGCTCTACAGGGATGGGTACCTGTAGAGTGGCAGCTGGAACGGGGCTAGGTGACATGAGGGGATCGTGGCCTGACAGGCTAGCTTGGCGTGCTAGCCTGCGACGAAGGCTCTTCATAGTGAAGCGTGCGCAGTGTTCACAGGAACCGGGGTTCTCGATCGCCAATTGGGCATGTTTCAGCCCAAGACATGCAGAGCAGACCTGGTGTGTGTCCTTGCATGAAATTTTGTTCCCGCATAAACAAAGTCGCACAGCATCTCCCTCACTAGCCGGGACAGTCTGCATTGCTGCAGCCATCGTAATATCGAACAGTCCTTGCAATCGGCTGGAATGCAAATTGAAGGAGTCAGGCGAAAAACGGCGTGGAGGCCAGTCGTTCGTCCAGGAGTTTGTTAAAAGTATACCTAATTTGTAGGCTTCTGGTGTGAAGCGAGAAGAGGTTTTTGAATGTCGTGGTGACGTTGTGTTGTGCCCTTCATTCCCTCCACATCGAGAGCGGATCCTCCCTGCACGGGCATCTTGCTGGTGAATGGTTTGTCCTTCCAGGTCACCGCAACCTCCTCCAGGAGCTCTGGAAACACAGGAAGGAGCCGCCGTGCTGCCCGTTTCGCTGTGGGCAGCCTCTTACCCTCGTAGCGAGACTTTGCAGTCTCTGCTGCCACGGTCGGCCACGGAATGTTTAGTTTCTCTGCAGCACATTTGCACACATCTTGCAGATCAACACTGAGAAGCAGGGATGGTGCCCCGTCTGCATCTTCCGTGGATCCCACCGCGGCGAGGGGTTGTGCCGGGTCAGCAGGGGAGGAAAGGGGAGTCCTCGAAATCTTCCTCTTCTTCAGAGAGAAGAAAGTCTGATTGTCCCTCTTCCTCGAAATCAAGCGCGTCCTCTTCCTCGTCCGTGCTGAGCACACTGGGCAGAGGGACGCAAACGTCAAGCTGTTCACCCCAGGATAAAGCTGCTGTGGTGGGCAGCTCTACAGGGATGGGTACCTGTAGAGTGGCAGCTGGAACGGGGCTAGGTGACATGAGGGGATTGTGGCCTGACAGGCTAGCTTGGCGTGCTAGCTTGTGACAAAGGCTCTTCATATGGCGCTTTTCCACTGCGTGGTATGACTCTGCTCGGCACGGCTCAGTACGGCACGGCACGGTTTGCGTTTCCACTGCAGTTCAGTACCGCTCTAGAGTGGGTGGGATTATTCACATGTCGTTATAGTTGCGCCGCTTCTACTACCACGACTCCTAAAAAAAACTTTTTCATTCCGCGTCGCCCCATCAAGCTCTCGCTGGATCCGCTCCTCTGCTATCAATGAGAGGAACGTCTGTACTTCCGCAACAGACAACAAAACTTTTTGGTTGTTAAAAAAAAGGTGCGCTCTTTCAAAACAGTTGCGTTCGATCCTTCGCTGGCTGTGCTGATTTAAATCTAGCGGTTCTTTTGTGTTTGTGTCGCAAGTTCAGTGACGCAGGTAGTGACGATTCTCTCCGGCCAATCCGTGATCAGCAGAGTTTACATGTCACGTTTTGGTAACAGTACGGTTCACTTGGAACCCCAACCGAAGTGGTACTAAAAAAAGTACCAGGTACCAGGTACTGTACCCAGTGGAAAACCCCCCAAAAGTGAAACGTACCGAGCCGTACCATGCAGTGGAAAAGCACCAATAGTGAAGCGTGCACAGTGTTCACAGGAACCGAGGTTCTCGATCGCCAATTGGGCATGTTTCAGCCCAAGACATGCAGAGCATTGCTGCAGCCATCGTAATATCGAACAATCCTTGCAATCAGCTGGAATGCAAATTGAAGGAGTCAGGCGAAAAATGGCGTGGTGGCCAGTCGTTCGTTAAAGGTTTATCTAATTTGTAGGCTTCTGGTGTGAAGCGAGAAGAGGTTTTTGAATGTCATAGTAACGTTGTGTCACTCCCTTTATACTGAGGGCTGGGGAGGCCACTCCCAGACACAACATCACGTCTGCCAGCCAGTTTGGGCTGGCGTAATGTAATAGGGCTTCTGAGGAATACACGGAAGGGGCGTATTCCACAGAGAGACACCGAAACGTATGCTTGAAAGAGAACCACATATTTAAAGAAGAATGGTAGACATTAGCTTCCCGACATGTGTAAATAGTAATATATCTACTAATCTCAGGCGATGAACCAACTGTACTGATGGATGAACTCAAGTATTATAAAAACACCTCTGCCACAAATGCACATAATTGATATTTACTAAACTTCATTGATACTTATTTATGAAGTTATTCCTGGCTCAGGAACTTTCGGAATGTTTATAATTCAAATTGTGTACAGTTATGCTCTCATCTAGGATACTGGCTAAAACAACAACCACTAAAAAGAATTAGAACAACGGGGAGAAAGAGGCATCCTCCGTTGCTTTCTCCCATATAGAAGAGTTGAGACTAATATCAATCCAGAATAAACAGGTTTTTATTTAACATCTTTTGTGCATTATTAACATCTTTTGTATACTTGTTATACAAAAAGAGAATATTGGGGCTGACTGATGTAGGCAAAAACTCACCCAATTACTCACTTTCTGCCATTCTAATTAATTGGTTTAAAATGCCTATTCAGCCTAATACATTCAGTTAAAATGACATGTTTTCCAGTATTTATGTTAGTGACAAATAATGATATTAAACCTTTTGTTTATACGCACCAATACATGAATATACAGCAAAAATTATACATGGCAGTACATGGTAAATTTTGATGTATATAACTGAAACCTTAAGTAACAAAATGCCATGTTGGGACTTCATTTGAACTTAACATCGGATTAATCTTTAGTATCAAAAACTTTAAGAGTTGATATTGAAAAAACTCCATAGGTTTTTTGCATTGATGCTTAATCACAAAGTAGTGAGTATAGGAATATACATACAGACCATATGCAGGGCCTGACAATAAGGACTGCCCGATGGCCCGGGGCCAGCGCGAAAGACGTTCGGGACAGTAGACGGATTTGTCACTTGCCCGATCGGGCCACTGCAGCGTCGTGCCGACTTATCATTTGCATGTGTTTTTAAGACTTGTTAATTAAAAAATTAAAGCGATTAAAAAGCATTTGGGCGCGAAAGACAACTACATTTAGTACTCACAGACAGCCGCGTGAGCCGCCTGAACGGGCAAATACATACAAAAGTATGTCAAAATACCCGCCCTGGTAACTAACTTTGTAGCTTTAACAATGATTAATCTATATTAAATTTATACACTGGAGTATGTTACAGATGCTCTGATGTACCGGACATTTTTTGTTTTATTTCAGACTATCTTCTGTCCCGTGCTTGCACACAAACTGCACTGCAATCATTTTCCCAATGGCCATTTGTGTGGAAATATTACGTTATTATTATACTTAGACCACTGTGAACGAGCGATAAAAGAGGCCAGAGATGCTGAAGACGGACACAAAGAGGAGAAAATACTGTAGCAGGCAGAACAAGATCACCGTTCACGATGCGCGAAATATAGGAAGAAAATCCAAATACTGAATTTTATATGAATGTATTTCTGAGGGCAACGGAACTGACTGTTTTCAGAAATGGCGTTTTCTTTTCATTTCGTCTCCGTATGATGCATTTAAATTAGTGTTAATGGTTAATATGCGCAGCGCTGCTGTGTTAACAGCAGTAACCAAGGAAACGCTGTATCACTGTACCATAAGCGCTGTCTGCTGTCAGAGTGTGAATCTGCGTCTCATTCAGCCCACCTGTGGTTTCGGTTTCGTACAGATGTTTTATGTAGTATAATTTCACAAAGCTAAAGTCAGGTTATTCTGTTTTTGCTTCAGATTTTGAAATTATACAGTCGAATATAAATCAAACATTGCACTTTTTTTTTTTAAATTCATGATTAAAATGCAGTGGTTGCCTCTAATTTCAAATGGCTATGAAAAATCAAGGTGCAACACAGAGTGAAGAATATGCAAATGTTAATTTATATGTGATTTTTCAATTTCTGTACCTGAACATATACAAACATAAAAACCTAAAGCATCATTTCATTTATATTTTTGTGCTATAGGCCTATATTTAATTGTGCCATTACTTGTAATTTGTTCATTTGTTCTTATTTACTGGCTGTCACTTGTCTTTAATAATGTTTAAACTTTATATTTATGTTTATTTTTGGCTAGTGATTTTTGCTGTGGTATCGCAATTGAAATGATTCAATTCAATATTATTGAGAATTACAAAATTTAATTGGTATCTAAAATATTGGTGTCATAAGCTTATTTATTAGAATTAGGGATGCACCGATACCACTTTTTCCAGTACTCGCCCGATAACGATACTTTTATTTTTGGTACTTGCCGATACCGAGTACCGATTAGTTTAGAAAATGGTAATAAAATATAACAAGAACTCAGAGTTAAACCGTGTCAGAACAATTTCAGCTTGATAAATGTTAGATAACTTGGATAGAAAGGTATGTAATAGATTACAATCAACCAAAAATTAGACAGCTGTTAGTATGTCAGTATTTACACAACTATCAATACTTAGTCGGGCAACCCTTAGCCTTAATGACAGCATATAGGTATCGGGGCATTTTAACGAGTACGAGTACAGGAGCTCAGTATCGGCATCGGTGCATCCCTAATTAGAATACAAGATAACAGATCAAAAACAATGATGACAGCAAATATTTTATTTTTTGAGGCAGGGCCAGTGAAAATGTTGGAAGGGCAAGTAAAAATTTTTCCACTGGCCCGACTGGGCCAGTAGAAAAAAAATCCTTAGCGTTGATCCCTGATATGTGTACCATATCTATGATCTGACCATTGCAAATGACCGTTCGCAAAGACCCACCCTCCTTAGTTACTGTTGCTATCAGAAGGTTACTTCTGATATGAAACAAGGCCTCAGGACTCTCAGCTTTCAAATTTTGTAATTTTTTTAAAAGAAATTCAAACAATAAATAGTACTGTTTTGTGGCTCTTCAATGTGTCGTGACAGATCACTGTATTGCCTCAGTTCGGCTACTGGGCATGCGCATTTACATATTTTCCGAGCTGACGATATAACGTGAAACCTATGAAAACGGTTTTTAAAAAGCTCATAGCGCCATAGTTTCATCACTTTACAGTGTCGCAGTGACCATATTTTTGCAGTAAAGGACCCGTCATAGTTTCATGAGTGGGAAGATGACATGAAGCGATGTGAGGTTAGCTGCATTGAAATCAGATGAGCGCACATGTGCATACACAGCTCCCGATCGGGGCGAAGTTCATGGGATTTTGTCCACAGAATGATAAGAGCACATGTTTTAACATATTTTATTATTTCACACTCAGTATTTTAACTTAAGCGTTGCAAGCCATGCATACAGCGCCGGACATGACAGATTTTTGGTACACAAAACAAGTACTTTAAAGGAATTCCTTAGCTTATTACCGTTACGGTGGCAGCCAACAACAGCACAGCTTAACCCTCCGCACATATTTATCTATTGAAAGTTTAAAATCAGTTTATCTTTTTACCGTTTTAACATGGATTTCTATGGTGACCGGCCATAGATGTCGGGCAAGATGGCGGATATCAGCGGCGACACATAATATCTGCGTTCTGATTGGTCAGATCGCCTGTCAATCAAGCTCTTTGTGAACGGTCAATATTTATTTTTTAAATAATTCACATTACATTATGCTAAAAATACACCTAAAACAGAAGCAAATTGTCTCGAGGCCTTACCTTACGGTCATCACCAGCAGGGAAGAACTTGAGCGTGGGGAAGCTATGCACTTTGACAGCTTCAATCTCATTGGCTGTGGAGTCCATCTTGGCCACAACAATGTTTGCATTGTCTTTGAATTTCTCACCCAACTGATCCCAGATGGGGGCCAGCTGTTTACAGTGACCACACCATGGGGCATCTGGATCAAGAAAAAGCAAACGGAACACAAAATAACAGGTTCTTACTAAAAGGCGAATTTACACACTTTAAAAATTTGATTTCAGTCAGATAACAGCAGTTTACCCTTTTAATCTATACACCTCCAGTGATTTAATTCAAGTCTTCTGAAGCATTATGATCACTTAGTATGATAAACAGACAAAAATTAGACAGTAAATAAACTATTTAATTGGATAAAACCACTGGATTTGCATATGGGTTACAAATATATTAATTTGTGTTCCACAGAAGAAAATCATGTTTGAGTAAATGACAGAACTGTGAACTCTCACTTTAACTTGACTACAATTGCTCTAGCAGCTGTTGCACTTGCTCCGCAAAACAGAAGTGATGTGCAACATGGATATAATCCTACAAAAAAAACTGATTTCACATTGTGTCATGTTTGCGTGGACAGACATAGCTTGACTATGCAAAACCCCACTGGAGCTTGATTATAACTGCAAAGGTACATGTACTTATTGATACTAGTGATAAAGTTATGACACATGAAATTATATCAAGTTGGCTAATGGACTTGTAAAGAGTACAGGAACAGGGATATGCAGGACCTATAATGGTTTCAGGGTGCTGAGAAATACAGGGCAGACAATGGGACTAAAATGTGGGGGAAAAAGCAGATGGGTTTTCAGAGTCAGTCTGGCACTGGTTACTGACAGCTGCATGTATGATGCAATCTACCCATTGTCAAAACATTTTGGAAATCCAAAACTCATTTCACAACAACCATTTTCATAACCGTTCTAATGCCCTCGATGAAATGAAATATAACCCCCTTCTACCCTTCAAGACCTATGCCATTTATTAGAAAGTCAGTAATAGCCATGTAAAAAAAAAAAAAAGTCCCTTTCCTCATAGAAATGCTAGTTTGGGAAGCAGTTTGTTTTAAAGATCTCTAGAGCCAAAATGATCTCAGCATTTCTCGCGCTTTCCTATTATAGCAAGTTTAAGAGTATATATGAAGGAGAGCTCTCCAAGTAAGTATCCTGTGGGTGCCCGTGCCAGGATTAGCAGTATGCTTTTGGACAGATACAGGAATCTTGTGTTTACAATGCCAGGCTATTAGGATAGGCAATCAAAAGATCCCACTTTCAAAATAAATCAGGCAATATGCCATGCAAAGTGATCTCTCAAACCAAGTGCTCATACATGGAATGACAAGCAACATTCAAGACTACAGAACTTGCATCTAAGCAAAGACATTTTTATATAGAGAAAAAAATACGTACAAAACTCTATAAAGACATTCTTGGCGGGGTCGAAGGCAACCTCTTCAAAGTTTTTGCCCACCAGGACCATGACAGGGTTCTTATCCCAGTCATCAGGAATATCCTGACTCATCAAATGAGGCTGAAAGACATTACAATAATTCATAACACGCACACAGACACACACAACAATCATTCCAAAAAGACAGAACACGTTTTCATTTAAGCGCCAATTTTTAAAGGGGTCATATGATGCGATTTCAAGTTTTCCTTTCTCTTTGGAGTGTTACAAGCTCTTGGTGCATAAAGA
>NW_015554098.1:366891-369902 GCF_001515605.1 Sinocyclocheilus anshuiensis
GGAGGGGGCTTTGTAGAAAACGAAGCGTTTGAGAGAGGCGGGGCATAGAGGACCTACAATAATGTACAGTATTTTAAAAATAATGTGTTTTTTGAACATTAAAGCATGTCAACATATTCTGTTACACCAAATACACAAAATAATGATCTTTAAAAAAGCATCATATGACCCCTTTAAGTAACTACTACATCTACCATAAAAACTCATTTCCTCATTTACATCAGACATTATTTGAACCTTAACCCAAACAAACTTCTCAGTCACCTTAAGTTTTCCCTCTGTGAATGCTGTGCAGAAGGTGATGATGTTCTCTGCTGTGATTTCTGAGGATTCTGGTTTGTATTTGGTCATCTCTTCCTCTAGGGTAATGAGGCGGATTGCTGGGCACTCTTCCTTCTTAAGACCAAAGAACTCCAGAATTCGCTGATTATCATCCACAGCACTGTCAATAAAGATGAAGAGAATCTGTGGAGAAAGAGTATTAGGTTAAACTCCAATGTATTCAGCAAAACATACACGGACACAGTTTAATAGAAAAATAAATAAATAAAAAATACCCACTTTGCCTTTGAAGCCCTCAGCTGCCTTCTTAAATTGGTCCATCTTATCCTGGAAGTCTTTGGCTGTTTTGGGCACAAACATTAGGATGTGGGACTTTATGTCACCTCCAAAGATTTTTGGAGCAGTCTGTAGACGAGAAATAAGAATCTCAGAATCTATTGTTCCCTCCACAATATGGCAAAAATGCAATCAATTTTTCAATGAAAATATAAATAGGCCAACTGGGTCTGTATGCAACAGGTCAAACACACATTTGTGGATAAAGTGTACCTGCTCTGTAAACTCAATGACCAAGGGAAGTTGGTTGGATTTGATGAAGGTCAGTAGCTTTTCTTTGCTGATCTCTCCATCGAATGTACTGCGACCCTCATCAAACTGAAAAATAAACGAAAGATCGAGTCAGCGAGTGACAGAGAGAGTGAAAGAGATTACCTCATATTTAACTTTTTCTATATCCATAGAAACAAAATTCACTGTAATTGAGTGTTAACTAGGGAACTATGCATCACTCAAGCATAGAAACGTGACTGCAACAGTTGTTGGCCACAAGGCAGCGGATATTCTAGATTCGACACATACAGTGGGCATTAATAGCACACATAAAGAGAGCAGCTGCATTCTGGAATGAAATTCATTGTCCCTACTGCCTCAGAGTACATGTCTGGGCGCTAAGACACAGCAACCCTAAAGCCTCTTTAGTGACAGGGGTCAATGAGAAGTTTAGTCCATTATTGATTACACATTTAAAACACATCCTTCTGAAATAATGAATTATTATAGGCCGATTTCTATAAAGACTGTAAATTTTGTCTTCATGGAAAAGACTTTACAGATTTAGGATTTTATATATTATTTTATTTTTTCCCCTGACCGTGGGAACCCTATGGATTTCTAATAAGATTAGAGAATTGGGCAGGGAGATGGAAGGCCAATCAGTGAATATTCAATCAGCAAATGGTTTTCACAGCAGAACTCATCTCAAAACAGAGTTGCATTAAAATTCATCACGTCAGCAACATGCATGAAGATGTGGTGCCTGTGATCTGATCAAAGAGTAATGTCTGAATTACCACAAGACCTCTTGATCTTCGTGTGGAGCTCATCTAGCTCAGGTGTCCTATTGCTAATTATTGCACATACATTTTCAGAATGAATAACCACTGAATACTTTAAGATTAATTAGTTGCTTATACTCATTAAGGCTGCATTTATTTGATCACAAATACGGTAAAAAAAAAAAAAGCAATGTGTAATATTACAATTTAAAATAACTGTTTTCTATTTTAACACATTTTAAAATATAATTTAAATTCCTGTGGTGGCTGAATTTTCATCAGCTATTACTAGTCTTCAGTGTCACATGATCCTTCAGAAATCATTCTAATATGGCGTTTTATTATCAATGTTGGAAACAGTTGTGCTGCATGCATGCATATATGCATATATATATATATATATATATATATATATATAGGTGTTACATGACGGTTGGACAAAAGTTTTGCTAGCTTGGCTCTTTGACTTTGTTTAATAGAAGAAAGAAATTCATACAGGTTTCCAACAACCTGAGACTGAGTACATTTCAGTAGACTATTTCAACTGACAATTTTCATTTTGTGAACAATCTCTTAAGAGTTGAGCACCACATCAGTCAATTTACTTGAGGACTGCTCACACCAAGGAACGATAACTATAAAAGATAACTATTACGGCTGCACAATATATCGAAATGATCGGAATATCGCAAATGTATATATCGCAATATGCATATCGCAAGTGTTGTGTTTCTTCTAGTGCAGTGTATCCGATAGACTACGTGCACGGACAGTTATAACTCAGAACCACATGTTTATTACAGAACACCAGCAGCTCCTGCTGCTAACCCGCTCATGCATGGTACAGTCTCACTCGTCTGACCCAGTAACCCCCCACAGTCAACCCCTAGGTGGCCCTCTAGTGGAGTCAATATGCAATTACATCATAAATGCATATAACACTACACCACATCCCCCTTTTTTCACAGAAAACAATACAAGCTATAAACAGGATATATGAACACTGAATATAGATCTTAAAGTCCTCGTAACAGGAACATTTTCTTTCTTATTTATAGCAAACATCTTGTCCCATAAGCAGTTTAAATCTTAAGCATGCTTAACCTTAATTACTAGGCAAATATATAGTCAGTTCATACAGTAGTCCTGAAACCTCACAGGAACATTCACAACCCGACCACTCCTGGTGGTTGTGGTGCTGCCATTATGTACAGATTGCTGTGGCACACACTGTACAGACTGATCTGTCACTTCACGTGCCTCTGGTATGTGAGAGTGTATGTTGTCATGGGTCTCATCCGCTGGATCAAATGTTTCTGTGGGCTTGTGAATTGTTTTCCTCAGGTGGCGCCTGTTGCGGCGGAACTGTCGTCCTGCTTCATTGACGACGTTATA
>NW_015554098.1:371606-373789 GCF_001515605.1 Sinocyclocheilus anshuiensis
GGCGCGTTTCCATTACCCTTCAAATTGCGCAAATTGAAATTGCGAATTGAAAATACGCCTAATGGAAACACGTCAATTTCGCAAAAACGCCCATATATCGCAAAAAAGTTTTTACGCTCGCATGAGGTGGTTTTTCAGGCAATGCGAAAAAGGAATAATTCGCAAAACTGCAATGGAAACGGCTTTTTCGCTTTCACAGGTCACATGGCGTATGTACAAAGTAATATGATCATTCTTCAATGTACTATAACCTCCAAGAAACACTTCTCTGAGAAAGAAATCGGATGTGTATCATTATGCTGGATCCGTGCAGTTGGTTTTAAAGGGACAGCAGCCTATAAATAAGTGCTGCTGAATATGTCACTAATGTTAACAAAACGGCTATAACAAACCTGAATACTACTGTTTATATTATCTATGCTTGTAAATTGTTTATATCTTTTTCTTTCTTTTTTTTTTACTGAATGTTCACTTGCCTTTAATCATTTTTGAACTTTCTCAGACTATAGTTTTTGTTGTGGTATATGAAGAAGTACTTAAAGTGTATGGAAAGCAAAGTTACAATGATATAAAATTTGTGTCATTAATTTTTTTTGTTTGTATGTTCACACTGATGTTAAAATGACATTTTCTGATTTGTGACATTACTTTTTATGTAATGCTAAAACACTGCTGGTCACTTTCAGAAGTTGTAGTGATTCTTTCTTTTCCAAGAAAGAATGTGAAACAAATTGGTTATATAATTTTCATTTTGAAATATTTTAAAATTTAATTGAAATTTACTTTACACACTTTAAGCAATATAGTATCGCATATCGAATATCACATTTTTTAACAAGGTATCGCATATCACATATTTCTTCAATATCGCACAGCCCTAATAACTATAAAGATAGTTCTAAAAATCATTCTCAATATCAAAGAATAGCACAGTCCACACCATAGCTATAATGGCACATAATAAAGTTAATAAAATAATAAAGGCACAGAGAAACAATATCGTTGGAATAATTTTCAGAACAATTTTTTCCAGCTGATGAGCGATGCAAACATTGACACTAGGGCTGCACGATTATGACAAAAATCATAATTGTTGGTTATGTTCTTGAAATTGTAATTGCGATTATTAATTACGATTATCACAATTTACATTGAATGATGTTTATACCATTGTTTGAAGCAACTGTATGCCATATTTTGATATGAAAATAAACACTAACTGAAAAACGTATTGCTTTTCTATTGTATTAAGCATCAAAATTAAATTATACATTGGATTGGTTTCTTCTTTAAATAAAGAAAGGTAAAAAAAATATGCATGGTATTCTTATTATGTTATACTAAAACTAAAATTAAAACAATGGAAAAACCCTAAAGATAACCTGTATAAAGAAAAAAAAAAACTTCGTGCAAAAAAAAAAAAAAAGCACGCAGAATAAACACCCAATCAGAATCCATACTGCTGTAACGAGCTCAAGAATTTAAAGCGGCAGACGAGTATGTGGTTAAAATAAACGGACGATATTATCCACTGGTGTGAATGCTAATATCTTTATAGTTATCGTTCTTGGTGTGAAGGGGGCTTTATAAGCAATGTATAAAGTGTCTAAATGGCCACCCCTCTACAAAATTACCAGTTGGTTTTCTAGGAAGCCACACAATTTATTAATGGGTTGACAATGATTCACTAACCCTGATAAACGAGAGCATCATTACCTAACGCATTCAAATGTCAAGGGGGAGATCTGCTGTCTGCTTCAACCGGTAAGAACCAGAAAACCGAATTCATTACACGGCCGAGCAAAGACCAATAATAGCAACCGCAGAGTTGCCAGATGAGACTACCATAGATGCAGCAGGATCATGTTACCGAGGCTGAACTGAGTACTTGAAAAATTATGGACTCTAATGGATTTCATAATCTAAATAGTCTCACGAGTGCCTGGTGTTAAAGCTGAGAACACACTACACGACTGTCAGGCTGATTATTAATGTAATTTGGTATTGACAACTGATCGTGCCCAGTCGGACCAGGGCGGTATTCCAAAATGCAGGTTATGTGACATACCCGGGTATGTTTGAATATAAGCGAGCGGATAACCTCAGGTTTCGGTTCCAAAATTGGAGGTTACTTTCAGGGTATGTAAGTAACCATAGTAACTTGCTCTCTGAAGATAACCTGC
>NW_015554098.1:375139-379113 GCF_001515605.1 Sinocyclocheilus anshuiensis
GGGTGTCCTGGGTGTTTACTTAATGGCCCAAGTCAAAACAGCACAGCCCCTCTCATAGTGTACATTTCTCATTCAATGTAAGTTCATGGAATTTTTTGCCCATTTTATTGCGTGCAGAAGCTTGGAATAAAATAGTACATTCCTCAGTTTCAAGCCAAACAATCTGCTATATCATTATTGTCTATAGTAGTGGTTCTCAAACCTGTCGTGGAGTACCACCAGGGGGGTATTCCAAAAAGCAGGTTATATGACATACCCGGGTATGTTTGAGGATAAGCGAGCGGATAACCTCAGCTTTCGGTTCCAAAATCGGAGGTTACTTTCAGGGTATGTAAGTAACCATAGTAACTTGCTCTCTGAAGATAACCTGCAGGTTATGTTCCAGGGTTAGTTCCCTTTAGCGAACGTGTGATCTACTGACGAGCCTTCAGTGGGCGTGACAGATAGCGATAATGTCTAAATTCTAAATCAAACTTAATATATAATTAGCATCAAACAAACAATATAAAAATCAAAATGATTGCACAACCATCAATTAGGTGGCGATATGCACCAAGCATGTAAACGACCATTGAACAAAAGAAGAAAGAAACGGCATGGCACGCTTTTTCTTAGCGTCCACTTCCATAGTGACTCGTCGATTCATCGCTCTGTTGAGAATGTCTTGAGTCTTAACCCGAGAAGTAATGGGTATTTTCATGTAATGATATCCAAACTGTCATCTAATAGACATGAACAAAGTTCTTTGAAAAACATCTATGACCTTTGAAACATGTCTAGTCTTCATGCTCTATGCTATGGTTTCACTAATAATAAACATACATTTGCATAAAGCATTCATATTTGTCCATGCCCATGTTGATTAGAGTATTAAAAACTTGGAAAATATTAATTTAAGGTACATTTAGAACAGATAAAAATGTGATTAAGTTGTGATTAATCATGAGTTAACTCATGACAATCATGCGATTAATCACGATTAATCAGTTAAATTAAATTAATCGATTGACAGCCCTGATATATATATATATATCATTTTATATCTATATCATATATATATATATATATATATATATATATCATTTTATATGATCATCTCACACATGGATCGGCACTTTCTATAATGTCTAAATTCTAAATCAAACTTAATATATAATTAGCATCAAACAAACAATATAAAAATCAAAATGATTGCACAACCATCAATTAGGTGGCGATATGCACCAAGCATGTAAACGACCATTGAACAAAAGAAGAAAGAAACGGCATGGCACGCTTTTTCTTAGCGTCCGTTTCCATAGTGACTCGTCGCTCTGTTGAGAATGTCTGGAGTCTTAACCAGGAACAATACTCTGAGTTGAATTAACTTACTCCCGGATGCGTTTTTGGAACCACATACCTCGAGTAAGCAAGGTTTGGGGTTAATCAACCGAAAGTTCAGGGTATAGCTGACAGTAAGTTAACCGTGCTTTCTGGAATACACCCCAGGTCTCTTTCAGTGGGGCTCAGTTGCTGTTTGCAGTCAGCAGAAAAAGTTGTATAGTATGTGGTGTCTAAAGATTATGATCTTATAATTAAAAAAAACAGTCATTGCAAGTGGTTTTCTCAAAGATTTGTTTAAACAGGTTTAATATTTGCGACTAACGCCAGCAATTGTATATGCAGCTTTGCAGTGGAGATGCGCTCACTGTCAATCATCCATCATTGTTAATTTTCACGTTTGTAATGATCACTCATTCATTTATCAATTTACTTATCGTCCGTCAGACGATCTGAGACGTCATTGTCATAACGCGTTATGGGTTGCGTCCCAATTCAGACTTGACAGAAAGAATGAAGCTTGCAGTGTCAAAATGTCAAACATTACCTCCACATAATCTTGCAATTATTCTGCTTACTATACATATAAAATACAATTTTATATTAGTAGTCCCATATTCATAACTGTGACCAAAAAGCCCGTTTACAATGTCTACAGTCATAATTACGTTAACACACGCAGATACAAACGGGGTGAACAATGTTTTATGTTTTAATTAAAAGATAGTTAACATTAAATGTCAGCGAAACCCTAAGAATTCACAACATTTTTTACAACAGTGCTCTCATTATGACGTTATGTATATGACAGTAGTTATTAATGTTCTGCATTTCTGTTTTGAGCTGCGCGCGCTGAAGATGACCAGTAGAATGAAGCAGCAGGTTTTTAACCAATGGGATTTAACTCATCATTTATCTCATATAGAATACGCTTCGTTATTTATACAACATAACGTTAATGTTACGACTTATTGGCTATCTGCACAAAATGCCTCGAATGCACGAACGTGTCTGTGCGGAATGAACTCGTTCATTCTGTGTCTCTGAATGAACTCCTTTTGTGGACGCGTTCTTCACGCAACAACGTGCAGAAACAGTGACTAAACAAAAAATTCACAGCGTTTTATTATAATGGTGTTCTCATTATAATGTTATGTATATGACAGTCCCAGTCATAGTCATCATTAATATTATGCATTGTAATACCTACAAAATAATATGCATAGATAATCACCTACAAAAAGTATTAATGAAGCGCTTTACTGCAGCGTAACTCAACCAAATGCATCTTATACGAGATAAATAAAATACATGATATTAACCGGCTGAAATGTTTTGAAATCACTTGTACCCTACCTGATCGAAAAAAATCCAGTCTTTCACTCTGACTGTGTCAATTTGAGTCTTGTTAAAGATTTAAATCCCGGCTGCCAAGATGCTTCTCTGTCGGTCACGGGTTATGGAAAGTGAAACTTTAGGGGTGGTTGGATTTATTCACGCACATTAAAATATTTATTTAAAGCTTCTTTCTTTTCAGATTCCTATTTACAGCATTATAACTTACTGGGAGAAAACCGGTAGTTCTATGTGAAATCAGACATTTGAGCACCCCCATATAGCCAAAACGGCATGATCATAACTCCTCAGCGAATATTCGACTGTGAGATTGGGAGTCAAATCAGGCTCCTCCTATCAAATCATCGAATCGTCAACTATTCAGGACCCCTACTTTATGTGTGTAGCAATATTATGATACCAAGCTATCAAACGCTTTATCCCAAAGCTTGTAAATCTGAAGAGAAGGTTTGTTCTTCTTCTTTTTTTCATGTGTTGAGCATCAACACTGATGGCCTCAAGACCCAAATAGCAATCGTGTTCACTGACCCCTGGCAGAGAGGCTGTGTTTCTAGTGTGCCTTTAGTACTTTTATTACAGCGTTTCAGACAGGCTGCAAGCTGAGAGAGAGAAGTTTTCAGTTCCTGACGATCAGATTGAAAGTCCATGTTTAGACACATATGGAACGACCCACAGTTGGAGGTTTTGTGTCCAAACAGTGATGGACAGTGCTGGTGTAATTAAACAACTGTAGACCAATGCCCCCCTTGTACAGCCTCCGGTTTTTCCGAACCAAGCTGTCAGTGGGCACGGTTCCTGACAATGGCCAGCCTCAGAAAGGAAAACAGGATCGGTCACGGATCTGGTGGTCAGACAGCCGCACCACAGAGCTCCTTGTCTATTTAACGGAAGAACAGAGTGTGCTCAGACTAGTTGCCAATTGCAGCCCATAACAGGCTGTGGACTGTATCCCATATCAGATGACTAATTAAAGATGTATTCTGCCATGTTCTCTCATGTGGTCTTGGTTGGTGTCAGGGCCAGGCGTTGCCTGGGAAACAGGGTACACAAGAACAAAGTTTGTGGGTTGAACATACTAGGGCTCTTGATTTGTATACTATAATGGTGTCATGGTGTTGGCATTTTGAATGGCTGGCAATGTTATGTATATGACAGTCCCAGTCATCGATATTAATATTCTGCATTGTTGTTTGTCCTGCTCGCTGAAGAGCTAATCACCATAGCACTACAATGAAGCGCTTTACTGCAGCGCAACTCAACCAAATGCATCTTATACGAGATAAATAATATATACACGA
>NW_015554098.1:380571-399089 GCF_001515605.1 Sinocyclocheilus anshuiensis
AATGGTGGCTGTCATAAAAACTTGATGGATTTATTCAAACATAAATTAAACATTGAAGAACAGTAAAATTTATAATATGTTATTTGGTGCATATATTTAGCAAAATTCGCCTCTCTACAGTTTATTTTTCTATCTGACTAATGAGTTTATGGTCACAGAATATGCTTTCTGAGGTAAATGTGACGTTACGTGACATTGTATACAAGCCGTTATATTAACGTCTTTGTGAGGCTGAAACACTGATTGAGCAATTACATGAGACAGGATACAGCTTGTAAAGTTATACTCTTTCTTTTAACTTACCTTCGGATGTTTATTCATGTTTATTTCGTGCTGAAGCTGGTATTAATGTGAAGATGATCAGTTCACGTGCGCTATGCGCTACCGCATCTGTCTGTTGAACTGAGGCGCTACTGTGATCTCTCACTCCACATTAAACAGCGCCAAAACAGCATTTATTGTTTGAATACTGCAATACAATGGACAGAATTTGAAATCTGAGACTTTGTTTCATATTAAAAGTACCAAAGCACAATGCTTATTGCGATATATTGGATGGGAAGTGCCCTTTCAACGTTCCGTCCATTAACTGAAAACAGGCTAGACTAATTCTTAGGATTTAAGAATCGATACCGTTCCGTAAAAATGAGAATCGATTAATAGAGATATCGATATTTTTTTACCCAGCCCTAATACACGATATATATAAACCTGCTGAAATGTTTTGAAATCACTTGTACCCTACCGGATCGAAAAAAACAAAACAGTCTTTCACTCTGCCTGTGTCAATCTGAGTCTTGTTAAAGTTTTAAATCCCTGCCGCCAAGATGCTCCTCTGTCGGTCACGGATTATGGAAAGTGAAACTTAAATCTATAGGGGTGGTTGGATTTATATTATTTGTATGGATTTACAGCATTATTTTAATAGGCTGTATATTAACTTATTGGGAGAAAACCAGTAGTTCTATGTGAAGTCAGACATTTGAGCACCCCCATATAGCCAAAACGGCATAATCATAACATCCCGCTCCTCCTATTGAAGCATCGAATATTCGACTATTCGGGGGTAACCCCTAATACATATATTTCTTTTACTTTCTGCACAACACTTTATACATTGGATTGATTTTAATAACTGAAGTGTGTACCAAACAGACATTCCTATAAGAAAACTTGGTATTGGCAGATACTTAAAATTCAATGACCGGGATCAGGTGGGGGGGGGGCAAAAAAAAATCGTCACACCCCTATCCATTAATATAAAGTTATAAACAAATATGAATAAGTTCTCTGAAATTTAGTCAGCAGAGTTACAAAGTAGAGAACCTTCTTTACCTTCTTAAAAAGAACAACACCATCCTTGGCCACTTCAAACTTTGAAAAGACTGCATCATCTGAGATGATGCCAAAGGGGATGTCATCCACAGCCTCTGCGGTTTTAATGAAGGCCTTGGCATCTTCTGATTCAACATCAACTATAGGAGATGTTCTACATTTACATTTGGCACATTATTTTTTTTTTTCAAAGCACCTTGCACTGCATTTCAGGCATACATTTCATCGGTCCATGCATTCATTTGGAAATAAACACGTGACCTTGGTGTGCTAATCCCCAGTTCTACTTTTTGAGCTACAGAAAATGCGCTAATTAAAAACAAACAAAAAAAATTATATAAAGCTATTAAATACAGAGTAAACACAACTAAAGTGCTCCTTTCATGTATCCTCACCAATTTATGACCACTGGGCAGGACCGACATATTGTCAATGTGAATGACATGTCACAGTTTCAAAGGTAGTCTTAATTATTATGCTGTTTTTAAATGAGTGAGGAGCGAGCACCACAGCTTACAGCAGGAACTACTGATGTGACACGTCAACAATTACACTGTGGTTCGGCTTTTGATCAAGTCTGAGTTCTTATGACATCACCTGATACAGATGCCCTGATAGAGTCCTTCCATCGAGGACTCCAGATAAGACAAAGATTAAACATTCTGGAATTTTGTTTTCTGTAATCCCACAAGGAATCTGAAAAGTGGGTGTTACTTTTTTTTTTTAGACCTAAAGACATCTGAAAGTCATGGAACTTGCATTTGCTGAGGCAGGTCTGGTCTGCAGGAGTAAGACTGTAATAAACACAGCCATGGAGAGCAGCCTACAGCAACCAGACCACAGGCAACGTGAGGAACTGCACGTTGAAGGAAAGGGGGAGGAACCTTCTACAAACAGGCTGGAACTCAGGGCTTCCACGTACAGAATGACATGCATGTCTTCAGCAGTTAGCACTCACATTCATGGTATGCAGACCACTGACCTATCTAAACTGAATTATGGTTTACAGTATGAGATGGCATCAATACATCTCAGTTACACTTCAGCTATTCTAACCAAAACAAACCTGTTAGAACCGTTTGTGCACTTACTGATTTCCTTCGATCTGGTTTAAAAAAAAATCTTGTTAATGATTTTGAAATCATTTGACTTTTTAACAAAAGCATAAGTCAAAAGCTGAAGCCAGTCTAGTAGTCCATACACAAAGATGGACCATGGATATTATGTAGGAAAATTGTGGCTGATATCTCTCACCAGAATACTCCTTGGGCTTCTCCTTCTCTCCTCCCTTAAAGAACTTGATGGTGGGATATCCACGAACACCAAACTCCTGAGCGAGTTCAGATTCCTCTGTTGCATCCACCTTTGCTAGTTTGATGTCTGAGCCTTCAGCTTTCAGCATACCAGCTGCTTTGGCATATTCGGGGGCCAGGGCCTTGCAGTGCCCACACCATGGTGCATCTGCAATTAGCAAAAAATGGTTAAATTCAATAAAACTGACATTTACTGTCACTGCATGTTAGTGATTTTACATTCATTACTCACAAACCACATTAGCAGTAATTTGTCTGAATGACTGTGTTAGTGGTACACATGAATAAAAAGAATGTATGTTTATTCTAGTGTTCAAACCCAGTAAAACTGGATAAACTAAATAAGTAGGCCAAACTTATTACTCTAATCTTTCTCAACACGTCATATCTCACAACATGGCATGTTATTAAAGTCAAGACCAAAGTTCAGTGGTTATAGAAAATACACATCAAATACTCCTTCACTCTTTTATCAAATAAAACACTAATGAAAGACTGTACAGTTTACACTTTCATTACATTGTTCACATGAAAAGTGTTTTTAAATACCAAATTCAATGTTGAACAAATGTTATTTTTCTGATGTACACGTCAACCTAGCCCGGGGCCGCTGGAAAGTCCGGCCCATAATACTCGCCGTCATGCCTCGCATTATGACGAAACACTCGTGGAGGCTAGTGATTGGGCAACTCGAGAGTCTATCACGTCACAGTATCAGGATATACTTTGAGAGTGCCCAATGAATTTAGCCCGGTAAAGCGCAGCTAAACAAACCTAGGAGCCCGGTTACACACAAGTTTGAGAAGACTTTTCAGGTTGTAAACTCATTCATGCTTGCCCATAACATACTGCATCTCATTTGCATGAAGTGGCGAAACCGAAAAACAAAGCAGTAGGAAATCGAAAGTAGAAAAACAAGTGAAAGTGCAAATCAATGCATTTATTATTTTCAACACGAAAGGAACTCCGAGCTACTGATCCAAGGCTGCTGAATCTCCCTGAATACGTACTTACGAATCTACCGACTTGAATCGAATGCATTATTCGTAAAGGGATTCAACGTACTTTTGCCTTGTTAAAATAGAAAGTTTTGTGGCGAGTGGCAAAGACGTCTTCAAATCATTAACGTTACATTAGAACCACTTCTCTGAACGCTTTCAAAATTTCGTTCTTACATTACGGTTTAATATTATGATTAAGATTTGGTTAGCACACGTCTGTTACTTGAGTTATGATTGCAAGAGATTAAGTAACGTTACTGCTGCAGCAAATCAAGACTAAGAATAAAAAAACAATTCCCATTTCACTGAGAGTTGGTTTCGTTTTGCATTTTCCTCATGCACAAGCTATCGACATGAACACAGCAACGACAATTCAAACAAAGTTGGCGACTACTTACAAAACTCAACAAGGATATTTGGGTAAGTTTTGAGCGCCTCCTCGAAGTTACTTTTCTTCAGTACGAGCACGTCCTCCTCCTCAGCGATATCAGCCGCGCTCACAGCGGCCAGTGCGCACACAATCAACAACTTCAGCATCTCGGATCACCTCCAAACGTGCCAGCTATTTATAATACCGTGATGGAAACCGGGGAGATTGTTAGCGCGGCGGGTCTTCTTTCACCCTTTAACAGTCTGAAGTGTCGCTTGAATTTGGTGTCTGCCGCTAATAACGTGGCAATGTGTGCAGGAAAAAGAGAGGACAGCGCTGCTGCGCATGCGCATTTATTAGGCCGAACGCAGTTCGTGTTGAATTGTGAGTGGACCGCGCGTCTCCTAGCACCTGGAAGTGAATCTGCCAGTCTTGAATACGAATTCACAATTCTTTTCTGTTGTTATTATCAAGAATTGCTATGACCCCACTTTGTATAGCTAACTTTACTACAATGACAATAACACAATATTATGCATGAAAGCTGACTGTTTTTTTTCAAAAGGTTTTCTCCTCTAGAGAAACATTCTCAAAATTACAGAGTGAATATCAGTAAACTGTATGGGGAGATCTTGTTGGTTGAGAAATGTTAGTAACAGGATCTAACACTAGCTCTATTTGGTTAACAAAGAATCGTCAGCTAAGAAAAACAAATGCTGCTTTGTTTAATTTACAGGGCAATAAGAAAAACATTTAATGTAGCATTGCATACTTGTGTCAGATGTAGTGTTTTGTTAAATTAAGATGTCCAAATGTTGCTTCCATTAACATTGTAGTTCCTGATTCAGTTAGCATGCCATCATAATAAAAACATCAAAATCAGTAAATGGACAAGTCAGGTGAAACTTAATGCAGAGACGAAGGAACTGATCATCTCTCACTACACTCTCGCTTGCTAAATATAAACACTCATAGCGGAGGCATAGAAACACTGTTAAGCTGTAATTGTTCTCTAATCAGCTCAATGGTGGCACATATGGGTACTGGGAGATGGCAAATTATTTTTCTTTTTATCAAGGATAAAAATACAGTTGTTGCCATGTCAACTCCATGTCAACATTTTCAAACTCACCTTGAGAACAGAGATTCTGCATATAGATTCATATAATATCTGACATTAAACTGAGGTGTAAGGATTTAAAGTAGGCCTTTGCAAGTACATTTATTAGTGATAACACTATCAAAGTATATACTGTTGTCAATTAATGAAAAGTATTTCATAACATTGTAAGACAATGTTGAAAGAAATCTAATTTATTATTTAGGAACATTTAAACAATGGACATACATATCACATAAAATTAGCATTGATCTGAAAAGATAGTGACACATTACAGCACATGTATGACTTAATAACTTTATTAACATCGGTCTAATGTGGAAAACCAAGGGTATGACCTTTTTAAGAAGAAACAAACAGATGTCTTGTGTTTATGGATAGGGTGTGAATACTGCTTTCCACTCAGTTATAATCAAAACATTTAGGCTATAAAGGCAAAAAAATAATTAAAATAATTTACATAAAGCTTTAATTTTTACACTACACATTATACTGAACAACAATCAATTTGTGGGTCAATAACCAGCCAATTGTGTGAATAATCGCTTTTCTCCGCTAGATGGCACAAGTGAACTATGTGCAGATGCCACACATAAACAGCACAAACAATCCCTCTACTGGACAATGACGAGAATACAGTGTCAATGCTAGGATTAAAACGTAATTTCAATACGTAACGTAAGTGAAGTATTCGTATAAAATATAAATTCGTATAAAGAATTTCATTCCTGATTTCTGTTGTGGCTTATTTATGAAACATGGTTTAGTATTGTTTTCACATATTGCCTTGCAGTTACTTGTAATACAGTTGCATAATTTGAGATTATACTGCCAAGAAAAATGAATTGGTCCACACACTTTAACTGATTTTTTTCCCTTCAAATGATAGGGCTGGAAAAATGAGCCTCAGAAAAATTGTTGATTAGTCTTGACTTCCTGTTTCACTGGGCTATAAATATGAGGTGACACACAGGCTAATTTCTATAGTTTTTCCTCACTATGGGAAAGACCTGAAAAAACAACGATTTGTGAAAAAAAGGGTTTTCAGCTCACAAATCAATAAGATTTAATGGAAATGGCAATGAGATAATTATTTGATGGTCGGAACACTCATTTGCACTAATTTGTTTGGGAAGGTTTTCACAAACAAACTAAAAAAATAAATAAAATAAGCAAGCATAATTTGCAAAAGTATTTTAAAACCACAAACAGAAAACACAGTTCAGTTTCCTCAAAACTGGTTTCCCTGAAATGAAAGATGATAGTCCAGGACCAGATGTTTTTTTCTGTTGTTATTACCAAGAATTGCTATGACCCCACAATGAAAATAATACAATATTATGCATGAAAGCTGGCTGTTTTTCAAAAGGTTTTCTCCTCTAGAGAAGCATTCACAAATTTACAGTGAATATCAGTAAACTGTACGGGTGGATCTTGTTGTTTGAGAAGTATTAGTAACAGGAACTAACACTAGCTCTGTTTGGTTAACAAAGAATAGTCAGCTAAGGAAAACAGATGAGACCAAAATGCTACTTTTTTTGGTATAGACAGAAAGTCAGCCAATATAGAAAAGTTCCTTATCCCCACTGTGGAGTATGATTTTGGATCTTTAATGCTGTGAGGCTAATTATTTTCCAAAGGCCCTGGACAACTTATTAGGATGCATGTTATCATAACCTCCAGATTTTAAATCAACACCTCAGTGACACAGCAAGCGTTAACTGGACTCTGGTTGGCTCCTTCAATAGGACAATGATCCACACCTCAAAATCAACACAAAAATGATTCACTGCCCATTGTACATAGCAGTCCCTTGACCCAAACTTCAAAGAAAACCTGTGTAATAAGCTGTTAAAGAAAGTCCACAAGGACCTCTGAAACTGGAGGATCTGGAGAGATTTCTGTATGGAGGAATGGTCTCACATTTATTGACAGATGTTCATCCACCTTATTACACATTATAGGAGAAATCTTGGCAAAGAAATATTTTTACTGAATTATTTAACTTTAATTTAATTACTTTAATTACTAATTAAAGATTACATTTTGTGAATGCATTGAATGAATGACCAAGTGGATAATCACCAAAGACACATTTCCATGTTTCTCCTATTATACCAAGGGTGCCAATATTTGTGAAGTTTACTGTATGTACACTTAGTGTTGTCAGGCTGGATGAGCTAAGGGTGGGACTGGTATTCACTAGCCATTATCATCTTTTCCCAGTGGAACCCAAAGGGAAATTCTTTGTTTTGGTTTCCTTTAGCTAATGCTAAAAGTTAGATTATTTTTGTCAGTAGATGAAAGCATTTTGACCGAAGATAAAGGCATGACTTTATCTCTTATGTGAGCTGATATCCAACTAACTGCTGTAGCAGTTTGCATCACATCATTCAATGCAGCGTACACAGGGTACAAAAAGACAACTGATCCGTAATTTCAACTTCATAGACAGAAAAGTTATTGAGGTTTTAAAGTTACAATATATTTAACACAGAGAGAAAGTCAAATAAATCATTTCACTTTATTAAAAATGCAACCTTGTGAAAAGCATGTGGTTTTTAGTACCGACTATACACACAATAGTATAGCACTGTAACAAATAGGACAAACAATCAATCATACGAGGAAAGGGAAATAAATGATTAAATCACATTTTTTTGTTGTTGTTTTTTTAAAAGAGAATGTTGGTGGAGGACACAGAAGATTGATGGCACATAGGCCACAGTAGTCCAGAGGGAGGTGAGGGATGCTGACTGACTTCTATCAGTCCACTGGTTCAGGAAGATCATGGTTGAGTTCAGCATATTCTAACAGGCCTTGCTACAAAAATACAAGCACAAAATGAACTGATGAGATGTATTGTCCTCATTTTCAGAAATCATATTTAATGAAAATCTGTTTATGTTAGTAACATCCTCAAAAAGGAAATGAAAGGTGTCCCATACTCGGAATTTGTGCTCTGCATTTCACCCATCCAAGTGCACACAAAGCAGTGAATAGTGAACAAACCCACATGGTGAACACACACCCGGAGCAGTGGGCAGCCATTCTTGCCCCCCCACAACACACACGACTGCCCCAGAGGAAAGGGAAACATTTCTCTCAAAGGTTACATTTCTCTCTTGTCATTCTTAACATGCTAAACTCAGTTGGAAATCCACATACTCTATCAGAGATGTACACATAATGAGGAAGAGGTGAAAAACCCAGAAGGGAAAATTGGGTTGATGTCAGTTTCAATGTTTTACACTCATCTGAGTTATTCTGTCTCATAATTTTGCTGTACTTCTGTCTTCCTTTCCTCTGGCCTTTCACAGAGTTTATGAAGTCACTGTGTGACTGCTCTCTGTAAATTCTGGCCCTCTGTTCAAGAGGAAACCACGGCCCTGCTATTTGTTCCCATTTGGAAAGTCTGACTGGTGCTTCCTGCTTCACTTACTGTAGACAGAGTTTACAAAACACACACATTCAGTCCTCCATGTGAGTATGTTACATCATCCCACATGACATAGGGATACTGAAGAAAAATAAGATCACATTTAGAGTTCTCTGGTCAGGTGCAGTGATGTGCTGCATCACACACGTAAAATATTACTCATGAAATTAACTTGTTAACAAGTCTCAGATTGCCCTTTGTTAATGAACAAGATGCATGCTTTGATTTAGATTTTAAGTAATTTGCTTAAAAAAGTAAATAAAAGCTGATGAGTTGCATGTCTTCACTGTTCAGATATTTGTATAAAAAAAATGAAGGTAATGAAAAAAATGTGTGAATTTCACTGCAGTAGATAACAAAACAAACCATGTTATACAAACAAATTATGCTGGACCTGGGGTATTTAATCATTTTTAATGTAAGCCATGTCAAACATTAAAAACATAGTTTAACATTATACTTTATTAACTTTTGAAACACACTGGGACACAGGCGATCTCTTAATTATTTCAAAGGTCAGGCAGCAGGATGGAAAGAATGCTTATAAGGTCATAAGAAGTGAGAGAATTAAGGTAACTTACATGGTTAACATGTTCAACAGCCCCTGTACAAACAGTATGAATTAGAAAAAGACATAAATTACAACACAACCCACTGCTCTGTGTGTTTGCATTACATAATGTCATTGGAACTTTTTGTGTGTAAATGTATTTGCTCCTTTTTGCAATGTTGTTTGTACCTTGAGTGGTCTGAAGCTCACTGTACACAGTATCTGTGCCTTTCTTCAGAGGAACTATAGTACACACAAAAAAAAAAAAAAAAAATGTTTAGGATATATCTTAAAAAAGGAAAGAAGAAAGAGGTAGTATAAATAATAATTGTTTTGAAATGCACACTGTAATTCTAGATAATGTAAGTAAGAAGCTATTGGAGTTAGCAGGAACCTAATTAGTCTGGCTTTTCCTGTTTATAAGATGTCTCTAGAAAGTAACCACTGTAATTAAAATCAAGGGCTCTTGATAATTTGGATGGTTAGACCCCACCCAGGAAGCGGTTTTTCTCTAATCAGCTCATGCATGCCAGGGAATCATAATGTTCCTATTCAAAAGGCAAGAGGAGTGAGAGGAGAAAGAAAAGAGATGGATATAGTTTTAAAACGTTGAACTTACGCCGTGTAGGATCTACAGGTTGAGGATGAACCACCTCTGTATACTCTACATCACCTTCATTTGTGGACCCTAGGCTGTCCTGGTCAGCAACATCTGGTGAAAAAACAAACATCAATACAAAGATACAAAATGAAATAGGTTAGAATCATTTCAGGTAGGCCTGTATGTTGGAGGTAAATACTAGTAGCTTGGGGAATGCATGGAAATCAGTATGATTTCAGTATGAAGTGTTGACTCACCTGGAGGTCTTTCACTCCAAACACTCTCTTTGTTATGCACCACCACTGAAACACACAGCAAAAATAGTGCATCAGCCATGGCCATTTACATGCCACTGATCTCAAGTGAAATCAAATTAGCTGAAGTACACACACACATATATATATATAAACAAAACAAATAAGTTCAGAAATTAAGTTATGTAATAAAATGGAACGACACAGGGAAAAAGTACTGAACACATGAAGAAAGGGAGGTGCAAAAAGGCATGGAAAGCCAAGACACCAGCTGAAATCTATCAGTAATTAGAAAACAATCCTGCCCCTAGACAGTGGAAATTAATATTAGCTGGTTCAGTCCCAACACCTACAGTACCAGGATGATGAAGATGAAACAAAGGTGGACATTTCAGCAAGACAATGATCCCAAACACAGCCAAGGAAACTCTCGATTGGTTTCAGAGAAAGAAAACAAAGCTGCTAGAATGGCCCAGTCAATCACCTGACTTGAATCCAATAGAAAATAAGAACTAAAGATCAGAGTTCATAGAAGAGGCCCACAGAACCTTCAAGATTTGAAGACTGAGTGGAAGAATGGGACAAAATCACACCTGAGCAATGTATGTGACTAGTTTCTCCATACAGGAGGCGTCTTGAAGCTGTCATTACCGACAAAGGCTTTTGTACAAAGTAGTAAATAAATTTCAGTAGTTCAACACTTTTCCCCTGTATCATTGCATTTTATTACACATAACTTAATTTCTGAATTTATTTGTTTTGTTTTATTTGTATGTATGGATTACTTGGGTTGGTACCGACATCTGGTGAAAATTTTATGTCAACAGCACCTTTAGAAATATATTTACTGAGAATAAAGGTGACGTGTTCAATACTTATTTCACCCGCTGTATATATATACCAAATCTATCAATTCAAATTTCAGCATGTTGTATGTGTTAGGATTAATCCGCAATCAATGATTAATCAGTCAATTCCCTAAACTAAGCAAAACAGCTTTTGTATATATGCCTTGTTTTCAATTTAGCTACAATCACTGTATCTCCTGAACCTGTGACCTGCTTTTAGAGACATTGCATCTGAAGTAAACTGTTTGGTCTGGACTCTGGTGACACTGTACTACCAGACAAATACAAAAACAAAAAACTGTTCATAAAATAAATATATATATATATATATATATGCAAAGTCAACATTGCCGCTTCAAAATTTTCAAAATATTTAAACCAAAGGAGGTGAATCTTAATAACTAAATTTTAAACGAAGGTTAAAGGTCAGAAAGGTCAGAATGATACCTGGTTTATATGACACCTAGTTAATTCAAATATGTTAAAAGCGACAGAATGTTCAGAATGTTGATGATAATCTTAATATGTTAAGGAATAAATTCCAAATGAGGTAATTCCAAATAAAGAATTTTATTAGATTTTAAGTGCCTACCAAATCTTGTTTCATGTACCAAATACATACACACATTTTTATAGAATATTTAACAGTAAATAAAGCATTAAAACAGATCCTTTTAGAGTAAAATTAAACAAACAACATCAATTAATAAACAAACATATGATGATGGAATCAAAAACACATACTGTATGCAAGCAAAGCAATGAAATTAAAGAAAAAGCACATGGTGAACAGATGATTCAGATGCTGTTAAGATGAATAATGAGCCAAACTGCTGTGATATGGGAGATATGGGAACAATTTTTCAAAAATTCAATCATGTTACCAATCCACAGTTTAATTCCCCTTTTCCTTGTTTAAAATGGAATGATCTGAAAAACTAAAAAGATCTGAGGTGGTTCTAAAAAGCCTTTTTTAATTTAGAAAAGCTTTAATAAATGTTGCCTCCAGTTTCATAATCTTAGAAATTGCTTTGTCTTATGGTTTTCATAACTTCCTGAAAATCTTGGACCCTTCACTACACTATTCACAGGATTCTTTAGTTGTTCCCATTAATTGTGGTGATCTCATGTCCCATAGGTCACCTTCCCCGTCAAGGCATCAAAGTGTAGCTCTGCGCCTGGAATTAGACAGTGAATTTGCCAGTGTCACACAGCGTCTTAATACAGTAACGTTTAGTTGCAACTGGTGACTAAATATCATGATCATAGATTAAGTGATGTAAACATAGATGGCAAAGTCTGAATACTCCTGGTCTGTCATCTTGACTCATGAACAGGATGTGTGTGCGTGTTTGGCAAAACAGCGAATGTGAGGGGGACACTTTGTAAGTATGTGGACACTTCAACATGAAGTCATCTTAATCTGTTCCACACAGTAGAAAGTTGCTCCACCATTGACTTAAGATGAGCTCCCTCATCCTAATTAGAATTGGTTTATTGGGTAGATATGACAAACACACTTTGGGGTACAGTGCAGTGTTTGGCATGTCCCAAAACTACAGAATGAACTTCCATCCACAAGACCGACACTTTTCAGAAACTCCTGCAGGTGTCTGATCATACAAGGACTCAATATGAAATAGTTCTATACATACAGTGCTGCTTGAAAGTTTGTGAACCCTTTAGAAATGTAAAAAAATATTTCTGCATAAATATGACCCAAAACATAATTAGATTTTCACACAAATCCTGAAAGTAGACAAAGAGAAGCCAATCAAACAAATGAGACAAAAATATATACTTTGTCATTTATTTATTGAGAAAAATGATCTGGTGTTAAATATTTGTCAGTGGCAAAAGTATGTGTATCTTCGCTTTCAGTATCTGGTTTGACCCCCTTTTGCAGCAATAATTGCAAGTAACGTTTCTTGTAACTGCTGATCAGTCCTGCACAACGGCTTGCAGGAATTTTAGCCCATTCCTCAGTACAGAACCACTTCAACTCTGTGATGTTGGTGGGTTTTCTCCTATGAACTGCTTGCTTCAGGTACTTCCACAAAATTTCAATTGGATTAAGGTCCGGAATTTGACTCAGTCATTTCAAAACATTAACTTTGTTCTTCTTTAACCATTCTTTGGTAGAAAGACTTGTGTGCTTGGGGTTGTTGTTTTGCTGCATGACCCACTTTCTCTTGAGATTCAGTTCTCGGACAGATGCCCTGATATTTTCCTTCAGAATTTGCTGGTATAATTCAGAATTCATTGTTCCATCAATGATGGAAAGCCATCCTGGACCAGATGCAGCAAAACAGGCCCAAACCATGATACTACTACCACCATGTTTCACAGATGGCATAAGGTTCTTGTGCTGGAATGCAGTGTTTCCTTTCTCCAAACATAACACCGCTCATTTAAACCAAAATGTTCTATTTTGGTCTCATCCATCCACAAAACATTTCTCCAGTATTCCTCTGGCTTGTCCACATGATCTTTAGCAAACTGCAGATGGGCAGCAATGTTCTTTTTGGAGAGCAGTGTCAACAGCACCTTTAGAAATATATTTACTGAGAATAAAGGTGACGTGTTCAATACTTATTTCACCCGCTGTATATATATACCAAATCTATCAATTCAAATTTCAGCATGTTGTATGTGTTAGGATTAATCCGCAATCAATGATTAATCAGTCAATTCCCTAAACTAAGCAAAACAGCTTTTGTATATATGCCTTGTTTTCAATTTAGCTACAATCACTGTATCTCCTGAACCTGTGACCTGCTTTTAGAGACATTGCATCTGAAGTAAACTGTTTGGTCTGGACTCTGGTGACACTGTACTACCAGACAAATACAAAAACAAAAAACTGTTCATAAAATAAATATATATATATATATATATGCAAAGTCAACATTGCCGCTTCAAAATTTTCAAAATATTTAAACCAAAGGAGGTGAATCTTAATAACTAAATTTTAAACGAAGGTTAAAGGTCAGAAATAAATAAATGATACCTGGTTTATATGACACCTAGTTAATTCAAATATGTTAAAAGCGACAGAATGTTGAAAGAGTTTTTGATAATCTTAATATGTTAAGGAATAAATTCCAAATGAGGTAATTCCAAATAAAGAATTTTATTAGATTTTAAGTGCCTACCAAATCTTGTTTCATGTACCAAATACATACACACATTTTTATAGAATATTTAACAGTAAATAAAGCATTAAAACAGATCCTTTTAGAGTAAAATTAAACAAACAACATCAATTAATAAACAAACATATGATGATGGAATCAAAAACACATACTGTATGCAAGCAAAGCAATGAAATTAAAGAAAAAGCACATGGTGAACAGATGATTCAGATGCTGTTAAGATGAATAATGAGCCAAACTGCTGTGATATGGGAGATATGGGAACAATTTTTCAAAAATTCAATCATGTTACCAATCCACAGTTTAATTCCCCTTTTCCTTGTTTAAAATGGAATGATCTGAAAAACTAAAAAGATCTGAGGTGGTTCTAAAAAGCCTTTTTTAATTTAGAAAAGCTTTAATAAATGTTGCCTCCAGTTTCATAATCTTAGAAATTGCTTTGTCTTATGGTTTTCATAACTTCCTGAAAATCTTGGACCCTTCACTACACTATTCACAGGATTCTTTAGTTGTTCCCATTAATTGTGGTGATCTCATGTCCCATAGGTCACCTTCCCCGTCAAGGCATCAAAGTGTAGCTCTGCGCCTGGAATTAGACAGTGAATTTGCCAGTGTCACACAGCGTCTTAATACAGTAACGTTTAGTTGCAACTGGTGACTAAATATCATGATCATAGATTAAGTGATGTAAACATAGATGGCAAAGTCTGAATACTCCTGGTCTGTCATCTTGACTCATGAACAGGATGTGTGTGCGTGTTTGGCAAAACAGCGAATGTGAGGGGGACACTTTGTAAGTATGTGGACACTTCAACATGAAGTCATCTTAATCTGTTCCACACAGTAGAAAGTTGCTCCACCATTGACTTAAGATGAGCTCCCTCATCCTAATTAGAATTGGTTTATTGGGTAGATATGACAAACACACTTTGGGGTACAGTGCAGTGTTTGGCATGTCCCAAAACTACAGAATGAACTTCCATCCACAAGACCGACACTTTTCAGAAACTCCTGCAGGTGTCTGATCATACAAGGACTCAATATGAAATAGTTCTATACATACAGTGCTGCTTGAAAGTTTGTGAACCCTTTAGAAATGTAAAAAAATATTTCTGCATAAATATGACCCAAAACATAATTAGATTTTCACACAAATCCTGAAAGTAGACAAAGAGAAGCCAATCAAACAAATGAGACAAAAATATATACTTTGTCATTTATTTATTGAGAAAAATGATCTGGTGTTAAATATTTGTCAGTGGCAAAAGTATGTGTATCTTCGCTTTCAGTATCTGGTTTGACCCCCTTTTGCAGCAATAATTGCAAGTAACGTTTCTTGTAACTGCTGATCAGTCCTGCACAACGGCTTGCAGGAATTTTAGCCCATTCCTCAGTACAGAACCACTTCAACTCTGTGATGTTGGTGGGTTTTCTCCTATGAACTGCTTGCTTCAGGTACTTCCACAAAATTTCAATTGGATTAAGGTCCGGAATTTGACTCAGTCATTTCAAAACATTAACTTTGTTCTTCTTTAACCATTCTTTGGTAGAAAGATATATATATATGCAAAGTCAACATTGCCGCTTCAAAATTTTCAAAATATTTAAACCAAAGGAGGTGAATCTTAATAACTAAATTTTAAACGAAGGTTAAAGGTCAGAAATAAATAAATGATACCTGGTTTATATGACACCTAGTTAATTCAAATATGTTAAAAGCGACAGAATGTTGAAAGAGTTTTTGATAATCTTAATATGTTAAGGAATAAATTCCAAATGAGGTAATTCCAAATAAAGAATTTTATTAGATTTTAAGTGCCTACCAAATCTTGTTTCATGTACCAAATACATACACACATTTTTATAGAATATTTAACAGTAAATAAAGCATTAAAACAGATCCTTTTAGAGTAAAATTAAACAAACAACATCAATTAATAAACAAACATATGATGATGGAATCAAAAACACATACTGTATGCAAGCAAAGCAATGAAATTAAAGAAAAAGCACATGGTGAACAGATGATTCAGATGCTGTTAAGATGAATAATGAGCCAAACTGCTGTGATATGGGAGATATGGGAACAATTTTTCAAAAATTCAATCATGTTACCAATCCACAGTTTAATTCCCCTTTTCCTTGTTTAAAATGGAATGATCTGAAAAACTAAAAAGATCTGAGGTGGTTCTAAAAAGCCTTTTTTAATTTAGAAAAGCTTTAATAAATGTTGCCTCCAGTTTCATAATCTTAGAAATTGCTTTGTCTTATGGTTTTCATAACTTCCTGAAAATCTTGGACCCTTCACTACACTATTCACAGGATTCTTTAGTTGTTCCCATTAATTGTGGTGATCTCATGTCCCATAGGTCACCTTCCCCGTCAAGGCATCAAAGTGTAGCTCTGCGCCTGGAATTAGACAGTGAATTTGCCAGTGTCACACAGCGTCTTAATACAGTAACGTTTAGTTGCAACTGGTGACTAAATATCATGATCATAGATTAAGTGATGTAAACATAGATGGCAAAGTCTGAATACTCCTGGTCTGTCATCTTGACTCATGAACAGGATGTGTGTGCGTGTTTGGCAAAACAGCGAATGTGAGGGGGACACTTTGTAAGTATGTGGACACTTCAACATGAAGTCATCTTAATCTGTTCCACACAGTAGAAAGTTGCTCCACCATTGACTTAAGATGAGCTCCCTCATCCTAATTAGAATTGGTTTATTGGGTAGATATGACAAACACACTTTGGGGTACAGTGCAGTGTTTGGCATGTCCCAAAACTACAGAATGAACTTCCATCCACAAGACCGACACTTTTCAGAAACTCCTGCAGGTGTCTGATCATACAAGGACTCAATATGAAATAGTTCTATACATACAGTGCTGCTTGAAAGTTTGTGAACCCTTTAGAAATTTAAAAAAATATTTCTGCATAAATATGACCCAAAACATAATTAGATTTTCACACAAATCCTGAAAGTAGACAAAGAGAAGCCAATCAAACAAATGAGACAAAAATATATACTTTGTCATTTATTTATTGAGAAAAATGATCTGGTGTTAAATATTTGTCAGTGGCAAAAGTATGTGTATCTTCGCTTTCAGTATCTGGTTTGACCCCCTTTTGCAGCAATAATTGCAAGTAACGTTTCTTGTAACTGCTGATCAGTCCTGCACAACGGCTTGCAGGAATTTTAGCCCATTCCTCCGTACAGAACCACTTCAACTCTGTGATGTTGGTGGGTTTTCTCCTATGAACTGCTTGCTTCAGGTACTTCCACAAAATTTCAATTGGATTAAGGTCCGGAATTTGACTCAGTCATTTCAAAACATTAACTTTGTTCTTCTTTAACCATTCTTTGGTAGAAAGACTTGTGTGCTTGGGGTTGTTGTTTTGCTGCATGACCCACTTTCTCTTGAGATTCAGTTCTCGGACAGATGCCCTGATATTTTCCTTCAGAATTTGCTGGTATAATTCAGAATTCATTGTTCCATCAATGATGGCAAGCCATCCTGGACCAGATGCAGCAAAACAGGCCCAAACCATGATACTACTACCACCATGTTTCACAGATGGCATAAGGTTCTTGTGCTGGAATGCAGTGTTTCCTTTCTCCAAACATAACACCGCTCATTTAAACCAAAATGTTCTATTATGGTCTCATCCATCCACAAAACATTTCTCCAGTATTCCTCTGGCTTGTCCACATGATCTTTAGCAAACTGCAGACTGGCAGCAATGTTCTTTTTGGAGAGCAGGGGCTTTCTTCTTGTGACTCTGCCATGGACACCATGGTTGTTCTGTGTTCTCCTGATGATGGGCTCATAAACATTAACATTAGCCAATGTGAGAAAGGCCTTTAGTTGCTTAGAAGTTAGCCTGCAGTCCTTTGAAACCTAGTGGACCATTACACGTCTTGCTTTTAGAGTGTTCTTTGTTGGTGGACCACTCCTGGGGAGGGTAACAGTGGTCTTGAATTTGCTCCATTTGTACGCAATCTGTCTGACTGTGGATTTGTGGAGTCCAAACTCTTTAGAGATGGCCAAACCTTTTCTAGCCTGATGAGCAACACCAACTCTTTTTCCGAGGTCCTCAGAGATCTCATTTGTTCGTGCCATGATACACTTCCACAAACATGACCAAACTTTGATAGATCCCTGTTCTTTAAATAAAACAAGGCACACACTGACACCTGATAGTCATCTCACCGATTGAAAACAAGTCTGAAAAACAGATGGACTCTAATTTCACCTTCAAATTAACTGCCAATCCTAGAGAAGCGCTAAACACTCATGCAGTGTGTGTTTCATTCACACTCGTAGCTGGAGGGCGCTCTCGCGCAGAAAGTCGTACGAGGAAATGGCCAAAAGCGTCCAGCTATCGCTGTATGAAAACAGTTTTTTTTCACAGAAAAACAGAAACGTTTGGAAACATGAAGACATTAAAGGTACGATTGCGACAATACACAATATATGGTTTATTTGTGTTTGTCAAGTCATCTCCAGGTAATAAATAAAGTATATG
>NW_015554098.1:399153-412279 GCF_001515605.1 Sinocyclocheilus anshuiensis
TTAATGCTGTTCAGTTGCTTTGACACAATCTGTATTGTTAAAAGCGCTATATAAATAAAGGTGACTTGACTTGACTTGGTCAACTTTCAGGACTTGCATGAAAATCTAATGATTTTTTGGGGTTATATTTATGCAGCAATATAGACAATTCTAAAGGGTTCACAAACTTTCAAGCAGCACCATATATATATAGTCAGGATTGGTCAGTCTTGCAAGAGTTTGGGTCTGAACAGGTCATATAAATGACCACAACATGAACTGGTGAACTAGAGTGAAAGAATGAATGGAGTGGATGATGACTGTGGATGAACAAAAATAAAAATATAAAGAGACTACCTGTGTGGTCGCTATAATGGGTGTCATGGGTAAGACTCAGGGTTAAAGAGTCATCTGATTTAGGGCTTGCAGGCTTTCTGAGGAATGGTGAGAGAAAAAAAATCAAATGTATTTATTAAATATTCTCCACTACCTAAATTTCCTGGTTTTCTATGAATATTATTCCTTTTAAAACAGATTTGTCTGTTTGGGACCACATGACTTGTAAAGGCATGGTCAGATGAGTGTAGCGACTATTTAATAACACAAAACCACCTCATCTTGTCTCTCTAATGCCTTCAACTCTAGACCAACTTAAACATAAGCCAGTCGACTCACATTGATAGTTCGGCAGCCATCTCTCTTTTACCTGTGACAGAAAGAAAAGTTGAAAAGGAAATTTGGTTCACAGGTCAGACAGGTGATGCAGGGGGGCTGTAGGACTCTCTACCTCGCTTGGCCTTGTAGCGCATAACGATGAAAAGGACCAGCAGGGCCACTAAAAGCATGCAGAACGCAGCAATCAAAGCCTTTTTCCACTTTGCCAGGCTCACTATAGAGTGGACACATACAGAGAGAATGAGTAGATGACAAACAACATGGACTTTCTTTTTTTACCTTACAGATTTTAGATGTTAGATAAAATGTTGCATATTTGGTCACCAAAAAGTAAAAATCGCTTTTGAAATATTTATGATTTTCTTTCTTCCATGGAACACAGGAGGGGTTTTGAACTGCAGAATGTCCTTGCTGCTTTTTTCCAATATAATGAAACTGAAAGGTGACCACGGCTGTCAAACAATACTTTCATTGAATAACAATTTAAAGGTCAATGTGTTCCTCACATAAACATACTGCATGGCTTCAAAAAATAACCATGACACATACTTTAGGTAAAGGTGGTTAAACAGCAGAGTGGCAGTGTCACTTTACAGGTAAGAAAAAAAGGCACATAGAGCATGTTATTCTATATGCACAGGCTCAAGAACAAAGTAAACTAAGTAAAAGATTCAAGATGGGTGTGATTTAACTTTTCACTGTCTGCAAAAAGTTTGAAATGAAGGTTTTTGAACGTCTTAAAGAGTGAACAAATGTAATGCAATCTCTCATAAAAACAGCACATGCAATAATCATAAAAGTTCAGAAAAAGACACTTTTTAAAATTAATTTATGTATTAAGTTTAAATGTTGTTTCATAAAATTGACTATAGATTTGATGCTAAAGAAAAATAAAGCTCACCTTCGACTGTGACTGTGTCACTCTTTATCAAAGCATCTGCCTGGTTATTTGCCTCACAATAATAATTTCCACTGTGCTGTCTCTTTACTGCACTCAGATCATATGAGGATGAATTACTTTGAACTGTGGTGCTGTAGATTTCTATGCCACTGCCTCCATAAAAACTAAAACTGACAGGTGGAGAGCCTTTTGGAATGTTACATATCAGGGTAACATCACTGCCCTCTTCAATGTTTCCTGGAACTGGAATGACTGTCAGTAAGGGCTTCCCTACTGGAACTAAAAACAAGAGAACAGTAAACTCAATGAAGTAAACAGATTTTACGAAATGACATAACATTAAAAATCAGTGGTTCTCAACCAGGGGGCCAGGACTAACTAATAAACTGTTGTAAACATATAAAAATAGTCTAAACCTAATCGGGGGGCTCTGAGTCAAAAAGGTTGAGAACCACAGCATTTATATCATATAAATGAAATGACATTATAGTATAATCCACTGGACCCAAACTTTTTTTCTAAAATCCTATTTCAAACAATTGAAATATTTAACATTGAAAAGTAATACTATATTACATATAAATAACACAATCAGTTACATTTGAATATGCACATGCAGAACTCAACAAAAAGTTTTATATATTTCTGCAGAATTGGAATACCCATCATTTATAAAGCTTTCTTTAATCATTGGCTAATAATGATTTTAGATTCAAAATGTAAACAAATCAACTCTAAAATACTCAATAAATTCACAGATTCTATCTGTCCCTGGTCATTTGTACACTACTGACTTTTTAGACCTCAGATATCTTTATGATGACCTCACCTATTACAGTCACATGTAGCCTTTCACTCATCTTGCTTGAGACTTGGCCATTATTCTCTGCTTCACACATATAACTGCTGATGTCCGAAGGAGTTGATATCATGGCTAAGAAACGAGCCTTCTCATGAAGGTCAGACACCTCAGTCCTGTTCAGGGTAATGTTGTTTCTCTTTAGTGAGTAGATAATTGGCAGACTTCCATTGTCAGAGTGGCAGTGAATCCAAAATGACTCATTCATGATAACAGGACCATCAACTGAGATCTCAGGCTTTGAAACGAGAACTTAAGAGAAACAACGGTTAATTAACAAAAAAGTGTTGTGTCTTTTATATTGATCATATTTTTTGTTTTCCTAGACAAAGTGGATGAGAAGGCACTGCCAACCTTTTGCTTCAAACAGCACCCTCTCGCTCCTTTTGATAATCCTTTTGGCTTCAGCAACACATATATATTTCCCATTGGACGCTTTGCCTGCAGTGCCACTGTATATGATACCATTTATTACAGGTGTTTTGTCTTGGAATATTGAGTATCTTATATCATCCTTTCGAATCCTCTCCGAGGCAAAGCTGCTGATTTGACAGCTGATGGTGAAGTGTTCTCCCTCAAAAACCTCAGTTGGGTGAATACTCAGGAAGGGCATGGAGAAAAGCTCTGAGGCAAAAATATACAAACAGTTATCAAAGCATAATTTATTTAAAAGTGTTTGGGTAGACAAGACCAGACTGTGCTTAATGCTCACTGCCTTTCAGTATGAAAGCAAAAAAAGGTCTAAAATACATCTTCTAAGGTATGACCGCAGCAAAGGATTTTCACACAAAAAAGTTTCAGCATCTGAAGACTTGTAATATAACATAAAATTCACATTGACCAATTTCTATAGCTGTTTTATTATGCTATTTTTGTCCTTTCTGCATACTGATGGCCCATGGTCATGGTATGCTTCTAAAAAAAATCTACTAAAAATATCATAAACAAAAAGTTAATCTTATTTTAAGGTGAAATTTCACAAAGAATACATTAGGAAATATTGATAAGCATTCATTGTCTCTCACCTTTTACAGTGATGTTCATAGCAGAGGTTTTAGAAACACCACCAAGCCTTGAGATGCACTCATATTCTCCAGAGTCATTAGCCTTAGCAGACATTTTGTAATCTGTCTGTGTCATGTTCAAACTGAGCATGGTATGTCCATGGATGAGATTGATTTTGAGATCAGAATTTCTTTGGTAAGTTGTATCAACACTGCAGCTGAAGGTTATGAGATCTCCTTCAATGACATATGTTGATGGATTGACTTTAATATTGGGATTGATCTCCAGCTCTGAATTGGAAAGGAATGTGGACATGTTTACACTTCCTGGATGAACAAATACATTTATTATACAGTATACTATGAAAAAAATATATTGACGTACCTTGAATGTCAAGACTGATCACATTACTGTCATTAGAGCGTTCTATTGTGCTATGCAATTTAATAGAATAGTAGCAAAATATATTCACAGTTCCTTTAGTAAGGGCTAGCTGCCGCTCAACTCGGTGACTGACTGTGCTCTCCGCGTAGAGTTCCTCAAATCCATCACTAAAGATAAATGTCAAAGAACCTATTTCTCCCTCTGCTGTACAGACAGCAGTAACATCATCTCCCTCTCTCAGTTTCAGTTTATCCACTGTTAGGACTGGTGTCTGAAGACCTGCAGAAACATCAGCAGATATTAGAATTCTGAGAGCAATTCTTCAACACATTGAACTGATGTGTTCCTCTACCTTTCACTGTCAGGTCTTTGACACTGCTCTCCTTCTTTTGCTCCTCAATGACAACAGCACATTTATATTTCCCAGAGTGGGCCATTCTGGCATCTGGTATAGAGTAGAGGTGGTCCGTAGAACTGGTCTGGTCAGTATTTAATGGCTGAAAATCTTTGTAGAAGTTGTATTTATAGTTGGGGTGAGACCCCAGCCTGTGGCTCACTTCTGCCTGACATATCAATGACACATTTGTACCTCTTTCAACTTCATTTCTCGGATGGATAATGAGTTGCACACTTTTTATGACAGACTCTGTGGAGAAATAAAAGCAATTTTACCACTTAGATGGTGGTGGGTGTTTCAAGGAATGAGATTCTGCATCACAGAAATTAATTCCACTCAAACTGCTACTGGTTACAGTTTACACTGCAGAAGACTGATTCAACTAAACTGTGGTGGTGTAAAATGTACTCAGATTTACTTCAATTAACTACTGAAGCCCTGAACGATCTTATGAGCATACTGATCTTAGCCCCTTAGTGGTTAATTTAGCATTGCATTTGATATTCTTACAACAGTCCTATTAGCCTTATTATCTGCCCCCCTTATTGGTGCCCTATGGTGTACATAAACATTGGGGTGGATAGGAAAATAGTTAAACATATTTAGAAGCTTCCATCTCTGGGGATGAGAGTTATTTTAGAAACTTCTGTCTGCACCCATTCACACGCACAAATGGCAGAAACCAACACAATTTCATAATTTTGCAATAATATGTATGTAATACTTATGTATGTAAGTTTCAATGAGGTTGCAGTTTCAATGTCACATTAACAATGAAACTACATAAAATATTTGGGTAGTTCACAAATGGACATGTAGAGTCAACATATAGATTAAATTTATAGACGTAACTTTTCTTTTCTAGTTCATTGTAATGGTCCAGCAGTGTGACAAATTAATGCATTTTTATGGTAATATTCCATATAAGCAAGCAAGTAAAGTAGTAGGTAAGTATGTAAAGTTCCAACTAATTAGTATTAGTGATGAAAATCTTTATTTGTAATAAACAGACCACACCGTGGGACTGAATAAATGAACAGTTCCAAAAAGCTGTCAAAGTTAATAATTGGTTAATAATAAAGTTAATAATATGAGCTAAAACTTATTACAGTACACATAGCTCTACCAGTTATAATGATATGCAGATTATCAGATTTTGATTCAAGCTTATAATGTTTGGCTATCGAATTCTAAGAGCATCATGCCGAAAGCGAATGACGAATTACATCACACGGCTTACTTAAGTCCTCATGTCTCTACCACTTCCCACTACTTTCCAGAACCAGGGCATGTGACAATACACATAAACATGTTTTCAAAAACAAACAGTACAAAGTCACAACATTTTTAGTCCAAATTATAAGGATTTCTATTATTAATAAATGTGAGGTCAAACTGTTCCAAATCCCTATTACGATTGAATTTAACAAACCAAAATCAACCACTTCACACATAAAATTGTACAGATTCCACTGATAAATGACAATGATTATGACATTTTGAAACTGAATAACTTAATACAAGGCTGAGAATTGAGTGATATACAGACCTGCGCAGGCTTCCTCTGCTGATGGTGTTATATTTCGTCAAAGACAGTTAGACCAAAAAAAAAAAAAAGACAAAAATCAAGACAAGTTTATATCCAAACCAACCTTAACATCCACTTGAACCAGTATTGAGCGACTAGAAATAAAAGTGTCCTTACAGGTGAAGAGGAAGAGGAGGAGGTGGCACAAGGTGCCCATCTTTAGAGAGGGCTGAATCTTCACCCACATGGCTGAGCACTTCTAACTAGTGTGTATGTATGTTTTGCTGTAGGACAAAGTGAAGTGAAGATCGAGGGAGGAGTTGTGTATGAAGGGCTTTACCTCTGCCTAGTTATCACTTCACACAGCCTCTGTTCTGTTAATTTCACAGGAAGTGAGTGTTGCTTCCTGGGGAAATGAGGCCTAGAGTTGGAATGTTCACTCTGGCTGGATTTGCGTCTCTCTGACGAAGCAGGAGGATGGTTCAGTGGACAGGAGGTGGAGGTGAACCTGTGTCATTACTCTTCAGGTAAAAGCCTTCTATTTCCAGTTGTAAACCAGCAGAGAACAACAGAGAAATGCTTAAAAAAAACCCTAAACTAAACTAAAGCCCTAAACTAAACTGCTCACTGATTACTACTTCTGTAACAGTGATTCTATGTCTTTGAAAACAAGCAGAAGCCAAGTTCTCACATGGACGTGCATTTTTCCTGAAAACAAATGTTTTTCAAGAATGCAAGAATATATATAGTAATAATAGCACTTAGCATAAAAAAAACATGACATGTTGACCTAAGACAACATTAGGAGGACCTGGGAAAAATTATGACAGAAACAAACGGACAAATAAACAAAGTGACAAATACTGCAAATTGTACATTTACATATCTGGTTTATTTGAATGCTTGCTATTCGTTTTTTAAACCATGGTGAAAAAGCAGTCTACAGCCACAGAAAAACACCTGATTGTTTCAATTCATTTAACTAATTTATCTTTTTCTTTAAAATGTTAAAACCCAAAAGAGGATTAGTAGAGCAGTGATTTCCAATCTGATGAAGGCAGAGTACATCCCCCACTCCCTGACAAGGAGCTGAAAATTTAATCTTATACTGGCACAATTCATGAACAAATCCACTGGTAAGTGCTAAACCAAATTCTCCTTTAGATGAAAACAAATGTCCAAAGGGGGCAGAAAATCTAAAAAGAGACTGAGAGTCCTAAGGAAAGGTGACGGACAAATAAAGGTGCTTTCTCTTTCCCTTCAGTGATTAATGCAACAACAGCAAGAGAATGGCAGCCATACCAAGAAATGCAAGCCAAAAATACAAACAAAGACAGTAAATGAAGAGATTAAAAGATGAAAAAAATTTTTTTTAAACTTATCTGGTTAAAAATAAAATACAGATATTACATAAACCATTAACAACATAACATTAACATTATCAGTGACACATCAGAAAAGCAGGGCACTAAAGTTGATGGAAAACTAAACACAATGACGTTTTACCTTCATCATCTCATAATACAGAACAGTAGACTCAGGACTAGAGTCAATTCAACTAATCCCGGAGGTGAGCTTCAAAACATATTCTAATCCATTTTTCTTCCATTCATCTATTTGATTTTATGCCATGAATTATAAGTGTAATTTGATTGTGACATGATTGTCCCAGAGGTAACTGTCTATGAGCTGGGTACATATTTCTCAATATTTGATCCAGGCCTGTTTCCATCAGTCACCTCATAATAAAAGTTTCCATTTGCTTGCAGACATTTTTACTAGGATGTGAAAGGAAAAAGCAAACAAGCAAGCAAGCAAGCAAACAAACAAACAAAACACTCTGATCAGAGCTTGTACAAAAATACATTTCCACCTTGATCCTCAACCCTCCGAGATTTATTAATTGGCTACTCAATCCATCAGCACCTTAAAATTCCTTACAAATCTCACTTCAACACTACTGATAAATTGTATTCACATTATGTACTCCAAATAATGCTCAACAATTAATATTTAAAAAACAAAACAAAGCAAGGCTCCACCTGATTTTGCTGCTGTACAGAGGAAGTTCACCCAAAAATGAAAACAGAATTATTCACTTACATATTCACAATTATATTCTGCTAAACCTGTGTGACTTGGCGATTACTGTCAATTTGAATTTAATGGAAAAGTAATTAAAAAAATCATCTGATAAATATCTCCTTTGTGTTCCAAAAAAAAAAACCATCATGCAGGTTTGCAATGACATGCAGGCACATAAATGATAAAATGTTCATATTTGGGTGAACTACCCCTTCAGGCTTTTAGTAAACACTTTCATTTTCATTCTTGAGTAAACAAATCAAAATTGTGCACAGTTGTGGGACACAGATGAAACCTCTGTAAAACACAAAATGTGATGATGATGAAGATGGTGACCACTAGCTCAAGAGAACAAAAGCTTTGGCGCTGCTAAAGTAGGTAATGTGGCATTTCCAGCATGGAGAACAGATATTTCTTTTAACTAACTAAAATAGAGGCTCTGGCACAATTTTAGTGGGCTATGTGTGTAAAGAGAGAAAAACTATTACATATGACTCTTGAATGCAAAACAAGAAGTAAAGAAAAAAAAACAACCTTGTAAAACTTGGTTATTGTACTGCCCAGGCAAAAATAGATGGCAAACTCACTCTCTCTTATCTTTACATTTCTGTCGTGAAATCTATACAAATCTTTATCCTGATAATGTGAGCTTATCTTTAAGAACCTTGTGTTTCTCCCAGGCTCCACAGTTCTTAGTGTGGATGCAAATGAACAGCAGGCCCTGTTATCCGTGTCCAGTGCTTTGAGATCAGAGTTCTATGTGATGTTGAGGTATAAAACTATAATAAATTGCTGTGTTTTGATGCAGAGAGGGTTTGGCATAGTGTGTGTGTGAACATGTTAAGCATGCATGTGTGAGGGAGGTTGTGATTGGTGAGTAAGAACACCACATCTGTTGGCTATTTCTTCACACGAATTGCATGCCTGCACACTTAAAAACTATGGATCTACAGCAAGATTGACAGAGTTTTTCAGAAGAGCACATCTCACTGTACTTCAGCAGAGATATGACGAGGCACGGGGCTTCATAGAGAACCCACTGAACAATAGGCCTTCCGCAGTCAGCCTTGAACACAGAGCATAGGGAAGTTCGTCATTTCCTAGTCTCTTGTCTTCAACCTCTCTGACTCTGCAGGAGGTTATCAGTTCCAAGAAAAAGTTGGCTAGCATTGGCCAAACCATAAAGATTTGTTTTTAGATCTTTATATACAATTTAAATAGTACTCACTCCTCTGCACAGCCTAGTCTATAATCAATAAATCCATAATGAGAATTATGTTGAGAATAATAATAATAATGGTTTTAATATAGTCATCATGTGTGGATTCAGCAGCCTTCTTTAGACATTCATTGTGGTTGTTGCATATTTACAGGAAGTCATTTACATCCAAGGGGGGCAGCAGGGGTCAAAGGTGAGCGGTCATGATATTATCTGAGTCTCTTCTCTGCTGAGTAGATTGACATGTAGTAGTCATTACTGCCCACGGCAAGATGAGGCTGATAAAGTAAAATAAAGAAATATAGTTTTTACATTTTCTAATACAAATGTTATAAAAGGTGTACAAAGTAATTTTAGTAAAGTTTTGTTGGCCAATACCACAGTGGCCTTACTGACATCTGTTAATGTGGATGTATGTAAAAGCAAAAATTGTTTACATTGGTTCCATTGTATAGATATAATAAAGGGAGGCATTACTGAGTTAAGGTAGTATTTGGCTGGTCTTCCACCATTCCTTTAGCCATAGGTTTTGGAATCAAAATTTCAACATGTCAACTGGGAGAAAAAGTGTCCTTTTTATAAGTAGTCTCTGGAGGTCCAATTTATTCTAGTGATTTGGTTAGTTCGGATGGGTCATGTAATTCTAATGGTTCTAAAATAATTCAGATTAATTGTAGCTTCTAAGCTTCTAATGTTCTGTGACATTTTTTTAGTATTAGCAAAATATTTACTTACATGCTGCTATTCATCACTACCATCAAGTTATAAATTCAAATATGTTTAATTATTGTAAATTTATTTGTTCAAGTTTTATGCCGTTATGCAAATTTTTGTTTTAGCATCATACTGCTAAAATAGTAAGTTATATCATTCGATATATTAAAAAATATTGCCCCTTACAGTAGCTTCAATGTGGATAGCTACTTTTGTTAATAACTTGACTGTAGTTTAACTACTTTAATTTATGCGTAACTTGTAGCTTGACAACTTGCAGTTTCAAATGAGCTTTCCCAACACTGCAGCTCATAGTAATAAAGTCTGTCTTCATTGAGAAATCTGTCTTACCCAGTAAGGGTGGAAGGCCAGGCAGCTGATGGCTCCAATTCTCTGCCCCATGAAACCATCATAGTATTTAATGTTGCTGATCACATCCCCATTGGAGTTATACACAGCTATAAACTGATTCATAGAGCCACTGGAGAGAGAAAGTGAGAGAACGAGAGAAAAATGGTTTAAAAAGAGGCATGAGTTACAAGCATATCAGGACTAGGGTGACCACCTTGTTATTGCTCTGCCACAAGTGAGCAGATGTGATTCTACGGGGACAATGCGGGACATGTGGGAGAGCAATAACTTATTATTATTAGACTATGTAAACATGTTATTTGTGACTGACTCTGTAAACTGGCACTCAATTTGCTCAGGTACAAGTGATAGCACGTGGCCTATTCAGTTTACCAAATATAATAAACTGAATATAATTATTGTAGAATTGAAATATATATATATATTTTTGAAGCTGCTTTGAAATGATATGCATTATGAAAAGCGTTATGCGTTGTGCAAGTGCACCTTAAACTCAACCAGAATGTGTCTTGAGAAGTGTGTATCTCTACTTTATAATGTGTGCCAGTTCAGTGAAAGTTCAGTGAAGTACATGTGGACCTTAATGCCAGGTGTATAGAGGGTCATGGATGCAAGGAAACATTTGTCTTCTGTGTTTTTTTCTAAACAGCAACATTTTGCACAATAGAACTAATTGTATAAATTATGTATAAAGGTGCAGGTGCATCTCTCACCAAGCGAACAAGTTTGCCTGTGGATGGATGTCCAGAGCTGTCAGTCCTTTCACTGTCTGCAAGATGTTAATTGATTCTGGTGTCCGTGGGTCAAAGAACCGCACATCTCCATTAACACTACAAGAGAGGAGAACTAACTTGTGAGCTAAATACAAGAAGGGCATGAGGTATATTCTTTAAATGAAATAAGATTTCTTTAAACACAAGATATCTATTTACATATAATAAACGCTTTGTGGTTATTGATTTGTATTTATGTACCTAGGCAGGCATCAAGTAATGTTATTAAACAATATATTGAGAATGATATTTGTGTATTTTGCATAGCTTTATATGTTTTTGATTTATTTTTATTTCTTATTTTTGTTTCTATGTTTTTCTCCTTGGTTGATATGTTATTGTTTTGGTATTATTATCACGATAATATTGTACGGTCATGTGACCTTTGATCACCGGGAGGTAGGCCTATAAAGATTGGGATATCAGTGTTGTTCATTTGTCTGATGAAGAGCCTGCGTGCTCGAAACGTCACATATGCTATGCGACAGTTTAAAAAAAAAAACTAATTTTTTTGATACTTTTGGAGCTTTGGTGTTGCCGACTTTACATTAAAAAAATACATTTCCACTTGTTTCTTAGTCGAGCACCCAGTTGAGCTCGATGTGCGTGCCTTTGCCTGCTCTTCATTAAATGAAATAAGAGAAATTATGTCAGAGAGAAAAGCACTTACCTGACACTGATAATGTGTCCCTCAGGCTCCTTCTGCAGACGTGCCTTCACCACCCAAGCACCGTGTTCCCTATAAGTCATCACACGACTGTAGAAAGAGATAGTTGATTAGTATAAGCAGTTACAGTCCCCAAAATTTAGGCAGCATTGTTAAACACTGACCACTAGAGGGAGCTGCAGGAACGCACTGCACCAGAACACAGAATAACAACGATCTCTCTAGTAACAGCATAGTGGATAAATAACTAATTATTTAGAAGGGTGTTTCTTCCACTACTGCCATTGTTGGCACTGTGGACTTTCAAAAGATCACTTAAAAGTCTGGGTTGATAAGAGTTATTTATTGATTGATTGGTTGGTTGGTTGGTTGATTGATTGATTGATGGAAGAAATTAATTATTTTATTCAGCATGGATGCATTAAAGGGACAGTCCACCCCCCCAAAATAAATAATAATACATTTAAAAAAATCGTTTACTCCATTCTCAAATCTTTTATTGTCATTCCAAACATATATGCATTTCTTTTTTACATTTTGAAGAATGTTGATAACCACACAGTTTCAGTTCCTGTCAAGTTATTTATTTTTGTTCATACATGTAAATACAGTAAACAGGAACTAAAAGTGGTTCCTATTCCAACATTCTTCAAAACATCATCTTTTGTCATCCACAGATGAAAGAAAATCATACAGGTCATACTGGAATGACACGTGGGTAAGTAATTAATGACAGAATTTTCAAATAAATGCTGATCTTTTAAGCTTTCTGCTCATCAAATAATCCTTAAAAATCTATAATGTTTTCACAAAAACATTAAGCAACACAAATGTTTTTGACATTGATAATAATAAGAAATGTTTCTTGAGGAGCACATCGGCATATTAAAATGACTTCTGAAGAATCATGCGATCAGCTTTGGCATTACAGGAATAAATTACATTTTAAAATCTTAAAATAAAAAATATTACTATTTTTAAAGAAATAAATGCAGCCTTGATGAAGAGATATTTCAAAAACGTTTAAACATCTTACTGACCCAAAAGTGTTGAATGGTAGTTTAAATAAATTCCTTCAGAAGAAACTTTTCACACTCTATTTAATTTGTCTACTAACAATGTTCAACAGAGTATTTAAAAGAATCACAGGGGAATTTGTTGGAATTTTGACTTTTCATTTCCATCATAGTATAATTTACATAGCATCTTAAATTTCATATTGTCTTTAAATACATTTTGGGATGGAAATAACTTTTCAATGTATCCTAATTGCATACAATTACAGTATGACTGGAAATAATGCATAACAAATGTATTGTTCACAACTGATATTTACTTTGATTTCTCTTCATTTTCTTCAAACATCATGATATATTTTAAGCATGCTCTTTACTAACTTTGGTAACCAAGAACACCAGATTCTGAGGGGTTGGGGGAGAAATAGTGGCAAAATGGTGGAAATGATATATATATATATATACGTATATGCTCTTTACTAACCAAGAACACCAGATTCTGAGGGGTTGGGGGAGAAATAGTGGCAAAATGGTGGAAATGGTGGAAATGAT
>NW_015554098.1:413824-422660 GCF_001515605.1 Sinocyclocheilus anshuiensis
CATAGTTTTAAAATGTAATAATAGTTGCATGAAAGATTTTTAAAATTATAAGTATGACATCATGATTCTGGGAAAAGGGTGAAAAAAAATCTGTATTTAATAAACACTTTTAAAAGTAGCCAGAAGAAACCACCTTTAAACTAGACTGAAACATGACCATGAGCACTCCAGCAATGTTACTGGAGGCAAGGAAATTCTCTTACAGACATATTCCTCTGTGACGAAACTTCAGCATGTCAGAGGTCATGATGCAAGTTCACTTCGATTTCATTAAGCAATTTAAGTACAGTGGTTGCCAGACTGCAAGCAAATTAAGGAAAAGGAACTCAACAACAGTGTGATGCAGGAAATGTCAGAATGAGCTGTGGGACACAGAGGTGGAGTGTTTAAAGGTGCATGAAAGCAAAGAAATAATAAGGCACGGAAGAGAGCTGACACATGTGACTAGCAGAGGAAAAATCTTGAGCGTTTGGAAATGCTAGAGCCAGAGGGAATTGTTACATTAGCATTATTTAAATATTCATAGGCCTTATGACTTAATTACAATGTTTTCTCATGGAATTTATAGGTGAGTGCATGTGGACACACAGAGATGCGAGTTACTGTTACAGATACTTTTATTCAACCAAGACCAAATGCAAAATAAAACAAGCTCAGTGGTGCAGGACAAGAGTGAAATTGCGTATAGCCACAAGATTCATGCTGAATCATTTTCTGATCTAGCCAGTTTGAAATGATTTTTAGATTTTGAGATGTCTGATTTATGGAGTCATACCAGTTGTGACGGCACATCAGAGATGAATACATTTATGATTCAGTAATATGACTCTTTTCAAAGGTCTCTGATGGTTGATTCAGTGTTTTGATTCTACCCAAAAGTCAATAACAGCTCATTCCTTAATGATCCATCTCACATGATTGTTAGTGAAAGTCTCTGAGAGTTGGTTCAATAATGTAATTCAGGTGAGGTGTGTGAATTTGATAGGTTAGTGATTGTACACAGAGATCTGTGAATGCTGACACACCATTCGTTAGGTCCCATTCTGCGGTCGTACACTCGAACCGATCCGTCTCCAAGACCTGCAGCTACCAGTGACCGCTGAGGATCACATGACAGGCTGGTCACACAGCTGTCTGCTCCTGTTGGGATGTCCTGCAACACAGACACAAAAGCTGAATGAGTTTTTGGAGGAATGCAGTTAAATATCATTTAAATACTAAAGCATTTCAATACCATACTAAGACATATTATTGGGAGATAAAAGTGACAACTGATATTAATATGCATTTTATGTAAAATTTAATTGATTTACAAGCTATCGGAATATTATTTTACTTTTTGGCCATATAAATATCAGCAAACAAATTGAATAGTTTCCCTCAGTTTGGGCCTCTGAATAAAACTGATTTTATAAATAGATTTACAATGGTCGCTTTGGTTAGACAATGGTTGCTCCAGTGCAGACACAGTGTAAAAGCTCAATAAACTGTATTTCGAAAAATAGATTTTTAGTACAAATTAGAGTATGTTGCGGTTCAATACTTCAAGATGTATCATAATATTATAATTGGATCACATCTGAAACTGCATCACAAGTGTGAGAGAGACACAACCTATGAGAATGGAACAGCAGGATCAGTTTCTATCGTTTCTAGTGTGGTTTGCTTCACATTTGTCCAGTATGGCTTCTCATAAAAGCAAGTCTGACTGCAGAGTGAAATGCCAGCTTTAGAGTTTCTGCTTTAGACAAATTGCTAAATTGAACTGAATGACTACTCACCAAAAACAATCACACAAGGTTCTACAGTATCAATCAATGGAAACGTTCACGTAGGAACTTTGAAAAGTTGTAATTTTAGGCAGAGAGGGAAAGCAGAGAGGCCAGAGAGACTAATAGGGAAGAACGTTTTATTTAACTATGAAGCAAGACAGTGGTGCACATACAGTATATGATGGCACTACAAATCTCATCTGATGATTTTAAGGTGAATGTGTGTGTATTTGTGTGTGTGTGCCTGTGCAACTCAGCCAGTACCTGCACTTTCATTTCCCTTTCTGTGTCCCAGATACGTATGACTCGAACATCACCTGACGTCATCAAGAGGCCAGTCTCCTGCTCCCAGTCCACCACCATACCTGCACCTTCAAAAGAGAGTACAGAAGGTTTACACATACACAATCAAATATACAACTCTCTGGGCTCTCCTGACATGTCTGTAAGTTATGAAAAAAGATAATACAGTCACACATTCACCTTTTGGTTTTCATTTCTTTCAGAACAAAAATGTTGGTAAATGCACCACTTTCTCAAAGATGCACACCTCTTAAAGTTTAAACCAAATAAAGAAAAGAAAGAAAGAAAGAAAGAAAGAAAGAACACACAAGTATTTTAATAAAAAAAATTAATCAATAAATCAAAGCCACATATGGGGCTGGATTAAAAAAAGATCAAGATCAGCAAATCTTAAACTGAACCTTTTAGCTTGCAAAAGCACTAACTCGCATCTTCAGAAGTGGTTAAGAGGTCTATGGTCCAGGGCCATTCTTATGACAGTAAGAACGATGTGAACAGAGATGGAGGAATTACAAAGATCACTTAAAAAAAAAACAATAAACCAGCAGACACATTCATACGACTGTCAATGTGTTAATTTCAGGATTAAGTGGCAATTTATTAATGTGGCGAGTTATTCATGCTGACACCAATCAAAGATAAGATGATTTCATTTATGATCCAGTAACAGGTGTCACGAATTCGGTCCATGGACTTCCGTTTATTCACCACCAGAGGTCACCCTTTCCATTACATTGACTCTCGCACTACACAAACATTCTCTTTGAGAGACTCAGCTGTCTGATTCTCCTTTGTAGACTAGATGTCATTGCAAATAACAAAACGATTTCATTAGTGTGCGGATAATATAGATTATAGACAGCAACTGTAGATTAAATGAATAAAATATAGATAAAATGTAGAATAAATGAATAAAATAACAAAAACAAGTGGTTGTCAAGTGGTTCTTAACTGGTTTACTTCAAGATCCAAATTTAACAATGAACATCAAAAGGCAACCTAACAGACTTTATTGTAAAAAAAATCGGTCATTGCAAACTATGTTTTTGGTTGTTTCTTGTATTTAATGCTGTGTGAGTCATATTTTCTCTTGTGTTTACCTATGGTTTTCAAGGATAAGGACTTGTGTATGTAAACATACACCCAAACACCACAGCCTTACATGCTTGTTGAACATTTAATGTCAAATGTGCATTAACAAGGAGCTGATTTTCCTTTTGCTGCTATAATAGCTTCCACTTTTCTGAAAGGCATTCCATTAGAACACGGCTGTTGTGATGTTCTTGCATTTAGACACAAGAGCAGATTATTCAGCACCAGACATTGATTTTGGTATTGCAATTCAACCCAGAATGTTCAGTGGGGTTCAGGTCTTTGTGCAGGCCCGTTAAGTGCCTCCACACTAGAGTTTTCTCTATGGACCTTGCTTGTACATTAAGGCACTGTCATTTAAATGTCTTTAGAATGTCACTGTATGAAGTAGCATGAGTAGATTTGTTTTCACTGGAATAGCCAAACCTGCTAATTACAAGCAGGTGTCCACATATAAAGTTTATAGGTGCGTCCCAAATTGCATACTTATTAGGGATGCACCGAAACCGATACTGGTATCGGTATCGGGCCCGATACTGATCTCCTGTACTCGTACTCGTACTCGTTAAAATGCCCCGATACCACACAGCATGTGATAAGTGCCATATTCAGACAAAGAAACACCGACAACAGACAGCAGAATGGAGTTATTAGAGATTAAAGATGTCTACGAAGTATATGTATGCAATGAATATAAAACATTCAGTATTAATGCCTGTATAGCTGATGTGAGCGAGCTGATCACGCTGAGTGGATGGAAAAAGTGGTATCGGTGCATCCCTAGTACTTATGCACTATTCTATGACCCGGATGAAGTGTGGAATGTTGGACATTTCATGCACTCAATTTTGTCGCAAAGGGGGAGGGGCTATCAGACTCCGATTATGAATGACAAAATAACCTTATGAAATTCATACACTACATGGTTGAGTACATAGTGCATAAGTACATAGTGTATAAATGCATAGTGTGTCATTTGGGACGCAGTGTGTCTATGAAGGCTTGAGATTTGAACAGCTCATTTTCTGCACAAATGCACTCATATTGGTGAGAGACTCAGGTTGGGTTCTGTCTTAAAATTTGACAGCACTGGTCAGGTCACAGGGCTTCCAGCTTCAGCTTATTGCCTGAGTAGACCTCTAGATTAAACTGACCAAAACCAACTTCCAATTTACTGCAAAGCTTCTGCTTTCACGCTATCGGCAAGAGGGGTACTGACTGATCTTGAGCCCTGGTTCAGTTCTGACTGACTGGCTGTCATTCTCTGATTCTATTCAATCATTACAGAAAAGAACAACCTTATATGATTGTCCCAAACACACAGCCAAAAGTTATGTGGATCAAGACATGCTGGAAGTGTAGCACTGCTGCCCTACTTTCTGCTGTCTATCAAACATCCAATTTTAGGATTGGAAATCCTATACATAGATAAATACATAGATATTCTTATCAATACAAACATACATATTTTCTTCTTAAAGTAGCACAATATACACCTGTGTGAACACCCACAAATTCTGATTCAAGAAAGATTAACACACACACTGTGATGTTGCTCAGGGAATATTACAAAAAGCAAACGTTTATACAACATTTTCACTACCTTTCTTCAGATGTTTGTTATAATAAACAAGAGCAAAAAGCTCACACAAAATTCACAAATTTCAACAAAAATGCTATGTTCATCATTGATAAATTCCTACAGTTTCTATATCTCCTGTGTGTTTGTAAATTTGAGCTAATTTAATTTTGCTTTCATCAACTAAATTGAGCACCAGACTAAAATTAGTTTCTCTACTAAAATGAGCTCTGTACTAAAGCTACTTTTACTTACTTTCTACAGAATTGTGCCTATTTTTTCACCAAAAATAGTGCTTAAAATGAAGAAGGAAAAAAATTCAATACTGGTAAGCTTTGACTTCCACCAATCAGAATTGAAATATGAATTAAAAGAGCCAATCGGATGAATGCAGAGAAAAATGTTAGGCTATAATTGGGAATGGGAAAACATTAGATGCTCAGTGTCACATGTGCAAACACCAAATAGCGGTGAAGGAAAAGAAGAGAGAGAAGCACTCACCTCCCTGCTTACTTCTGTCAAGATAGATTGAGACCCGTCGGGTCAAACCTGTGAAAGGAGAAGAGGAAGAGAAGGGAAGAGCACAGGAAGGAGATCAGGAGGGCCGGTCAGTTTATCAGCCAGAAGACACCACCATGTTAGCACACATGTAAACACACACCAGAATGTGATCTGTAGCCCTGTCCCAAATAGGGCACTTCATGCACACTTGTGGTCTTGCAATAGCTTTTATACAAATGTCAGAAAAGTCCACAAGATGGTAGGGTGTTTCATCTTTCAATTTAGGTTTCAGAAGGGGGCTCGAGAATGCCTCCATAGTGGTTACCATGCACTCTCAATTCACACTTGGCCTATCAACACTTTATATGTGGCATTACATGATTAAAGTATGGCACAAGGTTTCAGGGTAGCATTTGGGACTGGGCCTATCAGACTCAGACAAACACACACTTTTACATGGAAACGGGCTCTCTCTCTCTCTCTCTCTCTCTCTCTGTCTCTCTCTCACACACACACACACACACACACACACACACGCACACACACACACACACAGATATGATCCACACTCATTTTCCACCTGAATTGAATTCCCCCCATATCTTATCTACATCCACACATACACACACTGCAGGAAAGTGAGGGAGAACAAGGCTGTGGTTTCTCAGCATGACATTTGCCAAGTAAATCAGGTTTTCTCACAGGGAGCCGAATAGCAAGGCTGAAATCAGTTCCCAGAGCCAAAACTTTGCTCATCCATCTTAAAGTAGCACAGATGTGCAGGAGTTCTTTAGGAAAGCCAGAAGCTCAAGAATCTTCTTGCGTTCGGATGTACGTGACTGAGATCTTCTCCTGCCATTAAGGTTTTTATTGTGAAAGAGTCATTCATTGGGTTATTATCCCAGGTATTTCTTTTTATTATTATTATTATTATTTGGTTATGATCTGGATTAATTTCATTTGGGAAATAAAGATTCTCAAGATGAGAATCTGTGAGTGTATATATATCTTTTTACTTTACTACGTTTTATTTCATAAAACATATCGTAACTCCTTATAATATATCACGTGCTCCGACACGCAGAAGCGGTGTCTGATTCAAGAACGAACTGATTCTTTTCAATTAACCTTTTAAATTGGTTCGCAAATCGCACCAAACAATTCATTAACGAATTAGAATGATCCGATTGCAGCTGTTCTCGAGTCGACAACTCACTGATTCATTTGGTTATGATCTGGATTAATTTCATTTGGGAAATAAAGATTCTCAAGATGAGAATCTGTGAGTGTATATATATATATATATATATATATATATATACACACATATATATATATATACTACATATCTTTAGCCTTGACATCAAGTATCTACATATATGTATCTAAGGATCTACACATGATAAAAAAATGGCATGATATGTATCATTTATATACCATATAACATGTCACCCGTCCCCTCTGTGGGACGCCTAAATTTACTTCACTATATTACAATTAAATCCTAATCTAATCATGACAAACTTTATATCGTTTGGAAAGGTCTAAGACTCCTAAATAGATATTTTACCACAGTTTTTTGTTAAAAATTATATAGGAAAAGTAATAGATTAATTTATGACAAGAGTGCAGCTCAAAAATCTACATTATAACAGGAGTTCTGACCTTTGTCACAAAAAGTCTTCTTCGTTGCCTTTTTCTCTATCACACTTTAGAAATAATCAGAAATTATATATCAATTGAAAAAACTTAAAATCTCAAAATTCATCCTTTAAAAAACAATTTTAAAATCAGACATTGCATTACCATGAAAATGGTACATCAAAATCATGTTACAAAATGTTTTCATTCATGAATTATAAAAAATGTAAGTTTGGATAGTGCACTTTCCACTATGTTCAAAAATGTGAGTGACAGTTAAGGGGTTAAGCCCACTGAAATGTTTGAATGCAGAGACATCAACATCTGTGTCTCTATGTTTTAGGACAAAAAAACTTTAATATATAAAAAACTATATAAAAAATATTAAAAACTTAATATAAATTTTTTTTATATTGTTTGGATTAACTAGCCGAGTAGACAGATATGAATGTTTATTCATAACCATACTGAAAATAAGTAAATATTGTTAGCTGATGCTAACTGTCTAGCTAACAAGCTTGCATGTGCTAAGTTGAGGTAATTTTTAGATATAAACTCCAAATATTTTTATTCAACCACTTCAGAACATGGTAACTACAGTAATTATCAAAGTGGGAAGTGATGCCCTCTGGGGGCATTTGGACAGGGGTGTTTTTACACCACAGACAAGGTTTGAGAAGAAAAAAATAATTATGAAAATATAATTATATTATAACAATACTAATCTTATATACAGGCACTGGACTAAAAATACATTCATCAATCATCGCTCCCAAAATGAATTCAACGGGTCATCTTGTTTGCTATACATTAATTACAACAATAAAATAAAATTTCATCATGAACAAGAACATGAACAACATCGCATTAGACCACAGAAATTCCAAAATGACATTTCCCTTACATTCAACTTCCAAAAGTGCATTCATCTTTGCCATGTTACATTCATTTAGTTGACTAGTGCTATATGCTGTATTAACAAACACATAAATTGCATTAATAAAAACAGTAACACTGACAAGCTACGCAATATCGCGTTCATAATCGAATGCAATTCACCTAATGAACGCGATATTGCGTAGCTTGTCTGTGATCTGCGGCTCTGTGTATTAAATGCCACTCCATCTGAAAGCACGTGATGGAGATTAACCGGTACTATTAATCACAGAATCGGCTTTACTGACAAGATGCGCATGACAATCACATGCGATTTATCGTGCAGCCCTAAGTGTGTTTGTTGATCACAAAGTACAAAGTAGATGAGGAAAACTAGTATGCTGGGTGTATTCAAATGCGCTTTTATTATGGTCTAGAGTGCGTGGAATGGTACGCTGTGATTGGTTGTTACCGTTTACAGTGCGTGGAATGGTGCGCTGTGATTGGTTGAGCGGATATATTGCATTCTGCAGAGAAGGGAGACTGGCGTTTGTCGCGGTTTGGAAAGAAAGGTAGAAAACATGACAGAATAACTCGATATAGCATTTTGCGTGAAATAAAAAAATTGACTTTTCAATACTGACCAGATACAATACTGATTTTGGCGGAAACTCAACTTTTTTAAAAATGGCGTTTATCGCGTTTTGGAACCAAACTCTTCAAATGTTCTTCCTAACTTCAGGCCTTATTCTCATGTAATATATAACTGTGATGTAAAAAACAGATGTAATACGGATAAACAAATGATAAAGCTTGGCTTATTGAATATCAGGTCCCTTTCTACGAAAGCACTTTTTGTAAATGATATGATCATTGATCATAACCTAGATGTGCTCTGTTTGACAGAATGGCTAAACCCTCATGATTACATTATTTTAAATGAGTCTACCCCCCAAGATTACTGTTATAAACATGAGCCACGTGCCCACGTCCAAAACGTAAAGGGGGAGGTGTTGCTTCAATTTATAACAATGTTTTCAGTATTTCTCAGAGGGCGGGCTTCAAGTATAAC
>NW_015554098.1:422734-423701 GCF_001515605.1 Sinocyclocheilus anshuiensis
TACTGGCTACTGTATACAGGCCACCAGGGCACCACACAGACTTTATTAAAGAATTTGCCGATTTTATATCCGAGTTAGTACTGGCGGCAGATAAAGTTTTTATTGTTGGTGATTTTAATATCAATGTTGATAATGAAAAAGATGCATTGGGATTAGCATTCATAGACATTCTGAACTCTATTGGGGTTAGACAACACGTCTCAGGACCTACTCACTGTCAAAATCATACTCTAGATTTAATAATGTCACATGGAATTGCGGCTGATGGTGTTGAAATTATGCAGCCAAGCGATGATATCTCAGATCATTATTTAGTCTTGTGCAAACTTCATATAGCTAAAACTGTAAATTATACTCCTTGTTACAAGTATGGTAGAACCATCACTTCACAAAAGACTGCTTTATCTCAATTCCTTAGCATATCCAATACCTCAGAACAACTTGATGATGTAACAGAAACTATAGACTCTCTCTTTCTAGCATTTTAGATACGGTTGCTCTTTTACGCTTAAGGAAGATTAAGGAAAACAGTCTGACACCGTGAAGAGAGTAGAATGGAGCGCAGCTGGAGGAAAACAAAACTAGAGGTATTTCGTATTGCTTGGCGGGAAAGGGGAAAGTACTACAGAAAAGCATTAAAAACCGCTAGATCTGATTACTTTTTGTCTCTTTTAGAAGAAAACAAACATAACCCAAGGTATTTATTCAATACAGTGGCTAAATAAAATTAAAAAAAAGCATCAACAGGTGTTGACATTTCCCAACAGCACAGTAGTAATGACTTTATGAACTACTTTACTTCCAAGATCGATACTAATAGAGATAAAATTGTAACCATGCAGCCCTCAACTACAGTATCGCATCAGATCAGTGCACTATAGATCCCCTGAGGAACAATTCCACTCATTCTCTACTATAGGAGAGGAAGAATTGTATAAACTTGTTAAATCATCTAAACCAACAACAT
>NW_015554098.1:426036-426231 GCF_001515605.1 Sinocyclocheilus anshuiensis
ACCCTTGGGAGATATCATCAGGAAACACGGTGTTAGCTTTCACTGTTATGCTGATGATACTCAGCTCTATATTTATATCTATATATATATATCTATATATTCGCGGCCCGGCGAAACAAACCAATTTGAAAAACTAGCGGAATGCATAGTCGATATTAAAAACTGGATGACGAGTAATTTCTTACTGCTAAATTC
>NW_015554098.1:428443-428805 GCF_001515605.1 Sinocyclocheilus anshuiensis
GTATTAAACATCGTATAGATTTTAAAATCTTGCTTATTACTTATAAAGCCCTGAATGGTTTAGCACCTCAGTATCTGAACGAGCTCTTGTTACATTTTAGTCCTCCACGTCCGCTGCGTTCTCAAAACTCTAGTAATTTGATAATACCTAGAATATCTAAATCAACTGCAGGCGGAAGATCCTTTTCCTATTTAGCGCCCAAACTCTGGAATAACCTACCTAACATTGTTCGGGAGGCAGACACTCTTGCAGTTTAAATCTAGATTAAAGACCCATCTCTTTAAGCTGGCTTACACATAACACACTAATACGCTTCTAATATTCAAATCCGTTAAAGGATTTTTAGGCTGCATTAATTAGGT
>NW_015554098.1:429442-431771 GCF_001515605.1 Sinocyclocheilus anshuiensis
TATATATATATATACCTATATAGTGTCTTTCAAGCTCCAAAAACAAAACACAAAAGTAGTTCCTACACCATAAAACAACTTGTGTGCTATAATCCAAGTACACTAAAAAAAAAAGTGGTTCCCAACCATGTTTCTGGAGTCAACATTTTGAATGTCTCCTTTGTATGACATCCATTTCAGGGTCTTGGAGTCTCTACTAATGAGCTGATGTGTTGAATTAGATGTGACTGATTAAGGAGACATGCAAAATGTGAAGTGATGGGGTGACTCCAAGAACATAGTAGGGAGCCATTGTACTAAAGTATGCTAAGGAACAGCTTTAGCCCTATTCGGACTGTAATTGTCTCTTGTGGGCATCTCTAAAAATAAACTTTGTAAACTAAACACAAAAATAATGATTGAACAGCATGGAGTACAGGTGAGGTGAACTATTCCAAAAAATATGTCTCAAAGTTGAGGCTGACTGCCAGTTATTAACATGTTATATAAATTATATGCATACCCCAAAATAGTAAAAGTTCCAGTTAGGATAAGAAATACTACACAAATGTTGTCCAACACAAACAATTGTGAAATAAACACAACTGCCAATTTGTCTTATATAACAGCAAACTAAAGAATTTTGAAAGAGACCCACAAAACTACAACTAATATAATGACCAACATTCTGCTTTCATACCAGAGCACCCATGGGCAGAGAGTAAACGGGGGAAAAGAAACTCAGATGACAGAAGAAGCGCAGTATTTGCACAGAGAGTGTATAAGTGTGAAAGCAAACCTCGTGTAGTGGGCAGCATGTCGGACAGCCCCTGCCACGCTGTGACCATCTCGGGATTCCTCTGGTCAGCAAAGTTCTTCCAAATTCGCAAAGCTCCATCATCTGCACAAAAAGTGGCATGGAGCAAGTCAGCACAGAAAGCGACAAACATGAGAACCGATCAAAGTGTGCTTCAACATGAATAGTAGGTGAACTGACCAGTGGCAGTGAGGAGGAGAGAGCAGTCATGCCCATTAAGGTACTCCATAGCTGTAATGCGTGTGTATCGTGGGTTCCCATTGTAGAAATAATCCAACCTCTCTCCTTTCTCCCAGTCCCAAAAACTGTTCAACACATACACAGAACACAGTTGTAATAGTTCACAATGCCTCTCTATGCACATCTAGCTAGATTGATAGTTTGAGTTCAGGAAGAATATTAGCATAACTGACAAGTAGGGTTGCAAAAAAGTGGAAAACTTTCCAGGATTTTTTGGAACCTTCTAGGGATTTTTGGAAAGTTTCCGGAAATTTCCAAGAAATGTTCCACCCCTTTGCAACCCTACTGACAAGTATAACTAACATGCCAAATACATGTCACTAATGAACAGATAACGTTACAAAATACAGGCATGTGATCAGCTAGAGACAAAAAAAGAAGTAAAACCTCACCACGCCACAAGTCACGCCCCCAGCACTTATTATTAAAAAAATATATTTTAGCACATTAAAAGATATATCTTATATTGTAATACATACTATCGTCCTTCAAAAAATAAAAAGCAGCATTTAATAATCATGATAACAATATAATATAATATATTATAATAAAGTACAATAATGTATTATACAGTAAAGTATATAGAATTTTTATAAGTACCTGCCAAAATGTTGGAAACATTACAATTATTAATGATTTTAAAATAAATATCTTCTGCTCATCCAGGCTGAATTTATTTGATCAAAATAAAGTACAAAAACAAACAAAACAGCAATATTGTGAAATATTATATATATATATATAAAAAAAAAAGGTTTTCAATTTTAATATATTATAAAATGTAATGTTATTCCTGTGATGCAAAGCAGAATTTTCTTCATCATTAGGCTACTCCAGTTTTCAGTGTCACATGATCTTTTAGAAATTATTACAATTTATTTGACTCTCAAGAAACATTTCTGATTATTATCAATGTTGAAAACAATTTTGCTGCTTCATATTTTGTGTGGAAATGGTGATGCACTTTATTTTTCAGGATTTTTTGATAAATATAAAGTGTAATGAACAGCATTTATTTGCATTTATCAAATATAGCCTATTAATTAAATTTGTTAATGCATTTATTAAATAGAAATCATTTTAAATGTCTTCACTCATTTTTATCACTTTCATGCATGATGAATAAAATTATTAATTGCTCTCTCTTTAAAAAAAAATACTTATACAAATGTTTGTGTCATCATTGTTTCCACAAAAATATTAAGCAGCAAAACTGTTTTTAACATTGATAATAATGAGAAATGTTTCTTGAGCAGCAAATCAGCATATTAGAATGATTTCTGAAGGATTATG
>NW_015554098.1:432331-449753 GCF_001515605.1 Sinocyclocheilus anshuiensis
CATTAGGCTACTCCAGTTTTCAGTGTCACATGATCTTTTAGAAATTATTACAATTTATTTGACTCTCAAGAAACATTTCTGATTATTATCAATGTTGAAAACAATTTTGCTGCTTCATATTTTGAGCGGAAATGGTGATACACTTTATTTTTCAGGATTTTTTGATAAATATAAAGTGTAATGAACAGCATTTATTTGCATTTATCAAATATAGCCTATTAATTAAATTTGTTAATGCATTTATTAAATAGAAATCATTTTAAATGTCTTCACTCATTTTTATCACTTTCATGCATGATGAATAAAATTATTAATTGCTCTCTCTTTAAAAAAAAATACTTATACAAATGTTTGTGTCATCATTGTTTCCACAAAAATATTAAGCAGCAAAACTGTTTTTAACATTGATAATAATGAGAAATGTTTCTTGAGCAGCAAATCAGCATATTAGAATGATTTCTGAAGGATTATGCGACACTGAAACTTCTTGTAAACAAAAGCAGATTTAGAAACGTTTCTAATGACGAATGTTGCGTTCCCAAATGCAAATTAAAGCGGCTCAAACCAAGCGCAGCTAGCACTAATCGTGAATCGAAACTAAAAACAGTACTCTAACAGCAGACATGTTGCGCGTTAGACTACAGCCTATTATATAATTACATCACAACCGTTGCAAATTTTATGACAGCTTTTATGAGTAACACGTTTCAGCGCTGATTCTACACGCGTTTGGCGCTTTGAATCATTTGAACGCTTTTAACTGTCCTGCAGATGGCGCCGCGAGCTCGTGCAGGGCTCTCAGGACCATTCCGTCCATGATGTTTTCGCAGTTTATTTAATAGCTTAAGGCCATTTGCGCAAATTCAATCATCATCTAGTAACCAACCCCACCCCCACAAAAAAATAAAAAAATAAAAATAAAATAAAATTAAAAACGGATCTACGCGAATCACATGGGTCGTCCCTCAGAGGTTGGAAAATAAGGAAATCCGAAAAATCACATATCTGAAAATATATGTTACAATATAGGTTACACATATGAGCAATATGGCTGGCCAATATTGCTAACTTTTGTTAAAAAATAATCAGGGCATGATTTATATCTATATCTAATAATATAATAATCAGGGCATGATTTATGAGTTATATTTAGTCATTTTTATTTATTTGCAACAATGTACCAATACATGGTAACAAACGGCAATATTTACCTCTTATATTTTCAATTTTAAGCATGTACAACACAACAGAGATGGCCTGAACATTTCTGAGTGATGACAAAAAAAATAAAAATTCTCCGAATCAGTGTTTTGAACTGAATTTGATAAGGGGAAAAAATGGATTCACATACTTTAAAACTCCATGAGCATTTTTATAAATGAGGTTTAAAACGGACAGTATTAAAATATCTGTCTTGGCACACTCATATTCTCAAGTTGTAACAGAGAAGAGGGGGCAAAGATAGCCTAAATATGGCATCCCATGGTCATTAGGAGATTTATAACAAACCACATTCTACAGTGTTTCCCATAGAATTTTGTGAGACTATGGGGGACTGATCTTGGTTACTTTAAGTATATTATTTTACTTCATACTACAGTAGTAAAATGACAATGCTGTCTTCATTTCTTTTTCTTCACTTAAAAGAGTTAAACCCTCAAGCTTTTAATTTGGCAGAAAACAACAGGTTTACAAAAACATGCTACAAAAATCTAGTGATATACAGGAATAAAAATACAAACAGAAATGGTGGAATGTGAAAATAAAGCATAACTGTTGTGACAAAAAACAACATTAGAGATTTTTTAAGTTATTATGAGAAAAGGAAACTATATTGTTCTACGTGCAGTACTGTGAAAAGTGGTATCCAAAATCCAAATGTTATTATGGTCTTATGCTTGCTTATGCATGCTTCTCTTTCAAAGAGTTTTGGTTGTAGATGAATGTGGTTGTGTATGTTATTGTCACTCACCAGATTGAGTCTTTATCAGCTACAGCGATGCAGGGGTTAAATGGATGAAACTTCACCACTGATGGAACACCTGGGTTTCTGTTAATGAAGATCTGATCATCTAACCGTGTCACTCCTAAAACCACAAGAGGGATAGATCAGTTAAGAACAGGTTTAATTAGTGAAATTTTGAGCTTTACTAATGACCACAGCAGTCTTTTGGTTTACAAGTTTTTGAGGAAAATGAATAAGGGTGACACTACTGAACTTCAGTGTGAGAATTGCAGATCAGAGAAAAAATATGCATGAAGGGAACTCAGAGGGAATTCAGGATTTGATTCAGTTCCTCCAGCTAGACTGAATGAGGGCAGCCCCACTCTCGACTTCAGAGAGGAGGATGGCGGAGAGAGTGATGAAAGGAGAAAGACACACGAGAGTGAGCAGGATCCTCTGCTCTGACGCAATCAGTCCTGCGCACTTGCGTGTATGCGTGCCGGCACTGACGTAAGCATGTTAGCCATTCCGTCTGAGACTCCACTGACTTCAGACAGGGAGCCAAGCACATTGCTTTCTTTTAAGCTTGGGGCTTTTACACACAAAAACTACAGCATATAACTGGCTCACCCAGTTCCACTTGTGAAATCCACATTACATTTATATTATTTTATCATTAAATTATTATTGTGAAATCCACATTATATAAAAAAGATCTAATGTACAGAGATTAAAAGCATTCCTGATAAAGGTTTACTGCAGACCAGGGGTGTCGCTAGACCCTTTTTGCTGGGTCACAAGCCCCAGTGAAATAACACTGTCCCCCAAAAAATATTACTAAAAATAAATATTGATTAAATGACAGCCCTTTAAACATACTAAGTTATATCGCAAGTTCTATTTTTAGATGCTATATCCACTGAAATATAAAAAATAAATAAATAAATAAATTGGGGACACTTTTTTGATTTTTTGGGGTGGTCTGTGGCCCAGTATTGATGAAAGGCTAGAAACATTCCTGCTGTAGACTTGAGTGAAATGATATTAGCATCTGCAACTTTTGCTAAATATATGTATATGTTATGAGCATATATGACTAGAACTGGCTAAATTGAGACAGCAATTTCATGCAGTTTGACAGTTGGAAACCAGTACCTCTTTGAGTGATGCATTGGCTTTGTCTGCGTACTCGTGCGTTGCGTAAGAATCTCCACTCTCTCTCCTTACGAACCTGACTCTCCAAATCATGCTCCTCTGGAATCTGAAAGAGAAGAAATAATTAAATTTTAAATGATGTAGCACAGACAGAGTCAACCTGTTTAAAGGGGTCATCTGACGTTGCTAAAAAGAACACTGTAACTGATTTTTGTAATTTGAACAGTATTATACTGTAATATGTACAGTAAGATACTGTAAAATGTGTATACAGTATTTTACTGTAAACCGCAAAGGATTATGGGAAAATATACGGTCACTACTGTATTTCCTCACTACTGTAAATCAATTTACAGTAGTGAGCTTGCCCACGAAAAACTGACCAATGGCAAGGGAGTTCCCTTTCATGGGAACTTCGAACTGCGTCCTCTAGGGGTCACTATGGGGGAACGCCTCGTCGTGACCCGTGTCTGAAGCATACATTGAAAAAACACCAACTCGTTGGCCGGCGACAACCATGACGTCACTACCGGTGCGACTATAGTATAAATAGGCGCCGGGAGCTACACATCATTCTCTTCTTCGTCTTCATTGACTGTTTTGTTTGAACAATCATAAAATTGCCATTAGGAAAAAATGATAGATTACAAATGATTGATTATTGTCCAGCTGTGTATTTGATTTCTTATAGCAAATTCAAAGTAAGAGATAAGAAAATAATTCCTTGCAAAAAATATATATATATATAATAATAATACATAGACAAAGTCTTATTTTGTAATCGACTCAAGAGGGAACTATAATAATTATTCTGTAATTATATAATAACCATCAAAGTTATTATTAGAAATTCCATTTTTTAAAATGTGGACTCATCTGAATACAGCACACATTTTCACTTAGTCTTTTTGACTATCTGAGATGAGCTCTGGCCCAGAGAACCCTGGTGGCATCACTGCATAGAATTGATGTATAGCTTTCTCCTAAAGTAACAGTGTTACAAGTTGCATTTCTTGATGCAGCAGCAGGCTGTGTTAAGTAGGGTTGGGTACTGTTCACATTTTAACCGGTATGGTACCAGTATCGGTACCTGAATTTCGGTGCCGGTACCCAACGGTACCTTTTCCGGTACTTTACTCTCTGTGTAATTACAAAACACAGTATGTTTGATCAAGGTTGGAGCTAGGAAAAATTTAAATAGCATCATATGACCCCTTTAAAACCATAAAAATTCAAATGCACACATGCACCTGGGTTTGACAGTTGTGAGAACAGAAACTCCAGAGTCTGTAATTGTGTAAAGTCAAATTATCTAGATAAAGTTCTTTAAACAATACAGATTGTTTCAAAGCAACTTCACAGTAATAAAGTGGAAAATAACAGAATCAAGGATATTATAAAATTTCAAGAAATACGATAATAAAGGCTAACAGTTTTTTCTCTCTAAAAAATCATCTAAACTGTAGTCTCTCACTCTCTCTATACTTTCACATGTCTGTTAAATTTCTAAAAAGTGTGACTGATGTTCTTTCTTCCTCTCCCCAAACTCTGCCTCTCCATTTGTAAGAATGAGAAAACCGCAAAACAAGATAAATAAAGTATTCAATTCATGCACAAATAGAGCTGAAGCCCTGAGAGAGAGAATCACAGCCCCAGCTAATTAGCCCTGATCGATCCAGTCTTCCAGATAGGAGCTCCAGGGAAGAGCAGATCCAATGCTGCAAGCCTAAGTCCAAGCTGCTCAAGCAGGGTAAGAAATCACACCTGTCTCTCTTCCTGTAGCTCTGGGGTGCCATATCAATCTCTTAACGAGAATCAATAATTTATTTTTCCATGGAAATGAAGTAGTGAGCTTGTACATGTGATTACTTGCTCAGCTGGGACTGTGAATATGTCAGAGTTAATGGTCTCCTCTAGAGCCGGTATTATTCCATCGCATGCAAACACTCACACATAGTCAAGTCACCAGCAATATGCACTTATCACACCCATCACTCTAATAGACTGAAATAGAGCTCTTCTCTCAAGATGGATTTTTCAGGTTGCACTCAAAGTGCTCTTATCTTTGTATTCCATTATGTACATTTCAAACTTATGTCCAGACTGCTCTCTGTTTAGTACACTTTCTGAATTACTGCACATATGAGTTGTATATGCTGTTCCTTTTTTATCAGGGAACCCCAAGAACACTTGCTTTGTTATGAACTGTTGTAAGTAGAGGTTGAACAATATGGATTTTTTTAATGACCGATCCATTATGACATTTAGAGAGCAGGGTGGATGATACCGAATATAATACAAATAGATAAATCTGTAATATAATATAATGACATACAAAACTGATTAAATTAAATAAAAAACATTTACACAATATTTAATAGAATATAACAAAAAAGTGACCTTTTTTCGGTACTTTACTCTCTGTGTAATTACAAAACACAGTATGTTTGATCAAGGTTGGAGCTAAACTCTGGAAGTAGATATCGACAAAACGTTTTCAAATGTCATAATGTTTTCAAGCAGAGAGCAAGATTTTGCGTGTTCGGCACGCATGCTGCTGAGTGAGACTATGTTATGCAGATGCAAAATGTGAAGCTGTAATCTTATTCGCAGTCTAACTTTTTATAAATATTTGTACAATATATATTCAGCATATTTAACTTAACCCGTTTAGTATCTTTATTATTTAATGCATAACGATTTATTAAAACACATTTATGAGTCATTAAAACAAGCTTATGACTGCGACAATTTAATATTGATCAACAACATCAACGAATTGGAGCAGCATCGGCCTGTTATTAGATCATTTTAAAACGTCAAATAGCCTTCAATTTGCAGGTTATAACTGCATCTATTTTATTTATTAATTATTTTATTTATTTTAATGCGGATCCCACACTCTAGCGTTAACCTAATATAAATGTGCTCTAGTCTATTATTCCTATTCAAATGTTCGTGCGGAAAAGAATGAATGCTCAAGCATGACAGGGAGGAGCCTGCGCGATCACTTGTATTTTTTTCTTGATAATGAAACAACTTAAAATTGGAGTGCCTTACATAGGCTACATGAGAAATATATCTAAAGAAAGCTTGTCTACTTTCAAACGAACCAATTCAAAATGAAATCAAATAGACTAGGCCTACTCCCTGATTATGTAATCTGTGAATGCATTTCTCTCTAAAGGCGCGTCCACTGGAGATTTCATGAATTTCATCTTTGCAGCCGACAAGGACTCAGAAAACATTATTTTATTCATAAATAATTAAAATGTCTCCTTTATTCATAATCATTAGGCTACTTTTGCCTGTGCTTTGTGGCAAACTTTATGCGTGTACTTGAGTGCGGAATTATGGAGTATTATGTTAATATAATATAAACGTGCGATTAGTAATGGCTTAAATGAACGACTACTAACTGGAAAAACCTTTAGTGGGGGGCAGCCCTATTAAAATACCCTCTATCTCTGCTAAAGTTTTTAAAGCATTTTATACGCATTTCCTAGTCGTATAAATTCGTATATATTTGTTCAAAAGGCCTATCATATATTTAGAATATTTTACTTAACCTGTTTTGCATCTCAGTTATTTAATGCATAAGCAAGTTATTAAAAATTTTTTCAGCGGCATCCGTTTAATCTTGATCAACAATATGATCAACGAATTGGAGCGGCGTTGGTCAGTTAGATCATTTTAAAACATCAAATAGCCTTCAAATTATAGGTTATAACTGCATCTGTCTCGGATGTAGACTGGTGAGGATTTATTTGAATGTGGATTACAAACTCTAGCATTAACCTATAGGCTATAAATGTGCTATATTTTTGGCCCGTGTTCAAATGTTTGTGCAGAATATTAATGCGCATGCATTAAAAAGGGAGGCGCCCGCGCGATCACTTGCATTTTTTTTCCTAATAATGAAACAACTTAAAATCAATTCGAAACTGATTTTATTTATGTAAATTCATAATAACAACAAAACTGTTGTGCTTTTGTAAAATAACCAAAACAAACAGGATGGCTTCTGCCATCTCTCTCTCTTTCTGTGAACTGGAGCGCGTCTCCAAAAAGAACCAAAACTCAGAATGTGTCTCTCACATAGAGAAATATATCTATATAAATGTTGAAATGTCTACTTTTAAATGAACCAATTAAAAACAAAATTAAACACTCCCTGATTATGTATGAAGGTTGCATTTCTCTCTAAAGGCGCGTCCAGTAGGCTATAGAGATGAGAGTCAGAACCGTGAATTTCATCTTGCAGCCGAGAAGAAAACATTAGTTTATTAATAAATAATTAAAATGTCTCCTTTTTCTATACATTAATAATCATTAGGCTACTTTTGCCTGTGCTTTGTGGCAAACTTTATACTTGTGCTTGAGCGCAGAATATTGATGCTCATTATGGATTAGTAGGCCTATTGATTTAATATAAATGCGCGATTAGTTGAATAGCCTAATGGCTTAGACGAACGACTTGAGTCTAGAAAAATCTTTAGTGGGGGGCAGCCCTATTAAATACCCACTAGACGTCTCTGTTAAAATTTTAAAGCATTTTTATAGCCGTTTTCATAGTCGGATAAATTCCGCTTTCAGAACGGTCACGTCCGTAATGGAGAGATGTCACGTGCGTAACATTGATTTTTCCTGTGAAACACAAAAACGAAAATTTAAACAAAATTGATATTGTTTGCTTTGTAAATACCCAACCCTTCTCCATTCGGTAGATATTTGTTGCTTCTGGTTTGTGCACTGTAAACAAAATAGCCTATGTTGTCTCCCAGAAACTCGTCCATGCCTCTTTATTTGTTGTCACGTCCATAACGCATGTGTTTTTCCCTTATTTAAAATATAACACAAACATGTTTATAGATTGATACTTTTCGGATGTCTGGACTCTATTTTAAGCGGTTTAGAAAAACATAAAGAGATGGTTCAATATATTGGTAATAAATATAATTTATACCTATTTCAGGTTTTGACTGCAAATGTCACATCCGTAACGGTGGAATTTTATTTCAGTGAAAAAATAAGTCCAAAAGTCTCAATTTCAACATTTTGAACAATAGGGCCCTACAAACTTTTTCTTCCTTTTTTCCCCAGAAATTCTTTTTTTTATTTTTTCTGAAAATCAAATGAAGGCATTAAACATTAATTTGAAATCAAAATAAAATTAAACACTTATTTTTTGGCAAACAAGCTGAGGTTTACTATTGAAATTAATACAAGAAAGAAAAAATTGTGTGAATAATAGGCTATTCCTTTAAAACATTTTTAATAGGCTAATCATTGTATTATTTTTTCTACAATTAAGTGATTAATCTGGTTGTAATATTTATTTTTATCATTTAATTGTTTTATTTAAATGTTATAGAAAATGGAATATTTAAAGATGTACATTATACTGTACAAAAGTAATATAAGGGTAATATATTTCTGTTACATGTTAAACCGTACTTTTATTTTGACAGGTTGCCATGAAGTTTCTGTGTGTATACAGTATAGGGTTGTTCGATTCCGGAATGTTTGGAATCGAGTCTGATTCCGATTCCTGGTTCAGGAATCGATTCCTCACTGTTGTTTTCGATTCTTCTTTATTTAGATTGAAGAAACCTATAATCTCACCATGACCAGGCCCATAGCCAGCTATGAGGTTACTGAGGTCCGGACCTCGGTAAATTTTTCATGTTCAAAAATAAAAGTTGTTCTCTGAATGACTAATTCGCTGTTAAACTCCTCATATGTTTGTCTGTATGTATAATTCAGTTTAATTCAGAATGTTTAGCGTCCGTGGTATAAAAATGGTCACTGCGAGACACTGGCGGAGTGAAGGAGGCTCGAGAGAGTTGTGATTGAGGGCGCGGGCGCAGACTCCATGTTGTCCGATCCAGCTATTATAAGCTTTTTTTGACTTTTCTTTTCCACTTAATTTGACACTTTAGAAAGTTAATAAAGTAGGAAGTTGCGGTTTGGGGTCAGCGATATCTTATCTAATTTGCAAAAGATTTGAAATATTTTCGGTTTATTTTAATTTATTTATAGGTTTTTGTTTATTTTAATAGCAATATCTGGCAACATTGCATCCCCAGCACTTAAACTGGCAGTAATCAAAAAAGTCCATGGACAGGTTATTGCTGACAAGATACAATATTTGGTAAGGGAAACGCAAAAAAAAAGAAAAAAAAGAATGTGAAGTGTCTAAAATAAATGTGCACAGTTAAGCTGAATGATGAAGTTTACTTTGACTGTATGCTTTGCACAAAATTAACAAACTGTACACTGAAACAAAATAACCAGAACATTAACAATAACGGATAGAGCTCGTGGTTTATCTGTCAATCAGATGCGCTCTCGGCCACTGATCTATGCTCGGGACGTTTTCTTTTATAATTATCATTGGCTGATAGAAATGCTTTTTAAAAAATAGTATTTTAGATGGAAATAAGATCAAGACCCTCGATTACATCATGATCTATTCTGTCGTGCAGCGCTCAAAATTGTGGACAAGCCAGTTCCACCGTTAAAATAACCTCTCAATCGTTTTTTTTTTAACTGGTTCATTAAAACTATCTATTCGAATCAGGAAACTAATCAGACTTCTAATCACTTTTAGCGAGCATGAGGGAGGAGAATGGTAACAAAAATATAAAAACTAAAATAATCTTTTATCGCACAACTCTCGTAATTACGGCTTTTAGCGAGCATGAGGGAGGTGAACGGTGCTTCTCAAACGGAAGGCTGCATCCTAAAATTCAGATGATCTCAGAACCGACTCGTTTTCTTTTAGTTTATTTTCGTGAATTTATGTGTGCAGCCTTCATAGGATGCAGCCTTCCATTTGAGAGGCACCCATAGATAAGCTTTGTTGAACTGAAAAAGTCTCTGAATGAGGAGTCGATTCCCAGCCCTAATACAGTATGATGATTCTAGTTTTCTCAAATTAAACGGTAAAATTCCCGCGAAGTGACTCTCACAGTGACAGCAGCTCCGGAGATTAAGTTTTTGTGTTCATGCCGTCATATAGTGAGACGCAGAGGCCGAAAATCGTAGTAAACAAAACCGTGTCTCCGCCATTCATTCATACAGAGGCAACCGGAACATGCAGGATTCATATTTAAACCGTCTTTTTGCATTTTAATATTCACAGACACTAGTTCATATCGCGATTCGAATTAAGTGGCAGACCTACTTTTGATTTATTCGTCCAAAATTGACGAATTCCGTGGCATTCCGCGCTATAGAATAAATTACGTTTTTATGAATGGACTCCGCGATCCCGTCCGCATTTTCGCAGAAACCATATGGCCCTAGAAATGTAACCACACTTCAGAACATTTCGGCTTGCCCTGTGTGTTGTTTGAACGAGTTAGAGGGGTGACCTCACGTCACAGGGTCTCTCTTTCTCTCTCTGTAGTGTATGCGCCCAGATGCGTTCTCAGGTACCGAAATTTGGCATCGATTGATTTAACGTGAATCGGTACTCGGTAGAAAAGTACCGAGTTCGGTACCCAACCCTAGTGTTAAGTGACAGAAGTTTTCTGAAGTACTCCTGAGCCCATGTGGCTATATTTAACACCGCAGCATTACGGTTTCTTATGCAATGCCATCTGAGGGCTCAAAGGTCAAGCACATTCAAGTGAGGTTTCTTGCCCTACATGTACTGTGATTTCTCTGGATTCCCTGAATCTCTTCACAATATTATGTGTGGTAGTTGGTGAAAGACCTAAATTCTTCGCGATTTTGCATTGTGAAATTAGATTTTTTGATTTATTTGACACTTCTCTCATGAAATTTGGCACAAAGTAATGAGCCATGATGCAGCTTCGCTTGCAAAGAATGAGATGCTCCTTTTATACCCAAACATGATACCTTGACCCATTATCAATTCACCTGCGTACTGTGAACCGTTTCAAAACAGTTTAAAGTGGATATTCTATATCTTTTCACTTTTATTTTGCCTCTGTCCCAATTTTTTTGGAATGTGTTGCAGCCATCAAAATCAAAAAATTTCCATATTTACAAAATACATTTACGTTGGTCAGTGAAAACTTTGGAAATCTTTTCTTTGTACTTTTGTCAATTAAATAAAAGTTAAAGAGAATGGAATGCAATTTATTGCATTTTTACAAAACGTCACAACTCCTCTGGAATTGGGGTTGTAATTAAACTTCAGGAATTGTGAATTAGTTTCTGGTCTTTGGTGCAACTGAAAGTAACAACAGGTGCACTGGAATGGCAACAACAAGACAACACCCAAGGAAATGGTTTTGTACAGCACGGCCTCTCATACCTTTTTGCTTTTAAAAAACAGTCACCACAGAATACAAATATTAAAGCAAAAAATGTATGTACTGATATGTAACTTTTTTGAAGTTTCCACTAAAAATAGTTCCTGACAGGGAAATGGAGCTACACAATGAAAAGGTGAAGAAAAATAGGGAAATATTGAAAAGACTAATAGACTGTTTTATATTTTGGGGTAAACAGGAACTTTCATTTAAAGCACATGATGAAAGCGCTGGATCCACAAATAGAGGCAACTATTTGAAGCTTCTTTTCTTGCTGAAAACAATACAGACTTGCATCACCACCTGTCCACTAACAAAGTGTTTTGTGGGATGTCAGGCAAAATACAAAACAACCTGATTAATGCTACTGCTGAAGTGATGAGAGAACAGATAAGAAGGGAGATCAATAAAGCAACTTTCGTTGCTGTTATGATAGATGAGACAACAGACGTGAGTAATGCAGTGCAGCTTGCACTGGTCCTGTGGTATGTGATGGACACAGGTGTCAAGGAGCGGTTTGTCAGATTTGAAGATGTTACTAGTGGCAAGTGAGCCAATGACATCGCTGCTCTTGTTTATTGGAGAAATAGGAATGTCTAGATAAAGTTGTGGCAAGGTGTTTCGATGGTGCAGCTGTCATGTCATCTGGACTAAATGGGGTGCAGATGAAACTTAAGGAGAGGGCACCTATGGCCTTATTAACTGCTATGCACATCGGTTGAATTTAGTACTGACTCAAGGGCCTCCAAGCTTAAAGAATGCAAGATCTTTTTTGACCGCATCTAAATGGCCTAGCTGCATTTTTCTCCAGATCCCCTAGGCGCACGCAACTACTGGACGATATTTGCCTGCGGTGTCTTCCTCGTGTGGCACCAGCGCGGTGGCAATACACATTGAGATTGGTCAGTACAGTCTTTGAGAAGAGTGTCCTAAAAGAGCTGTTTTACCACATACTGGAATTTCATGATGAGCTTGACGAGGACTCTGTGCGTTGTGCTGATGGATTTAACGCACGTCTGGATGATTGAGGTTTGTTTTTTGCTTCACACATTTAATGGGATTTCTGAGCATTCAGATGTGCTTTTTGCAAAACTACAGAAACAAACATTGGATGTACAATTCTGTATGGCAAGGGTGAAGGAGTTTTGATCCAATTTGATGAGATCTACGAAGCAACTGCGCGCATCTCATGCGCTCCAAGTGCACAGAGAGACCTAGAACAAGGAGACCTTTGTGGATACTACAACCAATTCCAAAAAAATGTTCTGGACAACATTCTCTCCCAGATACGGAATAGATTTCAAGACCATGAAAAATTTATGTTTCCCTCCTCGACCCCCAGCAGTTTCAGACATACTGTAAAAAATTCCTGCATACAGCATTCTCCAGCTTAACGCAGTCAAAGAACACTATTCGATCTGTCCCGGCTAAAAAAGAACTGACTGTAATGTATGCCAAAAGTTCAGCTGTTCTCCTTGATTTCCTTCAGCAGAAAAATCTGGGTGAGAGCATGAGGCAGCTGTACACATTGGCATGTTTGGTGGTGACTATCCCTGTGTCCACTGCTACTGTCGAACGGACATTCTCAGCCCTAAAGCGAATTAAAACTTATGCCAGAAATATGACTGGACAGACTCAACTTTCAGCATTAGCCTCCATGGCGATAGAAAAGGACTTATTGTTGGAACTGAAACGCACAAGAGTAAGCTTTTTCAAGAACCATTTATGCTTTTTGTTTTGCACAAAAACACACAATTTGCCTTCATTTTAAATCCCCGGGAAAACCGTAATCCCCAGGGTGGACTGTGTTTTTTGTACTTTTATTAGGTTAATATTGATGCTTCTGCTTAGAAATGATGTATGTGACGCAGCTGTGGCTGCAGTAAAAGAAGACTTGTGAGACTGAATTGTCTTTCTTGCTTTACTAATGGTAATTCTCACTGCATGAGCCTGTGATGCAATGTCCGGTTATACTGCATTTCTGTATAATATTCGCTGTCTCATTTCAGAGGCTGCGTCCTCCGGAGGTCGCAATTTGTAGGCTGCATACTTCATCAAGAAAAGTAACCGTAATAAAATGTACTGTTATTTCTTGTGAGGTGTAAAATACTGTAATTTATGTTTTACTTTGCAATTTAACCGTTGATTTGTTTCTATTGCCGCTAAAGGCCTAGGTGTGAAATGCACGGCCCAGCACCCTGAATTTTTTTTAACACCCTATATGATTCAGTTCAATTCAAGTTTATTTGTATAGCGTTTTTCATGATACAAATCGTTGCAAAGCAACTTTACAGAAAATTACGTTTCTACAATATTTAGTAGTAGCTTATCAGTGGTGACTGTCAGTTACTGTACATATGGCAGAAATGTACGGAAAAATCAATTAAAGACGTAATCAAACAGACGATGAACTATTAACAGCAATTATTATATGATGCAATCAAACTTATAGCAAAATTTGATAGTTCTGTATGTTGTTTCAGCGTTGGCATCATCTGAGGTTGGCATCATGATATTTTCTCAAACACATACATCTGCTTATCTCGCAGCATGAAAAAACAATTAAAGGTGACTAACACAACATAACGGCAGCAGGGGTCACTCATAAGTCATTACACAATTAATAAACTTAATTCTGCTGAAATACGTACAGTAACACATCAAACAGTTTTGATGCTATATTGATTATGTTGCTAGGAGTGGTTGCTAAGGATGTTGCACAGTGATACACAAAACCTTTAGGTGAAGTGGTCATAGCCGTGTTTTAACGTGAATAAAACACATTTGTTGACCAATCAGAATCAAGGACTGGAACCATCAGTTATGTATATATTAGATTGTATATGTTCCTTTCTTGATGTTTTATGTTGTTTCGTCTCCAAAACATTACTGATTATTAATGTTTCTTGTTCTTGTGCATGTGGCGGGAGGACCAAACGACAGACACAGTGGGTGTGGCGTCAGGCCTCGGAGAGGCTTTTATTAACAGAAAATAAACAAAGTGTCCAGAAAAAGGGAATCAAGTGTCCAAAATAAGCAAGGGATCTGGTGTCCTCGTTGTGCTGTGGGGTTCGTGAAGGGAAGGGCAGTGGTCAGGAAGAAAGGGTCCAGGTAAGGGGTGGAGTCCGGCGGCTTCTTCCAGCGGCTGCCTCTTTCTCGTTGCCCATGGCGCGCAAAGGGACTAGTAACGTTCGTATAACGGGTGTGGTTCTCGTCCGGACCGCGGGTCAGGCAGCTCACGACTATGGCGGCGCAGGAGTCCCTCTACGCACCGCTCCTGGACCCATGAGGACACCAGCGTGCATGCACAGGGAAGAGACCGGTCTCCCGCGGAGAGGCGCACTCGGCATTTAAACAGCGGCGGTGATGAGGTTCCATTCGGTTCAGGTGTGCCCCATCACACGCTGCCAGCCCTTGCTATTTCAGCGCCCTTGCTCTCTCATGCACCCACTCCTGTCGGGAGCCTGGCGAAGGGCGGCGATTAATGGACGGGGTGATGCTGATAAGTAGGGGGAGGCAGCCGACTCGTCACATGCAGTAAACATGAGGTACTTCTCTGAGTTCTGTGCCACAGGCTGTGTGTTCCTCACTGATCACATACTGATGGGATGCATATACTGCCTCAGGACTGGACACAAAATGCACACGCGCACACACACAACACCCATGTCTCTGCTTAGAGACAAAGAACAAAACAATACTCTCATTTGCACGATAAATACAAACAACTGCTAAATATAGTCCTTTCTTACTGAAATGCTGTGGCGGTGCTGTGTAGTAGTCACAGTATTAGATGATATTACCATGGTCCTGAAAGGATCACCATTTTTATACATCATGGTACTTACATAGTTACACCATGGAACATGCCCAAATAACATGGTGGAAATATGGTACTTTTGTTAGTGTACGTTTTAAACAGGCCTGGCTTCAGAATCAAATCACTGAGGGTGCTTCTTAAATTAGTGAGCGTGCTTTAATATATATATAGCCTATATAGCTTTAAGTGAGGGTGCTATTGATTTCGTTTGAGGGTGCTTAGCACCCTCTAGCACCCCCGTAGAATTTGGTTTTAAATATTGGCTTATGTGACAGCATTACTGATTACTGCAGCAGCAGCAGTTTTATATGTGTGCGAGGGAGTCCCCTCTGGGGACAATGAGGATGGCAGCTCTAGTTTGACTGGGAACAGGCAGAAAGGATTTTCTCCTCTTTTTGAAATAAAGAAAAATGGATGAAGAAAAACACTCTCTTGGGAGAGCCATCACCATGGAAACAGAACAACTAGCATAACTTTTATTGGGTCACGAAATCTTACCTCACTGTTTTCTCACCTAATGTAGGTCCTTAAAATCTGCATACACAAGATGTCATGTGCACTTTGGACTCTGCCCCACTTTCTCCTTCTTGGACTCATTCTCAGTCTCTTAAGTGTTAACAAGACTTTCTTGTGTCTCATTACCAGAGTGTTTGGACCAGATTTGAAGGGCGATTGCATCACAAAGGTGCGACAAAAGGCTGTCCTAATTCAAAGGCTCCTTAAAATGCGGCCTGGAAATGCACCCTTCGTTTCCCAGGCAATGAAGGCTTTCCAGGCTTTAACAAATGGCCCCTTTCGCGGTTTACTTTTATTGTACTAAGATGCAATTTTATATAGTTTATACTCTTCGTTTTTTACAGAAATGGACCAAAGTGAACATATTTAGACAGGCTGTGAACACCATTTTGTTTTCGGCCAGTTTAATATCACTTTCAAAAATGTCCAGCACAAATGTTACTGTCGTCAAACACAGCTGTCACAGTTGCTAGGCGACAAGATCAATCATCCGTAGGCTAGACAGTCCCATTTAAACAACAAGGTGTGGCCTTTGAATTCAGTCTCTGAATTGGGATGCAGCTATAGTCATGAGCTGCCTGTTCTTGTTGTCAGCCTGTGTCCTGCTGTTTGGTATTACTTAATGATTTGTTTGATGCAGGAGTTACCTGTATACATCCCTGCTGGAGGGCTCTGATCTGTATAAGTTCCTGTTTTAGCTATCTCTTGCTTGCAATCGTTCTCTGAATGCTGTTAAGCTAAGATCCTTAGCTGTAGTTCCTTGTTTACTAAAGACTCTGTGGGAAGAGAAAGACTGTTACCTGTTGATACTTACCAGTAATGCCAAGATCCTTAGTTGTAGTCCCTGCCGCTGTGGATATACCTTCTGTTCCCTGTAAGAATCAAGTGACTGTTACCAGTTTTGATGAGCTCTAGAGACAGATCCCCAGTGAAGACCTCGTCACTTAGATGGCCACCGGCCCAAGACCACGAGAACCAGAGGAGTCCTCTGCTCAGTCTGACTTGCATTGCAGCCTGGAATTAAACACACCATGCTGGTTTCTTCTGGCCAGAGGAGAACTGGCCCCCGACTGAGCTTGGTTTCTCCCAAGGTTTTTTTCTCCATTTCTGTCAGCGATGGAGTTGGTTCTTTGAAGAGGTGTAAAGAGTATGTGAAAACCATACTTGAGTAAAAGTACAGATACCTTACAGTGAAAATTACTCCACTACAAGTTACAAATCACCAATTCCAAAACAACTTGAGTAAAAGTCTCAGAGTATCTGATTTTAACAGTACTTAAGTATTTTACTTATACTAAATATAGGCTCAAAGATGCACTAGTCAAAGAGACCTGATTACTTGACTAACGTTTCGACACAGTGTCGAGATCCCATGAAACAGTTCTCTGAAGTGTGATTCGAAACACCCATGTCACGTGATTAAGACGAATCAAAGCATTGGGGCGTTTCCCGAGTGTTTCGAGACCCGAATCTGCTTTTCATCGACAGGGTCGGGAACAAACCACACAATCGCACATCTCTCTTAACCTAACTCTAGTAAAGTATAAAAGTGGAGTTAATGCAGCAGAACAATTAATATATTTATATAAAAATCTTTATATGTAAAAAATGCCAGGCATTGTGGCTTGATGTCTTTTATTAATGTTAATTTTTTCATGACCAAAATAACATTCACAAAGAGTTCATTCAGTTGTCAGA